>NC_069690.1:16938399-17241429 GCF_023699985.2 Odocoileus virginianus | reverse complement strand
CATTCCCCTACAGTTGGCATGCCTGATGGGTGCTGGGGACACAGATGGGCGCTGGGGACACAGACAGCCCCTGCCCTCAAGTTCACAACGACTCAGAAATCTTAGGAAACGTGCCAAAGGGGAGAACACCATCGGGGTAAGGAAGCCCTGTGCCCAGAGGAAATTCAAGTCCAACCTCGGGGGGGGAGAGGTTGCCCAGAAGTTTTTCCTGATCCCCCTGAGGCCAGGCTGGGTACCCTCCTCTCTGTTTCCACCGGTCCCTGTAGTCCATCATATCATGGGTCACGGAAAGCATTCAACTGTCCCGGAACTGGGCCAAGTCCCGAAGCTGAGAACAAAAGGAGCTAAGAACCTGGTACCTCCATGCCCGGAAGGGGAGGCAGGGCTTGCCTGGGCATCATACAACACGAGCCCCAAAAGGGCTCAGGAAGCCATGGAATCCACCCAAAAAAGCCAAGGGACAGGAAAGGGGGTTTCACCTAGCATAATGGAAAGCAATGTGAAAAAATAAAAATGCTTCCTGTTTAGACGCCTGTGAACTGACATTCTCCAATAAACCCTGACTCACGGGACCATGGCTGCTGTTTCCACAATAGGACCGTGAGCTCCTTGCGCGTCGAGGACACGTCCCCCTCCCTCCCCAGCACCTGCTGAGTCCCAGGCCCAGTAACGCTCGGGGGAGGAACCCGATGCCCAGGTCCCTCCGTTCTCACCTGGGCTCCTCACGCCGCATCTCCTGTCGGACTAGCCAGCTCCTCAGAACCAGGAGCAGCCACATCTCGCACGGGGCATCGACCCCTTGGGGGCTCCCCTCATCCCGGGGCCCCCGGTGTGGGCCTCAGAGCAAAGCTCACTTCTGGGAAGACTTGCCCTTCTGGCTTCCCCTCTAGCTCGGCCCTCTCCCCTTTTCTGGCCTGAGGACCAGGGCCCTCAGAGCCTGGCGTACTTTGTGGAGTGGACATTCCAGACTTCTTCTGGGAAAGCCAAGGGAGGGAGACCCCCACCCCACAATGACCCACCAGCTGGAGGTCAACAGGAAGTAGCCAAGAGGCCCTGGAGATTCCCTCCTGCAGTGTAGACAAGCCCCACATCTATTCAGACAGGAGGTTGGGGAGCGGGTGACAGTCCCTGTGAGCTGAGCCGACGGCCCCGGCCTTGGCAACTGAGATGGTAGGGCTGGACAGACGGTTAGCTGACCCACCAACATGGAGACCTTCCTCCCGACACTGCCCCAAAGTGGGTGAGGCATGGGAGGGCGGTTCCAAACCACCGGCCCCCTCAGACACTCCAGTTAGGAGGGCCCAGAAACCCAGCACCCACTCACGTCTCAGGACCCCCAGGGAGGCCTCAGGATACAAGCACATGGCCCCCAAAAGACTTCAAAGGTCACCCAGCCCAGCGGTCATCACTGTGCCCCAGGGAACCCCAGGACACCAGACGGGGCGGCACAGCCAAGACCTGGGCCCTCCTCCCACATGGGAGCTTGGCTTTTTCTCCTTTAAATCAAATATTTAGTTGTGTGTTTATCTGGCTATGCCAGGCCTTAGTGCCGCACACAGGATCTGTAGTCGTGGCAGATCCTCTTAGTTGCACAATGTAGGATCTTAGTCCCCTGACCAGGGATCGAACCCAGGCCCCTTCCACCAGGAAAGCAGAGTCTTAAGCCACTGGACCTCTAGGGAAGTCGCAGAGCTCAGCTTTGATCTGGTCTCTTTATGAGTGTGACAGGGAGGTTACCCATGCAGGGTTTCATCCCACAGCTGGGGAAACGGGGACCAGAGAGTGGGGAGGATGGACTACGGACACGGGGAGTCAGGGTCGGGCTAAGGAGCTGGACTAAGTGCAGCAGGCACTGGGGAGCCAGGGAAGGTTCCAGGGAGGGAGTGACGAGCCTGAGACAGGCAGGGAGGAGGCCGAATAGGGGATGGCTGAAATCGGCCACTCTGGGAGCTGGGAGATGCAGCAGAACTCAGGGGGAGGGGAGGAAGAAGATAAGAAAGAAACAGATCTACTCTGAAGACATACAGATCTGGGTCTTGGTGCCTGGTTGAATGGGGCCACGAAGTATGACATGGCAGGGATGGGCAGGTGAGCAGAGGGGCCAAAGACCACCCTGAGATCCTGACGAGGTTGTCTGAGAGGCTGGTGGGGCCTTCTTAGCAGGCAGAGAGGAGTCGGGGGGCTCAGATTCAGGCAGGTTTGCTCTGAGGAACAGGAAGGACAAGGCCACTGGGGTTGCGGGTTAAGTCTTTCCCACAGTGGGTTTTTTAAGCTTTTTATTTTATATTGGAGTATAGCCAGTTAATAAGGTTGTGACAGTTTCAAGTGAACAGCAAAGGGACGAAGCCGTACATATACATGGATCCATTCTCCCCTAAACTCGCCTCCCGTCCCGCTGGCCACAGAATGCTGAGCGGAGTTCCCCATGCTCTACAGAAGGGCTTCCTACAGGGGGCTTTCAAGTCAGCTAGAGACTTCCCCGGAGGCCCAGCGGTTAAGACTCTGCGTTTCCACTGCAGGGGGCGTGGGTTTGACCCCTGAGTGGGGAATGAAGATCCCACAAGCTGTGCAGGAAAGCCAAAAGTTAATAAACATTGCTTTTTAAAGTAAATTAATTAATTAAAAAATAAAGTCAGCTAAACTTGAGCACCAGCCCCCAAAGCCCTTCCATTCACTAAGTTGTGTCATCTTGGTTCAATCGTTTCACCTCTCTGAGCTCAGCCTCCTCATCTTGTAAACTGAGGGTAACAATACAATAGTACGCACCCTAAGGACTATCAAGGACTAAGACACCACATGTAAAGTGCCTGGTGCATTCTAACTGCTGATAAGTATTTGCCATTGTTCTTATCACTGGACTTCCCTGGTGGCTCAGATGGTAAAGAATCTTCCTGCAATGCAGGAGACCCGGGTTCAAGCCCTGAGTTGGGCAGATCTCTTAGAGAAGGGAATGGCAACCCACTCCAGTATTCTTGCCTGGGAAATCTCATGGACAGTGGAGCCTGGCGGGCTACCGTCCATGGGGTTGTGGGGAATCAGGTACAACTGAGCGACTAACATTACTATATATCAAGTTCTTAACATATATAACCTCATGTCATCCTCCCAGCAATCTGCAAAGCTGTTCTTTTCCCAATTTGCAGGAGAGAAAAACAGAGGCTCAGGAAAGGTTAAAAAAGTGACTCAGGGTCACAGAGCAAGCATTAGGGCGAGAGCAGAGATTTGAAGCCAGATGCCTCTGGTTCAAAACACAAACTTCCCAGCATCAGATGTACCCCCACTGCCTTCCTGCGGCTCCAGGGCTCTCCTCCACTTCCAGGAAGGGGAGAGGCAAGAGATGGGAGAGTGGGTGTTAGGTCTGAACCTACAGGACAGAATCACCTGGACACGGTTTGGACAATTTCATTTGTCTCCAGTGGACCTGATGATGTTTTCCTTTTTTCTGTCTCCCCACTTTTTCTTCTCTCCCATCAATAAGACTGTACTCTCAACTCAAGTGAGTCACCGGAAAATGTAAGTTAAAAAAAAATTAAGAGGAACATTGCTCATACGTAAGCCCCTGCCATCTGTGAATCATTCAAGACAGGTATAATGGACATAATTACAGCTCACCCACAAGCTAGACCCAAATCAGTCCTAAAGGCTGACTTCAGAATCTAGTGGTTTCCCCAGCAAAGCCCCAGGCAACTCAAACCTGAACTGGTGCTCATGGCCATGGTCATCTCACTGGGGGCCCAGAGGGGGAGGAACCTGGGTTCCACGCCCTGACCCCAGAGACACAGCAATTTCAGAATTCCCCTCCAGCCTCACCCCCACACTAGCTCCACCCACACCACCTTTCCACCCCACTTTCCCAGGACCCCTCCTTCCATTTGAACTCATCCTCCTCCTTACCACCTTGCTTCTTACTCCTTTATTTCCTTTAATAAAGCCAGACCTTTATTCCTCCATCGCTGTAAAGTAATCCAACCTAGCAAAACGTGGGGTGATATTCAATTCACGATACTACAAATAACGCCTTCCTTTATGTGTCCAAACGGCCAGGAGCTCGATTATTCACAGGGCTTGTGTGGCAGTTCAGTGAGAGGATGCATGCAAGGTCCTCTCGCACAACGTCTATGTTCAGTAAACGCCAGCTATTATTAACACTTCCATCCTCTTCACCACCCTGGGAGATGGATGCTCAGGAGCTCCCAAGTAAGAGGGCTGCCTCCACCCACAGTCTCGAGGCCCCGGATTCTGGCAGCCAGGATCAGGAATCCCGAGCGGACAAGAGTTAGATTGTCAGAGCTGGCAGGTCACCCATACCCAATAGGGAAACTGGGCCCCCAGAAATGCAGAGAGCAGCTCAAAGCCACACAGTTGATCAGTGGCAGAATCAGGGCAGGACTCTAAGCCTCCTGCATCCAGGCCTCGTCTCACTGCACTCCAGCACACGTGACCCCTCAGAGTCACAGAGATCACGGAGCAAGCTTGATGCATCTCTGCAATCCCAGGAGATGAGACAAGCTCCTGGGAAATGGGAGGCATTCTGCTCTCAGCTAATTCATTCCAAGGTTCTCTAGCTCAAGGTCAGATGCAAAGGGCCTGTGGTCAATGGGAAGCATGCTCTTGTATGTCAATGCTGGTACCAAAAGAAAAAAAAATACCCCTAGTCTTCTCAGGGAGAGCCCTGAAATCGGTCTGAAATGTCATCAAGCAGCACAGTTTGAAGACCTCCCTTTCCAGCCTACCCTCCAGGACCCCTCTGCAGGGACTGCACCCCCAGACCCATCAGCTCACCACCTCCTCCAGGCCTGGAGACACCCTAAGGTCTCACATTCCCTATAGTCCTTTCCCCAGCAGCAATTCAAAAAAGGCCCCTTGTCAGGCTACCAAGATGAAGGCATGGTCCCTCCCCTCCCAGAGCTCATTGGCTGGTGGAGAATGTACAAAAATGGAGAGGAGACTGGGGTGGGCAGAGACAGTCCACTGAGGACTTGCATGAGTCAAAGTAAAAAGATGTCATTCCAAGGGGCTTGTGGTCCTCCCTGCTGCTGTGGTCTCCTCCCCAGGCAAATCAGCTACACCCTTCAAGGGCCCCTCCTCCAGGAAGCCTTCTTTGATATAAACGGTATAATTGCACTCCTCTGAACTTCCGTCCTAACTGGGCTGTGACCATTCAGTGCCTTCCCCTACCCCATAGCTGGGGCCCTTGACCCCACCTGCAGGGTCTACCCTGCCCCAGGCACAGAGCTAATGTCCACCCGAGGCAGCCTCAACTCCTGACCTTCTGATGGCAAACCAGCCCTTTACCACTTTGCCAGGCTGCCTTTGCCTGCTCCCTCCCACAGCAATCCAAGTCAGCAAGAGGCTTAAAAAAAAGAAAAGCTTCCACTCCCTCAGCAGCCTAGGGTCCTGGGTTGCAGTGAAGGCCGAGGTTTTATATCAGAAGGGTCCTGACCCCATCTGGCCCATGATTGGCAGGGAGGAACACTGTTCCTCGTCCAGTCAGGGTTCCACCCCCTCAGCTACAAGTAGCAAAAACCTCAGCTAACACAGACTTCAGCACATTCAGGGTTATTTTTCTCACATAAGATGTCCAGAGATGTGTGCATGTGTGTGTGCTAAGTCAATTCAGTCATGTCTGACTCTCTGAGACCCCATGGATTGTACACTGCCAGGTTCCTCTGTCCACGGGATTCTCCCGGCAAGAATACTGGAGTGGGTTGCCATTTCCCTCCCCAGGGGATCTTCTCAACCCAGGGATGGAACCTGAGTTTCTTACGTCTCCTGCATTGACAGGTGGGTTCTTTACCACACACCCTGGTGGCTCAGACGGTAAAGCGTCTGCCTGCAGTGAGGGAGACCCGGCTTCGATCCCTGGGTTGGGAAGATCACCTGGAGAAGGCAATGGCAACCCACTCCAGTACTCTTGCCTAGAAAATTCCATGGACTGAGGAGCCTGGTAGGCTACAGTCCCCAGGGTCGCAAAGAGTCGGACACGATTGAGCGACTTCACTTTCACTTTACCACTAGCGCTAACTGGGTGGGACTTTCCTAGTGGTCCAGTGGCTAAGACACTGAGCTCCCAACGCAGGGGGCCCAGGTTCAATCCCTGGTTGGGGAACTAGATCCCACATGCTGCAACTAAGACCCAGTGCAAACCTGGACTTTTAATGCCCAAGCCAGAGTCCTTCCCAGGCTGCCTCTAGCTGTTTCATTCAGCCAGGGACAGAGCCAGAAGTGGGAGCTTGGATGCTGAAGCCTGATGGAGCCCATCCCAGCCTGGACTCCGGGGCTTTCTGGAACTTCTTCGGTTCCAAGGCAGCTGCTCCAAAGGAGGGCAGGCAGCAGGGCCCAGGGCAGCTCTTGAGAGGCTGGCTCCTACCACCAATCTTTATGCTCAGCTCTGAATCATAAGTAAATGGATAAAAAGCATTTAAAGGGAAATTCTGGGGTGAGGCAGGTTAGTACCAGTTGACTCACCTTAAAACTGCCCTCAAGAAGTTCTAATTAATATCCCTAACCCTTCTAGTTTCAAATGTACCCTCCTTGCCTTGGGATCTTACCCCATGCTCAAAGAAAGAGAACAGCTAGAACCCTAGAAAGATGCATAAAGGCCTCAATATGGAACACTTTGATGTAGTGCATCATGCAATATACATTTTTTTAAATTTTATTTCTTTTTGGCTGTGCTGGGTCTTTGTTGCTATGTGCAGCCTTTCTCTAGTTGCGACACACAGGCTTCTTATTGTGATGCCTCCTCTTGTTGCAGAGCATGGGCTCTAGAGCATGTGGGCTTTGGTAGCTGCGGCACACGGGCTCATTCAGTCCCCGGAATGTGGGACTGAACCCATGTCTCCTGCATTGGCAGGCAGATTCTTTACCACTGAGCCACCAGGGAAGCCTGTATATATTTTTAAATAAAAGCTAGGATGAGAAAGATCTTAGACACTGGAGTAATCGCCCCCATTTTCAAAGTTGCTTCTGTTAAAGAGGTACTAACTACACAAATAAAGTAATTTCACCAAAAGGGATCTGCATCAAAGAGACAGTGCACAATGCAAATTAAATGACAAGGGCTATCATGTTTCACTTACCAAATTAGGCTTCCAAATTATTTTAATTATATATCTGGTGGTGGCAAGGAATAGAGTAGACCCTCTTACATGCTCCTGGTGGGTGTATTAATTGGAATACACTTTCTAGAAAGTAATTTGGCGATACCTATTGAAAACCTGACAAAAGTTCATATCCTTTGATCCATTGTTAGGAATCTACCCCCAAAGAAATCATTCAAAATGCTGGCAAAGAGCCAGACACAAAGAGGTTCATTATAAGTATTTCATAATAAGGGAGAAATATAAACAGGCTAGATATCCAGCATTAGGCAAACCATCAAGTAAAATGTGGCTCAAAGTATTGCATCTTATCTGGCTATTGGAAGTTTTTGCTAACAGGTGGAAGACGCAGATCAAGGGCTATGATTGAGTAGTGATGTCTGCTACTTGTGGGACTTCGTGAGGAGGGTGGGGAGAAGACACATGCTATGTACAGAAATAATTTGGTGGAAGACTTGAGGTCACCAAGTGGGAGCAGGAGGTCACAATCGCTGGTTTCTGCTCTCAGTTTCAGTAGGTATGGATTTCCTCTAGCATTTTTGCCTTTCTCAGGCCAGTGCTAATCCACCATGTCTGTCTCCGGACACGCGAGATGACTGGGATCTCCTCTAGAACCGGGCACTTTCCCATGTAGAAACCCCAAGACTGAACGACCTCTCTCATCTCTGTTTGCATGCTTATTTGTTCTAATTTTTTTTTAATGTCCTATGATCAGTATGTAGAAGGTTTAACAAGTACAGGCGTGGGGGAGGGGAGAGTAGAAAAATTCACAAAGCCCACATTCCCTGGCTAAGGGTGGACCAACAGCTCTTTCAAGGACCACCGCCTGCTTCAAGATATTTGAGGAACCCAGGAATCTCAAGCCCCAAACTTAGATCGAGTTTATCTCAGATTCTAGATCCCCCAGGCAACTGCCAAAGAAATTTAAAATCTTCTTAAAAGAAAGCATCATTGTTTTACAAATAATTTTTTCCAACAGCGTATCCTACATTCAAAGGTAACCAAATACACAGAGACAAGACACCATGAGTGAAAACTGGCAGAAAGAATAGACAAGAGATACAAACTAATAGGGAGCCTGGATCCTGGCATTAATCAGACAGGACCTGATAACTGTCTAAAATAACTGTGCCTGCTATGTTCGAAGAGATAAAAGCTAAATTTGAAAAGATTGGCCAAACACTTGACATTATAAGCAGCGACATGTCAGATTTGGAAACAAACCAAATAAAATAATTGAATTTACTAAACTGAAAATATAATAACCAAAATGACTAGACAAGATGCCAGCATCACAGACTGTCCCTTTCTGGTCTGTGTTTTGGGGCAGTGGAGAGCTGACACTGAGCCAGGGCTGAAGTTTACTTCTGTCTCGTGTTGAAGCAGTAAGGTTCGTTACCACCAATGCCCCTTGAGTGGGGTCGGGAGACTTTGCTTGCTTCTCAGCCCAGACTCTGGAAGTAGCTTTCATATTAATTTCAAGGGCATCAGCAATTATAGCACCGTAGGGTGGTAACTAAGGACTCTAATTTTGATCCCAATGCAAGAGAAAGTCTCATCAGAATGCTTGACTAAGGCAGGAAGGATGAGATATATTTGAGGAAGACTTCCTTCCAAATGTTTGCAAATTTGCTTTAAATTGCTCAACTTTCCTTCTCAGGAAATCTCATCTGTAGAGCAAGCATGACTTCTGTCTTTGCCAACTTTCCTAAAGGGTTACTTAGGCCCATTTGCAGTGCTCATCCCAATGTTACCTATAATGGAAACCTCCAAAGTGTTCAGCTGTAGTGGAAGGGCTACATTAATAGGGCCATAGCCAATGACGAACCATTTGTTAGCTACCCTGCTGGGTTTCCCTGGTGGTTCAGACTGTAAAGAGTCTGCCTGCAATGCAAGAGACCCAGGTTCATCAGGAAGATCCCCTCGGAAAAGGAATGGCTACCCACTCCAGTATTCTTGCCTGGATAATTCCATGGACAAAGGAGCCTGGGGGGCTACAGTCCATGGGGTCACAAAAAGGTGGACACAACTGAGCGACTAACACTTTCACTTTGTCACTGTTGCCTCTCAAAGCTGCTGGGGAAAGAGAAGAGGCCAGAGGGGCCATTCCTGGCCCTCCACACAGCCTGCAGACGTCCACAGCTTAAAACTGCAGGCTTGGGGAGAAATAAAGATAAAGAGCTCTAAGACATGAGCCAATCCTGAGACAACCTGCCAGCGAGGTCAGTGAGGTGGCTGACTCTGACCTCAGCACCTCTGACCTTTTCTTTACTGATTTAGACGGACAGAAACCCAGGACCTAGCTGCCAACAGAGTGGCCAGGTTGTCTTGTGGCTCTGGAGTGAAAAGTCTGGATTTTTAAAAATATCTATTTATTTATTTGGCTGCGCCAGGTCTTAGATGCAGCATGCGGGATCTTTAGTGGTGGCATGTGGGGTCTAGTTCCCCAACCAGGGATCAAACCTGGGACCTCCTGCATTGGGAGCCCGGAGTCTTAGTCACTGGACCACCAAGGAAGTCACCAAAGGTCTGGATTTTATCTCCAGGTACCCAAGGGGAAATCATCTCACCATGAGAGCTGGCTTCACGCCCCAGCCAACACATACGCTCCTGTTTTAACCCAGCCTCGAATGGCACAGGGAAGACCTTGAGACCCTGTGACTGTCTAAGACAGGACTAAAATATTCACACGCTCCCAGGAGGTACCAAGTGTCACACTCACAGAGGCCACATGAAAAGCTTGCCAAGCACAGATGGTCATTTACCTGACACAGGAGAGAACGAGTGACAGTCAAAATGGGGCAGAACTGGAATTTTAGTCTAGATCTCACGCCAACAACCATTCTCTGTTCCCTGCACCAGTCAGGCTGCGTGTAAGGCTGGGCCCCACTGCTCCCTCTTGCACCCCACGGCTGATCCACGACTTTCCTAAACATGTTTTAATTGGAGTAAAATTGCCTTCCAGTGATGTCTTGGTGAATCAGCTCTAAGTATACAACTGATAAGAACAGATGTTACACTTCATCTTAGCCAAAAGGCCAAGAAGTGATACTAAACGTTTTAAAAGAGAAAGAACTGACAATATGGTTGCTTTGCCCAAGAGTTCAACAAGACACATGGTGATTTACTCAAAACCCAACCCTGGAGAAAATACTGCATGATTTTATAAAATCCTCCCTCACTACCTGTAACCTCTTTTACTACATGCTTGGAATTTAAAGCAGGAAAAAAGGAAAAACAAACAAACAAACAAACAAACCACCTTCCTCATACAAAAAAAAGATACATGTGAGGTGATACATGTGTTCACAAATGGTGGAAATCTTTTCACAAGGGGTACTTACATATCACCACAATGTGCATTTAATTGTTTTGAGGTGTACTTTAAATATCTTACAATTTTATTTGTCAATTATACCTCAATAAAGCTGGGGGGGGATCCACAATGATTACCCCGAAAAAGAAATGAAAAAACTGAGTTTTTTCCCCCCTTGAAGGAAGAGACTTAACATTCAGTGGGTAATTGCTCTGTGCCAGTTAGTGAAGTAGAAAATTTAAACTAATTACCCCATTTAAGCCCAACTATCAGATCAGAACTCTGAGACTCGGCAAGCTCGGCCCTCTCAAAGCTTCATGGCAAAGAAGTGACTGACCCATTACTCAGAGCAGCCCAAGCTCCCTACTGAAGCCCTTTCTCTTAGCCTACTAGCCAGCCAGTAGGATGGTCCATTCATTCGAGTCAGCCTGGTTTGCCTGGGACTTTCCAGGTTTTATCCCTCATCTCAGAAACCCTTCAGTCCAAGGCAAAGTGGAAAAATGTGTCACTATATTGGGCAATTATCCGAGGCTAGGGAAACATTATGATGGCTTCTGGCTGCTAGTTTTCACATCATTTTGGTTTAAATCAAACATTTTTCCTTTTGGTACATCTAATAATGAAGCACAGAATATGTCAACACATTCTGACTTCCCCACTTCTGGATTTTCCTTCCCTTTTTTTTTTTTTGCTGCTGTTGTTCTGCCATTAAGTCATGTCCAACTCTTTGTGACCCCATGGACTGCAGCACATCAGGCTTACCAGTCCTTCACCATCTCACAGAGTTTGCTCAGATTCATATCCAGTCAGTTGGTGATGCTCTCTAACCATCTCATCCTCTGCTGTCCCCTTCTCCTTTTGCCCTCAATTTTTTTTTCCATTTATTTTTATTAGTTGGAGGCTAATTACTTTACATCATTACAGTAGTTTTTGTCATACATTGAAATGAATTAGCCATGGATTTACATGTATTCCCCACCCCAGTCCCCCCTCCCACCTCCCTCTCCACCTGATCCCTCTGGGTCTTCCCAGTGCACCAGGCCCGAGCACTTGTCTCATGTACCCAACCTGGGCTGGTGATCTGTTTCACCCTAGATAATATACATGTTTCGATGCTGTTCTCTTGAAACATCTCACCCTCGCCTTCTCCCAGAGTCCACAAGTCTGTTCTATACATCTGAGTCTCTTTTTCTGTTTTGCATATAGGGTTATCGTTCCCATCTTTCTAAAGTCCATATATATGTGTTAGTATACTGTAATGGTCTTTATCTTTCTGGCTTACTTCGCTCTGTATAATGGGCTCCAGTTTCATCCATCTCATTAGAAGTGATTCAAATGAATTCTTTTTAATGGCTGAGTAATATTCCGTGGTGTATATGTACCACAGCTTCCTCATCCATTCGTCTGCTGATGGGCATCTGGGTTGCTTCCATGTCCTGGCTATTATAAATTTGCCCTCAATTTTTACCAGCATCAGGGGCTTTTCCAATAAGTCAGCTCTTCATACCAGGTGGCCAAAGTATTGGAGTTTCAGCATCAGTCCCTCCAATGAATATTCAGAGTTGATTTCCTTTAGGATTGACTGGTTTGATCTCCTTGCTGTCCAAGGGATTCTCAAGAGTCTTCTCCAGCACAACAATTTGAAAGCATCAGCTCGTTGGTGCTCAACCTTCTTTTTGGTCCAACTCTCACATCTATACATGACTACTGGAAAAACCATAGCTTTGACCATACGGACTTCTGTCAGCCAAGTGCTGTCTCTGCTTTTTAATACAGTGCCTAGGTTTGTCATAGTTTTTCTTCCTAGCATCTTTTAATTTCATGGCTGCATTTTTATAGCCCTGAAAACACTAACTTCATCCTGAAGTCTATGTACTCTACCCAGGAAAGTAGGAGGCTTGAAAATTAAACAGGAATTGTTGATGATCCCATGTTTCTTTCATAGAGAAAAACGAAGTCTCTAGGGGGTGGATATCTCCTGTCAAAACCAGAAGCCCTGAGTTGGTTCTGCCCAATAAATAGCTGTGTGTCCTTTGGTAAGTCCCTTCCCCTCTCTGAGCCTCCATTTGCAACACAGGAGTTTTAAGCGATCCCTCAAGGAGTACACAGGCCTTGATGCTCGGCCCCCTTATTCCACAGATGACAACCAAAGGCCAGAGAAGTTAGGAGGCTTGGCCAAGGTCATCCAGCAAGCTGAAGCACTACAGGAAGTCTCGAGAGCTTTGTCCACCCCCTCGAATACACAGCAGAGAAAAAGCAGAGTGTGCTAAGAAACAGAATCTGTTTAATGTTCCCTTCTAAGCCTGTAAGGAAAATGAGCCAAACGCTGCAAGATTAAGGATTCTGATCTTTAAAAACAAATCAGGGTTTAATTTGGGTTTTCTTAAAGCCTCATAAAAAGGGGGAGCTGAATCCTTGACCAAATACTCAGCATTCCAAACTGGGAAGATGAGACAGATTTTAATCCCCTGCGTGAGGAGCGGGTGGACTGCAGGATGTGTGCTTCCATTGGCCTGCATAATTCTCAGATGTGTAAACGGCAGGCCGCCTGGAGAGGATGACGGCCCCACAGGGCCAGACAGGGAAGGTGGGGGCTCTGAGCAAAGCCAGAATGAGGGCTAACTGGGCTGCACACTGGCGGCCCAGTGAGGTCAAGTAATTTGCTTAAAGTCATCCCGCTAGTAGGTGGAGGAGCCAGGAATTGAAGCCATATCTACATTCAAGTTTAGGGGCCCACCGGCTATGCTGATAGCTGGTAAAGAATCCCCCTGCAACGTGGGAGACCTGGGTTCAATCCCTGGGTTGGGAAGATCCCTAGGGAAGAAGGGAAAAGTTACCCACTCCAGTATTCTGGCCTGGAGAATTGTATGGACTATATAGTCCATTGGATCACAAAGAGTCAGACCCGACTGGGTGATTTTCACTTTCACTTTTGGCTACGCTGTGTAATTTTTGTTATTGTTCAGTCATGCAGTTGTGTCCAACTCTTTGCAACCCCATGGACTGCAGCACACCAGGCTTCCCTGTCCTTCACTATCCCTCAGAGTTTACCCAAACTCAGTCCATTGAGTCAATGATGCCTCCAAGCATTTCATCATCTGTCTCCCCCTTCTCCCCTGTCCTCAATCTTTCTTAGCATCAAGGTCTTTTCCAATGAGTTGGCTCTTCGCATCAGATGGCCAAAGTATTGGAGCTTCAGCATCAGTTCTTCCAATGAATATTCAGGGTTGATTTCCTTTAGAATTGACTGATTTGATCTCCTTGCTATCCAAGGGACTCTCAAGAGTCTTCTCCAGCACCACAGTTCGAAAGCATCAATTCTTGGGCACTCAACCTTCTATGGTCCAACTCACATCTGTACATGACTTACTGCAAAAACAACAGCTTTGACTAGATGGGAGCTTTGTCAGCCAAGTGATGTTTCCCCTTTTTAATATGCTCTCTAGGTTTGTAATAGCTTTTTTTACAAGGAGCAAGCATCTTTTAATTTCATGACTGCAGTCACCATCTGCAGTGATTTTTTAAGAGCTGAAATTTGAACGGCGAAATCAGGGCACCTGTCAATTATCCAGAGAGTCTGCTATGAACTCTCCAGGTTCCCTTCTGGGTATTGCTCCTGCTACAATCTTCCAGGCTGTTTCCTTAGCCTCCCTATATTGCATTGAAACTTATTCATTCATTCAGTCAGTCATTCAACAAATGTTTACTAAGCAGCTACTATATGCTGGCTTCAACACACAAGGAGATGTTGGCTGACATGTCCCATCAAGGAAATAAGCCAATCAAGCTGACACAGAGATGTGTCTAAGTGCTATAGGGTTAAGGAAGGTTTCCTGGAGGAAGCAATATTTGCAGTGGCACTTGAGTTGGATTTGAAAGAATCAATGGTCACATCAACATAAAATTTGATTGAACTATTTAGTCATTTACTAGCAGCTTGGGTCCCCCCACCTCCAAGTTAGTATCATCAGCTGAAACAAATTTGGGGATTGTCTAGGAATGCCAATTATCCCCAAATAGTCCAAAATCGAGCATTTCAGACTCTCAAGGACCTCTGTATCTCACTTATGTGATACTTGCTTCCATCAGTTTGGGGAAGGCAGGGAAGGGAACTCCCAGAGCCCTTGCGCCCCTGCACCACTTACTTCAATAAACACACAGGCCTATGTGGGCGGCAATGCAGCCTCATATTAGAGCTGAAGAATGGAAGCTGAGAGAGCGTGGGTGACTCACCAAGGTCACAGCTATCCAGGGCAGCTCGGGGGTGGGAATCTAAACGCCGCCACTGCTTTCATGGCTCTACCTGACCTCTGTGTGCCAGACACAAGGAGATGCTTGAAAAACAAAATCTCTGCAAAGAATAGTCCCGTAAAGACGTCAAACAGGAAATGATTCTGCACCTCCGGGGAGCTTAGCCTCCTGTTGAACTTCCTGATAGGGGTTCACAGACCTCATCTCCAGGAAGCTCTTGCTCTGCTCAGAAAGACCTAAAAAAATCTAGAAACCACAGAGGCCCACCTCTAACCTTGAGCTGAGTTGTGTGGCATCACTGGTGTGCTCAGTGGTGGGTACCAATGAGGGCCATGGGGGTCAGAGATCAGGGGAGACAACTTAATGCTGGCTTAAAAGGCTGGGAAGGATTTTGACAAGGATATGGAGAAGTTGGAAACCTGTGCCTTGTGGGTGCAACTCATGGAAAATACAACAGTTCTTCCAAAAAGTAGAAATAGAACCCCATGTGACACATCAATTTCACTTCAGGGTATACACCCAAAGAACAGAAAGCAGAGTTTCAAAGAGATATTTGTACACCCATGTTCATAGCAGCATTACTCAAATAGCTAAAAAGTGGAAACAAGTGGAATGTCCACTGATGAATGATAGATAAACCAAATGTGGTATATCCATTCAGTGGAATATTATTCAGCCTTTAAAAGGAAGAAAAATCTGACATGTTACAACATGGTTGAATCTTGAAGACACTGTATTAAGTGAAATAACTTCCCAGGTGGTGCTAGTGGTAAAGAGTGCCACTAGCACCAGTGCAGGAAACAAAAGCGACATGGGATCAATCCCTGGGTCAGGAAGATTCCATGCAGAAGGAAATGACAACCTACACACGCCTGGAGAATTTCATGGACAGAGGAAGCTGGCAGGCTACAGTCCATAAGGTCGCCCAGAGTTGGACATGACTGAAGTGACTTAGCACACACACAAGCCAGACATACAAGGACAAATACTGTGTGGCTCCACTTCTATGGGGTAGTAGAAGGAATCAAACTCAAAGACAGAAAGTAGAATGGTGGCTGCCAGGGGCTAGCGGAATGCAGAAGTGGGGAATTGTTGAATGGGTATAGAGTTTCAGGTTTGCAAGATGAAAAAGTTCTGGAGATTGGTTGCACAACAACATGAATGTACTTAACACCCCCAAACTGTACACTTAAAAAATGGTTAAGGTTTGGTAACTGTGTCTACTTCTACATGCATATAATTGCCTGAATGTCAATTATAGATCACCTTGTGTGGGAAAAAGTATTAAGTTGGAAAAAGTCCTTTTATGTTGGAATTCTTAAATATTGATATATTAAGCATTCTTTTGTCAGTGCCTGGTTATAGGGAAATATACATAATTTGTGCATGCTTTGAAATAACTGATCTAAAATTCATATGAATGTATGTCAGACAAAATTGTTCTCAAATAAACTGGGGAAATTAGAAAAATTTTTAAAAATGGTTAAGATGGTAAATTTCATGTTATGTGTATTTTACCATGATTTTCTTTGCAAATTAAAAGAAAGGGAGTGGGGACAGAAAGGAAGGAGGGGAGGAAAGATCAGGAAGGCTTTGGACAGACAAAAGGGGAGGAAGAAGCCGTTTGATGGCTGATGCAGATGGAGAAATGGTCCTCCAACACTAACTGAGACCAGGTTTCTTTCCCCCTACCCCCTGCTCAGCTCAGCTCTACCCTTCAGGGTAGTTCATTTTCAGGCTTGATTCTCAAGCTCAGGCTGCTGCAACCACATCCTTCCAGACCCAAATTCAGTCAAAAAGAGCAAGTGTCCCAGCAAAAGTGCAGCAATTCACTCTGGTTGGACCAGCTTAGGTCACCTCCCCACCATCTACCCACGAGGCAATCAGGGGGCATTGTGAGACACTGTTCACTTTGGGTTGAATCATGTGTTCTACTCCTGATGCTGGGAGCAGAACTAACTCCACCCAGAAGTTCGGACAGAGATGTTTCCGGGGGGAAATTAGGGCACAGCTACCAAAGAGATAGTAATGGATGGACATGGATGCAGAGCTTCCTGGTCTCAGTAAATATGCACTGGTTCCATGTCCTGAAGAGAACCTGAGGTTCAGAGTGGTTTCATGACTTGCCCAAGACAACTGAGCGGCAAGAAGTAGACAGGACTCAAGTTCAGGTCTTCTGCTCCAATTCAAAGACATAAACTCTGTGTGTCTTGGGAGGTAAGAGTACTAAAGCAAGCAGTCGGGCTGGATGGTGATACAGATGAAGGTATATTCTTGATAGAATGCACCCAGGTTATGGAGAGTTTTACAAGTCAGGAAGAGGAGGCTGAGTTTAGTGAAGAAGGAAATAGGAAACTTCTGTGGGTTTTAGTAGAGACAGTGACAGGGTGGAAGCTGAGACCCACCCCACAAGACTGCAGTAGGGGGATCTAGACTCATCAGTTCAGAAGGAAACTCCCTGTTACACCTTGGGGATATTTTCAGAAAGACGGTCTCTGCAAGGCGCGCCCACTCCGCACCCCCACCGCGTGGCTCCAGCCTGTCCTTGGGAGATGCTAAGTGCCCCTCCCCCTCCACCATGTTGTGGCTTTGGCAACCACTTTGGAAACTGCAAGTTTTAAATGAATTTCCACCCCAGAGGAAGTTGAGAAGCAGGCATGTTCCGCCAGCCACTTCTGAGCTCCCAACATTTCTCCTTCCTCTTCAGTCAAAGGATCAAACACTCTTTCACAATGGAAGGAGGGAACAGAGGGAAGAGGCAGGCAGAAGGGTTAACAGAAAGAAAAAAAAAAAAGAATAAGAGAACCTCATTTGATCTTAATCAGACAAAGTTTACATCTGAATTATACACTTTTCCCTTCCCTGCTGAGAAAACCAATACATGAGGGAAAACAAATCACATGGTATTTATTTACTTCCCTTGAAATCTCTCTGATTGATTCCAAAAGGATTTAGGAGACTTCCAAGACTAAACACAGTGGTGACTATGATAATTAGGGACCCAAAAAAGGCAAGAAGACCATGAAGGTAGCAGAGAGAGTATGGATCAGCAGACACCTGAGGGGAAAAACACTGATTTGTGACTTGGAGCTTCGATTTGGCCCCATGTGGGCAAAATACTAGCTCGACATTAGTTTCATCCTCTGATGATAGAAAGCGTTCAAATGCATCTGTGGCCACAAACTTTTTTTTCCTGAGACTCCACTCAAGCTGAAATACATCACATGGGGCTGACAAATTACATCTGAGCTACAGAGAATAACAAGGGCAGTAAACCCAAAGGGCTTTTGAAGGAGGCGGTGTCCGGAATGGCAATGAACGTTCTGCACGGCATTTTTGTTGCCAAAAGAATAAGCATACTGTTGGACTGAATCATGTGTCCTTTGAGTAGGAAGATGTCCAGCTCATCCCAGGCCTGGATGAGTTAACTGCAGCCGGACGGGCAGTCTGGAAGGTGCTGAGATGTAGAACTTGTTGACCTGATCTGGACCTACAGATGAAACTGGAGTACACACAGGAGAGGAGAGGACTATAACCAGGTGCCCACCTGTTCCTGGCCCTTTAAGCAACCTGACCCAATCACACACTCCATCCCTGGAGGTCAATCAAGCACCTTTCCTCCCCATCCCTTAATCCCTGCATGCTTTAAGATCCTGTCATCATCTGAAGTCTTCAGCTGCCACCACACAAGTTCAACCTCCAATTAGAATGAATATCTGTAGGTTGCCTCCCCACATCCAGGCCTCCCTTGTGGCTCAACTGGTAAAGAACCTGCCTGCAATGCAGGAGACCTGGGTTCGATCCCTAGGCTGGGAAGATCCCCTGGAGAAGGGAAAGACTACCCACTCCAGTATTCTGGCCTGGAGAATTCCAGGGACTGTATAGTCCATGGGGTCGCAAAGAGTCAGACACGACTGAGCAACTTTCACTTCCTTCCTTCCTTCCCCACATCCACTCCCTCCTTCTCCCACTTCAGTGTGCCTGAATGTCCTTTGAGAGTGCTCTTGCCCCCATTTTCAGCCATGTGATTTTGGGTGGGATTGAGTCTATCCCCAAACCTAGAGTTGAATCCTCTGACTCAACACTTAATGAATCCATACATCACATTTTCCTGACCCTGATGGCTGCCTTCAGGGAAGGACAGTGACCCAGATCAGGAAGCTTAGTTCTGGGAGTTTTGATTTTCTCTTTCTCCTCTGGAAAGAAAGTGGGAAGGATGTAGTCCCCAGCACTGCTGGCAGCCACCTTGTGACATGAGGTCAGGGCCAGCTGAAGAAAGAATTGAATAAAGAAGAAACTAAACGGGAAGATGGGCATGAGTGGATTCTAGTGATACCATTTGAACCCAAGCAATGAGCCATTCTTAAAGCCGGGTTTACCCCTGGACTTCCCAGTTAACTTGTTTAAACCAGCTTGGGTCCTAATAGATAATCCACCTTTGCCTCCCATGGAGTTAGGATTACCTCATTCTCCCCCCATTGGGACCTTGACACTTTCTGACAGATCCTGCCTTAGCTCACTCCTCTTGAGCCTTTGGTATCTCCTACTAGCTCAGGTGGTACAGAATCCATCTGCAATGCAGGAGGCCCCAGTCTGATACCTGGGTTGGGAAGATCCCCCTGGAGAAAGGATAGGCTACCCATTCCAGCATTCCTGGGCTTGCCTGGTGGCTCAGACAGTAAAGAATCCACCTGCGATGCAGGAGACCTGGATTAGAAAGATCCCCGGAGAAGAGTATGGCAACCCACTCCAGTATACTTGCCTGGAGAGTCCCCATGGACAGAGGAGCCTGGAGGGCTGCAGTCCATGGGGCTGCAAAGAGCTGGACACAACTGAGCGACTAAACACAGCACAGCAGAAGGGAGGAACTTCCTACTCCCAGTTTCCACTCTGGATGGTGCTGGTGGAGCAAGCCCTGGCCTCCAAGGAAGATTGGGAATAATTCCAACATCAGGTATAGATGACAAGATAAAGTTGGACCAATAGGCAAAGTGCAGCAGCCAATCAATCCAAGCAAGCCTTTGGAAGCGCCTGCTCTCAGGAGCTTTGAGAGCCGGACTGAGAGGGGTCTCCAGGAATCCAGGCAGGTGGTACTTAGCAGGCCTGTCAACAGGTAGAAGGTTCCACAGCACCAGATTAGAGTCTGGGGCTAGAACTCCTGATTAGGAGAAGAACTGGCAGAAGCAAGCAGGATTCCCAACTTAGAAAGAGCCAGGCCAATTATTTAGCAAAGAATTCAGGCAAGAAAGCATCCAAATACCAGAAGAAGGACCAGTTCAGTCTTTGTATCAGAAACCAGGCAGAAGTCCAATGACTTCAGTGATGAAAATATCAGAAACCAGCTTGGATACCAGCTGACCTGACTCTGGGTCCTTAAAGACATCAAGACAGAGCATAGGTCACTGGTGCTGCAGCTGAGGGTCCGAGGACCTGAGAGGACAGCTGTGTGCATGCTCAGTCATGTCTAGCCCTTTGCGGCCCTGTGCACGGTAGCCCGCCAGGCTCCCCTGTCTGTGGGATTTTCCAAGCAAGAATACTGGAGTGGGTTGCCATGCCCTCCTCCAGGGGATCTTTCTAAACCAGGTCTCCTGCATCGCAGGTGGATCTTTATCACTAAGCCACCAGGGAAGCCTCCAAGGACCTGAACTATGTGCTTTTCTACTCAGAGCAAGAAAGCATTTAAAACAGAGACTCTCTCCTACCCCAAATCTACCTTCCCTTCTTACTAATATTTACCCGTAAGCTTTGGTCAAAGTGCCAATGTACCAAACACTGTCAAAAGGAAAAGTTTTTTTCCCATGTTCCCCCTTCTCTGTTTGTAATGCTGGTGTACGTGGGAAAGGCCCAGAGCTATGGCAGCCATCTTGCAATCCTGAGAAAAACAGCCAATAGAAAGTAAAGACATGGTCTAGAACCTGATATCACTGGAGCTATTAAACTGGCCCTGGGACCACCCTCTCCTGAACTCTTTGTTCTGTGAGGTAACTGAATCTCTCAGGTGTTTAAGCCAGTGGTTCTCAAAGTATGTTCCCAGGCCAGCAGCGCAAGCACCGTGTAGGAATATGTTACAAAAGCACATTCTCAGGCCCCAACCAGACCTATAAGAACTTGAAATTCTATGAGAGGGCTCTGCAATCTGAGTTTTATGAAACCCCTTGGTGATTCTGACGTGTGCTACAGTTTGAGAACCCCTGGCTTAAACCACTGTTTAGCAGCTTTTCTGAGACTCAGCTGAAAGCATTTACAATTGACACATTTCTTCACAGCATTCCTGAACTGCTTATGGGATATCAGGAGGCTGAGAGCAAAGTGGGGTGGCTGACATTCAGAAAATCAAGAGAGAGAGTTTCAAAGAGGAAATGGAACTCACAAAAGGAAAAGATAAATAAAAATTAAGCACTTCTAGCCATCAAAATAATCACAAATACAATTAAAAGGCAAAAGAAAACACTGGGGAGAATCATTGCAACAAAAAGGACAACTCTCCAAATCCTCTCTTTGTCAAAAGGACAAAATGCAAAAAGTACAAAGGAAAACAATAAGATCCTAAACAAAAAGACAAAAAACACAAAAAAATTTTTTACAGAATGGGAAATACAAATGGATAATTAAGAGGAAAAATGCTCAGCCTCTTAGTAATCAAAGCAAATGTGAATTAGTATGAGATAGTCTGATCCATTGAATTAGCAAAGATTGAATAAGAGAAACCTCTTGATGAGGTAAGGGAAGAATAGGATGAAGACTTTCCTGCACAGCCAGCGGGGGTGTTTAGATTGGAACTGCCACCATTCTGGAAAGCAACCAGGTCACATTCATCAAGAGACTGTTCAATGTTCATACTGTCTGAAATCAGGAATTCAACATCCATTTATCTAATCCAGGGGTCAGCAAAGGCCTGTTTTTGTATGGTCTACAAGCTAAGAATGGTTTTTACATTCTTAAAAGGTCGGAAGAAGAATGAGGAAAGAGAAGGAAGTAAAAAAGAGGAAGGAGAAGAAGGAAAAGATGGGGGGAGGGGAAGGACAGAAGAAATAGCAAATGACAGAGACCGTATTGCGTACAGCTAAATCTATTTCCTATCTGCCTTTTATTGAAAAAAATGTGCCCATCCTTGACTGGTTAGCCTAAAGCAGGGTTGGCAAACTATGGCCCATGGGTCAAATCCAATCAGCCACCTGTTTTTATAAGTAAAATTGTATTGGAACACATCCACACTCATTAGTCTGTAGCTAATGGCTGCTTTTGTGCTATCATGGGGAGCTGAGTCGTTACGGCAGAGATTTTATGGCCCACCAAACTTAAAATATTTATTATCTGGCCCTTTACCAAAAGTCTGCCAACTCCTGGTCTAAAGAACTAATTAGAAAGCTAGATTAAAATGTATGCACAGAGATGTTCATCACAGTGTTACTTATAGAAGGCCAGTTAAACAAATGATGGATTATTTAACTGAGACAATGAGCAGGCATTTACCTCATAGCCTCACATCTTAAGGGCTCAATGAACAATAGCAATTATCAGTATCTATTTTCTTAGGCTCCAAAATCACTGTAGACAGTGACTGCAGCCATGAAATGAAAAGATGCTTGCTTCTTGGAAGGAAGCTGTAACAAACCTTGACAGCATATTAAAAAGCAGAGATATCACTTTGCTGACAAACATCCATCTAGTCAAAGCTATGGTTTATCCAATAGCCATATACAGATGTGAGTGTTGGACCATAAAGTCCAACATAAAGAAGGCTGAGTGTGGAAGAATTGATGCTTTCAAATTGTGGTGCTGGAGAAGACTCTTGAGAGTCCCTTGAACAGCAAGATCAAAGTAGTCAATCCTAAAGGAAATCAACACTGAGTATTTATTGAAAGGACTGAAGCTGAAACTCCAATACTTTGGCTACCTGATGCAAAGAGCCAACTCATTGGAAAGAGACCTTGATGCTGGGAAAGATTGAGGGCAGGAGAAGAAGCGGGTGACAGAGGACGAGATGGTTGGATGGCATCACTGACTCAATGGACATGAGTGTGAGCAAACTCTGGAAGATGGTGAAGGACAGGAAGTCATGGGGTCACAGTCAGACATGACTGAGCAACTGAACAACAATGGTATATTGAGTCATTTTTGTGTGTTTTCAAAGAACTAGTCATAAAACAGAAAAGCAGGCTTTAGCAATACCTGAATTTGTTTCTTTTGTATTATTTCAATTAAAATTTAAAATATAGAGATGCAGAAGGAAAAAGGGAACTGATAAGAATGAATCAAAGCCTCGTCAATATACAGCACAGGGAACTACAGTCCACACCTTGTAATCATCTATAATGGAAAAGAATCTGAAAAAGAATACATTCAGTACATGAACAATAAGTCCCCTACAAGAACCTTCAAGCTGTGAGCTGTCAAAGAGGCGAACATGCTTTCCATCAATGTCAGGCATGAGTGACATTGCAGCTTGCCCTCCATCTCCTGTTGCTGACGGTCCTCCAGCTCTACCATCTCTGTCCCTCCTCTCCCTCCTCCAGTCACTCTTCTTTTCTGTTCACTTGATGCCAAACCCCTGTATGCTGGCTATTATACTGTACTTTTCAAGGCACTGTTCTGTAAGATTTAAAATGTTTATTTTGGGGGATGATTTTTAATGTATTATTTGTATGAAAAGTATTATAAGCCTACTATAGTACTGCGCTATATAGCCAATTGTGGTCATTGGTACCTAGGCTAACTTTGTTGGGCTTATAAACAAATTGGACATACGAACACACTCTCAGAACTGAACTCGTTCATATGTAGGGATTTCCTATACATAACTGTATCTCTGTGCCATCACTTCATGGGAAATAGATGGGGATACAGTGGAAACAGTGTCAGACTTTATTTTTGGGGCTCCAAAATCACTGCAGATGGTGATTGCAGCCATGAAATTAAAAGACGCTTACTCCTTGGAAGGAAAGTTATGACCAACCTAGATAGCATATTAAAAAGCAGAGACATTACTTTGCCAACAAAGGTCCGTCTAGTCAAGGCTATAGTTTTTCCAGTGGTCATGTATGGACGTGAGAGTTGGACTGTGAGGAAAGCTGAGTGCTGAAAAATTGATGCTTTTGAACTGTGGTGTTGGAGAAGACTCTTGAGAGTCCCTTGGACTGCAAGGAGATCCAACCAGTCCATCCTAAAGGAGATCAGTCCTGGGTGTTCATTGGAAGGACTGATGTTGAAGCTGAAACTCCAATACTTTGGCCACCTCATGCAAAGAGCTGACTCATTAGAAAAGACCCTGATGCTGGGAGGGATTGGGGGCAGGAGGAGATGGGGACGACAGAGGATGAGATGGCTGGATGGCATCACCAACTCAATGGGGAAGAGTTTGAGTAAACTTCGGGAGTTGATGATGGACAGGGAGGCCTGGCGTGCTGCGATTCATGGAGTCACAAAGAGTTGGACACGACTGAGCGACTGAACTGAACTGAACTGTTCTGTATCCCTGAAACTAACATAACATTGTAAATTAACTATACTTCAGTTTTAAAAATGGGTAAGGGATTTCCCTGGTGGTCCAGTGGTTAAGAATCTGCCTTCCAAGTCAGGGGACGTGGATTCACTCCCTGGTCAGGGAACTAAGATCCTACATGACATGGGAAACTAAGTCCATACCCCGCAACAAGAGAAGCCTGTGTGTGCTGCGACAAAGACTCAGCACAGCCAAAAAATTGTTGTTGTTGTTTTTAAATCTCATCAATAATTCTTTTAGGGTTACAGGATCCTGGATAACTTTTCAATTGCTCCCATCTACTTTTCAGCAATTTCCAAGTTTCCTGTAATGGGTGAATAGTGCTCTTATTATTGTTCAATTAAAAAGCCTTATTTCTCAGAAAGTAATTGAATTTGGAAACCCAGCTGAGGGCCAGGGGCAGGCTTTGGATCTAGTTGCTACAGAAACCTGAACTGGGCTGCATAGCGTGAGGAAAAGGTTGAGGAATGAAATTTGGAAAAAGAAGCCAGGGTGTGGTGTGAGACCCGGCCCAAAGCAGAGGCAAGCAGCCTGTGGAAAACCGCAGGGGCCACAGAACTTAGAAAACACAAGGAGCTCTAGTGAGGCTGCTCACCGCGAATAGACCCCAGCCCGGCCGCACTGGTACCCCGGGTCAGAAGTGGACAGCCTCAGGCCCCACCCCAGACCGCCTGCGTCAGGCGATGTGCGCGCATCCTCACGTCTGAGAAGCCAGAGCTGGTCTACCCGGACTGTTAGCCCTCCTCCATCCACCACCCTCCTCTCCTCAGGCTTTTTCAGTAAATTAATTACACTTAAAATACCTTCCAAAGGGACTTCCCTGGAGGTCCAGTGGCTAGGACATCACCTTCTAATGCAGGGAGCATGGGATCAATCCTTGGCCAGCGAGCTAAGATTCCATGTGCCTCAAGAAACCAAAACAGAACAGAAGCAATGTTGTAACAAGTTCAATAAAGATCTTAAAAAAAAAAAACCTTCCGAGAGAGATTCCTGCCTTCCTCACAGATCAAAATGGAGGCTTAAAACAGATAGATGGGCCAACCACTGCCCACCCCCACCACACTCACTCTCTCTCTCTCTCTGTCTCTCTCACACACACACACAGAGGCCAGGCTTGAGCAAACATGAGGAGCTGGAAAACACAGAAGGAACCTAATGTCCATCGACAGATGACTGGATAAAGAAGATGTGGTATAAATATAAATATACACACAATGGAATACTACTAAACCATAAAAAAGACAATAAACTCATGTCAGTTGCAACCACATGGATGGACCTAGGGATTATCATACAAAGTGAAATAAACCAAAGACAAATATCAAATGGTATCACTTATATGTGGAATTGAAAAAAACTGACAAAAGAACGGAGCAGGGATTAAAACTGATACTTGCACACCCCTGTCCACTGCAGCATTATTCCCAACAGCCAAAAGGTGGAAGCAACGCAAGGGTCCATGGACACGTGAATGGATAAACAAAATGTGGCATAAACATATGACAGAGTATTATTTAGCCTTAAAAAAGAAGGGAATTCTGACACATGCTCCAACACAGACAACTTGGAAGACACGGTGCTAAGTGAAATAAGCCAGACACCAAAAGGATAAATACTGTATAATTCCACTTGCGAGGTACCTAGAACAGGCAAATTCATGGAGACAGAAGGTAGAAGAGAGATTATGGGGGGCTGAGTGAGGAGAGGAACAGGGAGAGCTTGTTTAATGGGTCGAGTTTCAGTCTGAGATGATGAAAAAGTTCTGGCGATGGATGATGACGATGGTCTCCATGGTTCATTCACTCAGATACTGAATATAGTTCCCTATGCTAAACAGTAAGACCTTACTGTTTATTTTATATATAGTCATGTGTATCTGTTATCCCAAACTTCTCATTTTTCCCTCCCCCAGCCCCTTCCTCCTTTGGTAACCATAAATTTGCTTTCTATGTTTGTGAGTCCATTTCTCTTTTGTAAATATGTTCATTTGTATCATATTTTTCAGTTCCACACATAAGTGATATCATTTGATATTTGTCTTTCTCTGGCTCACTTCACGTGTCGCCTAGACAAGTGAAGGTACTTAATGCCACTGAATTGTACATTTTATTTTTATCTTTTTTTTCCATTTATTTTTATTAGTTGGAGGCTAATTACTTTTCAATATTGTAGTGGTTTTTGCTGAATTGTACATTTTAGAGTTGTTAAAATGCTAAGTTTGTGACACTTATATATATGGGATTTCTCATGTAAGAACACTGGAGTGGGTTGCCATTCCTTCTCCAATATATATTTCACCAGAGTTTTGGAGGTGGGAGGGGGGATTGGGATGGGGAATACATGTAACTCCATGGCTGATTCATGTCAATGTATGACAAAACCCACTGCAATGTTGTGAAGTGATTGGCCGCCAACTAATAAAAATAAATGAAAAAAATAAATAAATAAATAAATAAATAAATAAGAAAATGGGGGGGCAGTTAGGGCAAGAAAGGAGAGCCCCTCAGGCCCTGGGCAGGGGAGGGGGACTAGGCATTGAGCATCTATTAGCTGCTAAGGCTGGCGCTGGGTGGACTTTTTATATATCCCATTTCATTTGATTCTCAAAATGACCCTTTCAAGTAGGAATTGTTATTGAACTGAACTTCAGAGAGCACCTTGTGTCACCAAGCCGGACGGGGTAGATGGGGACTCAAACCCAGGTCTGCATCCTCCCGTCCAAACACTGTCACGGACGGGAAGCACTGGGGAGACCTGTCCCCACGGCTCATCCTCTCAGCACCCCTAGCACCTCCTCTGGACTGGACAGCGCAGACGGCAGCAAAGGGGACACAGCCCCCGACAATCAGCACGGCTGGAGGCTGAGGGGCCATGCCTCGTCTTACATCCTCAGAGTGTTAACACTGAGCAAGGGCATTCTGCCTCTGACATTGCCTGGCCTGATTTTTACTGATATTGGATCCTGCAACGAGCTAGGGCTAGAGTCAAGATGAGACCAGAATTGAAATCTAAGCATCTCAGGAAATGAATCCCAGACATCCTGCAAGAGCTGAGGGATACAGGTGGAATAGAAAATGCATGGGCTCTGGATTCTAGCTACAACAAAATGTGGAAAATTCTTCAAGAGATGGGAGTATCAGACCACCTTACCAGGCTCCTGAGAAATCTGTATGCAGGTCAAGAAGCAACAGTTAGAAGAGGGCATGGAACAACAGACTGGTTTCAAATTGGGAAAGGAGTACTTCAAGGCTGTATATTGTCACCCTGCTTATTTAACTTATATGCAGAGTACATCATGTGAAATGCCAGGCTGGTATCAAGATTGCCGGGAGAAATACCAATAACCTCAGATATGCAGATGACACCACCCTTATGGCAGAAAGAAAAGAACTAAAGAGCCTCTTGGTAAAAGTGAAAGGGGGAGAGTGAAAAAGTTGGCTTAAGACGCAACATTCAGAAAACTAAGATCATGGCATCAGTCCCATCACTTCATGGCAAATTGATAGAGAAACAGTGGAAACAGTGGCTGACTTTCTTTTTTTGGGCTCCAAAATCACTGCAGATGGTGATTGCAGCCATGAAATTAAAAGACGCTTACTCCTTGGAAGAAAAGTTATGACAAACATAGGCAGTATATTAAAAAGCAGAGACATTACTTTGCCGACAAAGGTCCATCTAGTCAAAGCTATGGTTTTTCCAGTAGTCATGTATGGATTTGAGAGTTGGACCATAAAGAAGGCTGAGCACTGAAGAACTGATGCTCAAGAATTGTGGTGTTGGAGAAGACTCTTGAGAGTCCCTTAGATTGCAAGGAGATCAAACCAGTCCATCCTAAAGGAAATCAGTCCTGAATATTCATTGGAAGGACTGATGCTGAAGCTGAAACTCCAATACTTTGGCCACCCTGTGGGAAGAACTTATTCACTGGAAAAGACCCTGATACTGGGAAAGATTGAAGGCAGGAGGAAAAGGGGATGACAGGATGAGATGATTGGATGCCATCACCGATGCGATGGACATGAGCTTGCTCTGGCAGTTGGTGATGGACAGGGAAGCCTGGTATGCTGTAGTCCATGGGGTCGCAAAGAGCTGGACACAACTGAGCGACTGAGCTGACTGGACTCTGGAGCCCTGGGTTTGAAATCAAACTCTGCTACTTACTCTGTGGGGGGCTTTCCCAACAGCTCAGTGGGTAAAGAAGCTGCCTGCTGTGCAGGGGACACAGAAGACACAGGTTCAATTCCTGGGTTGGGAAGATCCCCTGGAGGAGGAAACGGCAATCCACTCCAATATTCTCGCCTGAAAAGTCTCATGGACAGAGGAATCTGGTGGGCTACAGTCCACAGGGTCACAAAGAACTGGACGTGACTGAGTGACTAATCACACACTTACGGTGTGATCTTGGCTTGAACTCACAAGCCTCAGTATTCTCACCTGTCAAAGGGGCATGTCATACCTGCTTTATAAGGGCCACCCCATGTGAACTGTGGAGCCAAACCAACTGGGTTTAAATCCTGTTTCCCCACCATTTATCAGGTGTATGAACTAGAATAAGTTCCTTAATTCTCTATGGCTCAGTTTTCCTCATCCAAAAAAATGGGAGTAAACTAAACATTACTTTAATGGGCTGTTGTAAGGTTTCAGTATGTTAATACAGGTAATATGCTGAGCACAGTCCACACAAGAAGGTGTTTTGTTTATATATATATATATATATATATATATACATTTTTGGTAACTATTAGGAAATATACATAAAACCCTGGCACGGCGTAGGGAGCTCATCAGTGGTAGTTATCCCTTCCTTGCCCATCCAGTTCCCCTCCTGCATGTGACTTAAAGAAACTGCTGCTGTGTGTTTGTCCTGGATTTTTCTCTAAATATCCGGGTTGGACACGGCCAGTGTTGGCAGGAACCTCTGACTTTTCCTGCACTTCCCCTCTGCCCACACCGACAGGGGCTCCTGGAGAGAAGCCCATTAGGCTGAACCCTCCAGGAAGGAGGTCAATGATGAGTCATTCCAAAAATGTGCTTCTTGGCCGCCTGTGGCAGTCCCACCCCACTGGTCCTTCGTGTGGATTCCAAAGACCCAAGGCAGCCGAGAGCACTCCCGAGAGCACCAGGGGAGACCCCGGCCTTCCCTGCAGCAGGGGACGATCCTTCCCCCAAATGAGCATTAACTGTTCATCTCCAGCTACCCTACAGGAGCAGTATCACTTTCTCCATTTTACTGATGAGGATACAAAGGCACAGAGAGGTTAAGAAACTTGGCCAGAGTTACCCAGCAAGGCTGCACATGGGTCAAATGTAAATCCAGGTCGTTCTTGAGCCAAAGACTGGGAGCTTTCCACCACCACATTCTCTCCCTGCTGAATCACATCACCATCAGCGCTGCCACTCACGGGCTCTATGAACTTGAGTAAATCCTCCCACTTCTCTGAACCTCAGTATCTACAGTCGTAAGTGGGCAAGCTACCTGACAAGATTGTTAGTTCATTCAACAATCACCGACTGCCAGACTTCCCTGGTGGTCCAGTATTTGGCTAAAACCCCGAAATCCCAAAGCAGAGGGCTCCGGTTCAATCCCTGGTCAGGGAACTAGATCTCACATGTCACAACTAAGAGTTTACATGCCACAAATTAAAGATCCCACAGACCATAACTAAGACCCTGCACAGCCAAATAAATAAAATAAAATTTAAAAAGTCACCAACTGAGCCCAGAGCCATATTTACAGGGACGCTATTGAGGCTCCAGTTTCACAGCCCCTCCTGCACAGGCTCTTTCTAGGATCCTGAGAAGGGTCTGGTAATGTTATACACTTTTCTTAAGGAGAGTCCTCAGGCTCACAAAACCTGAGCCAAGCCCTGCTGCCAGAGTGTGCCAGCACCATGCCTTGGATGCGCATGTGTGCTAAGTCACTTCAGTCGTGTCTGACTCTTTGTGACCCTATGAACTACAGTCCACCAGGCTCCCCTGTCCATGGGATTCTCCAGGCAAGAATACTGGAGTGGATTGCCATTTCCTTCTCCAGGGGATCTTCCCAACCCAGGGATCGAACCCAGGTCTCCTGTGTCTCCTGCATTGACAGGCGGGTTCTTTACCACTAGCGCCACCTGGGAAGCCCTGCTCTGGGTGGTGTGGGCACAGAGGGGCACCCGAGGAGCCTGTGTGTGAAGTCCCCAGCAGCAGGCCTGACCCACGGCACCCGAGCTGAGGGTAGCGGGCATTATTACTACCTGTTTGTCTGTCTCTCCCCCACTAGAATGTTAGCTCTCTGAGGACAGCAGACCTTGTCAGTTTTGTTTGTTGATGGTGCCCCAGAGCCCAGAACAGTGCCTGGCACATGCTCAGAACCCATTAAACATCCCTTGACCCTTGAGATGGTGCGGTTCAACTCTCCAGTTGACAGATGAGGAAACTTGTTCCAGAAGGTGTATCTTTCCCACGGTCGGGACTGGGCCCAGGGCCTCACAGCTCCTGTGAAAGGCTCTCTTACTTCTCGCTGCCTCTCTGGGGACTCACGCTGAGACATTTTTGGAATAAAAATCTAGGGAGCAACACTGTGAGTAAGAAAAGCCAGGGAAGTGGCAGAGGGGGAAAGAGTAGGGTTGCCAGACTTAAAAAGAATGCAAGACAACCAGTTGATTTTGAAACTTAAGAGAAACAAGTCCTATTTTAGTATAAAGTCTGCCCCATGCAATGTTTGGGGCATGTTTCTGTAATATTAAGAGTCACTGTTATATCCTATGATAAACCATATTGGAAAAGAATATGAAAAAGAAGATACAGGTGTGTATAACTGAGTCACTCTGCTCTACAGAAAAAAATTAATACAACATTGTAAATCAACTATACTTCAAAAAATAGAGATTTAAAAAACCTTTTGTAAATCTAAATAAAGAAATACAGGACTTCCCTGGTGATTACGAATCCACCAGCCAAGGCAGGGGACACAGATCTGAACCCTGGCCTGGGAAGATCCCACATGCTTCAGAGAAACTAAGCCCACGGGCCACAACAAGAGAAGCCCCCACACTGAGAAGTCCCAGCACCGCAACTAGAGGACAGCCCCCGCTCTCTGAAACTAGAGAAAGCCCACTCACAGCAACGAAGACCCAGCACAGACAAAAATAAACTGATTTTAAAAAATCAAAAAAATTTTTAATAAATATAATACATTTGAGAACAAACAAAAAAAAAGTCACTATTCATCTGAAATTCAAACTTATCTGAACGTCCTGTATTTCATCTGGCAATGTTGCCTTAGAATTCCATGGAACTGAGTTCAAATGCCTGCTCTCTGATTGACCATCGTAGGTAAGAATCCTTACTACTCAACACTTCAATCTCCTCATTTGCACACTGAGGCCAGTCCTACTTCCTCATGGACTTACTGTGAGCATCAGAGGAAATAATGTCTCTTACTACAAAAACACGTGGTGGGTAGATCCTTTCAATGCTGGTTTTCCTCTCCTGTTTTTAAGACACCATTGAGGAACTCAGTGGGGAGACTGACTTGCCGATTGTAAGATAACATGATAACTACAGTGTTGATACTCTTCCAAGCAGCACACTTGGACAAAATACAAAGTTATGGATCCTGTCTGCGAGAAGGCAAACACCTCACTTGGTATTTCTCAGCCTTATCAGACCCAATACTCCCTTTTCATAAACATTTTCAACGTCTCCTTTGCCTTTCTTAAATGAAACTCAGTGATAAAAATGATCCATTTACACAGAAACTGAAAAGACTTACTATTCGACCTGCAATTTAAATGCAAAATAAAAGGAATGCAATAAAATAACACTTCAACACATGAGTGCTTGGGCATGTGGCAGGGAGATGCTTGCAAAGACTAAGAAGAAATAAGTTTGGATTAAGAAGTTGGACAATATTTGAGGACTTTCAAGGAGGTAAAGTGGCTAAGACCTTGTGCTTCCACTGCAGGGGGCATGGGTTTGATCCCTAGTTGGGGAACTAAGATCCCACATGCTCCACTGTAGGGCCAAAAGTGAATAAATAAGCAAAATTGATTTTAAAAAGAAAGATAGACAATATTAAATATGAAGTTGAACCATGTGAAACTGCTGATAATAGAACTGCTTTTGACCTATGAAAATGGAATTTCATATGATTCAACCTAACGTTTAACATTCTAAATACAAGCAAACTAAATTCAACTATTGTGTGTGTGTTTGTTTAATACATGTGTATGTGTGTGAGTGAAATTCATTCAGTCATGTCCGACTCTTTGCGACCCCATGGACTATACAATCCATGGAATTCTCCAGGCCAGAATACTGGAGTGGGTAGCCTTTCCCTTCTCCAGGGGATCTTCCCAACCCAGGGATTGCCTGGCATTGCAGGTGGATTCTTTACCAGCAGAGCCACAAGGGAAGCCCAATACATGTGTATATCATACCATGAATCAACAGCTACAAACATCGGCAGGTATACATGTGCTGTTGACTCAAATACCATAAATACCACCACAATTTGGGTTGTGATTTTCCATAATGATGGTCCACTCTTCTAAAAATCACAAACAACTCAAAACACATCATCTTCTCTTGTTCTGCCTAGTAGCTGCCCTTCTGAAAAATAAAGCTTGTCTTCTTTAAATGCAAAAGCAAAACACTGCACTTTGTTGAAGGTCTCAAAACCCTTAACCCAGTAATTCTAAGAAGAATCCTCTTCTAAGAATTCCACTTCTAAGAATATATGTAAGTAAACAATCCATTAAAACCTCTGTGCACAGAAAGCATGGTATAGAAGGATGGAACTAATGACATATCAACAATAGGGAAATGAGCAGCAAATGACGTACACTTTCTCTGTGGTCTAGGACCTAGCCATCAGAGATGAACTGTTGGCAGCTGTTGAAGGGCATGGGTGCCTTGGGGTTTTTTTTTCCCCTTTGCTTTTCTTGTTTTCTATAATGATTTTCATTTCCATAGTAATTAGAGGAAAATCAACTTCAGGAAAAACAAAGAACCATAAAGCCCCTGGTTGGAATCCTTTCCCGTTCATTACTTTGCACAAACAGTGGATGAAGGGTAGGGGTGGGGGGGGAAACTCACATATGCACCCAAGCTACAAAATGAGACCAGTGGTCCCATCAGCTCACCAAGAAGGCTGAGCAATAGCTGAGGCCAAGCCCTTCTGGTGACCTGTGGTAGTGGCCACCAAACTGCACCTGCAATCTGGGGGCGACCACACTGAAGATGTCCATGGGGGAGTCCTACAGGCAAGATACAGCCTAGGCTGGGCCCTCGTTTGTTCCAGTCAAGTGTGAAAAGGAATCAGTAAGAAGATAATCGGAGGCTATAAAGCAAAACAAACTAAAAAGACAACAATCAGCCAAGAAACAAACATTTTGCGACGCCATGGACTGCAGTCCACCAGGCTCTCCGTCCATGGGATTTCCCAGGCAAGAGTACTGAAGTGGGTTGCCATTTCCTTCTCCAGGGGATCTTCCCAACCCAGGGATCGAACCCGGGTCTCCTGCATTGTAGGCAGACGCTTTTACCGTCTGAGCCACCAGAGAAGCCCCTGGAAAAGGTAGGGGACAGGAAATCAGATGAAGCATAGCTTTCTCAGATGTGTTTGGGCAGATCGTCTGAAATTAACTATAAAACATGGCCACTCATCCATCATACAACTGGCTTCTGTGGTCCCGGTCACCACAAACAGGCCAGTTCCCAGATGGTAGCTATCTGCTTTGCTGGAGCATACTCAGGAAAAGATTATTAAGTATCTTTACACAATGAATGAGGTAAAAAAAAAACTATCACCATTTTACAAAATATTTTATATTTCACTGCTGCTGCTGCTGCTACCATCTATCTATCTTTACCTTTTGGTAAACATTATATCCTATTTCAGGGATTTTGAGATTTGGGGCATTTGATTTAATAAATACTACATGTCTTTTCTCAAATATTTTTATTCGGTTTTTTTTCCATTGTCCAATTTTCAGAAGAGCTTATTCAAGTTATTACCTGAATTTCTCTAAACCCCCCCAGCTTACATATGTGCCAAAAATGAATGTATTTACTTATGGTAAGGGGTAAATTGGATTTCAGTTCTTATGTTTTAGAGATCCAGCCTAAACACACAGAACTTTGATCCTCATTGATGTCCTTTATAAGTCAGCATTATAAGCTAACAACTGATATGACCCATAATCTCTTGATCAGAAGTTGCTACCTTTGTGCTGGCTCTTCGGACAATTTCCTAAATGAAGGAGGCCATTCCATACTCGACTCTTCATCTGACCGACTTTAACTCTATTGTGAGTTCTGAGAAAACATTCATACTGGATTCTTACTGGTCGCAATTTGTACTACTTCAAATATAATCATCCAATTTCTTAAGTACAGATTCCAGCCTCTACTGAGATAAATGTTCCCTGGTCGTCCTTTGTCAACAGTTTTCTCATTGCTACAGTTCCCTGGTTGGAGTGTCACAAGCTCACTTTAAGAAACACTGTGTGACCTGGGGACCCATCTGTCATCTGGAGATACAGTTTTCATTTTAATTACAATTTATAATCTTAAGCAAACTGAAAAGCCTGTTACCACTAATGATTTGTTAATATGTTGTCATGTTAAAATTAATCAAAACCTACAAGTACAGCTAAAATAACTTTACAAAGGAAAAGATAGCTCAAGCCATACGCAAGTGCTTAGTTAAGTAAATGGATTGGTAATCAACAGGGCACAGTGGTATTTGGAGGCTGATCCCTAAACCGTTTTTTTTTTTTTTGTCTTTATTGAATTTGTTACAATATTGCCTCTGTTTTATGTTTTGGTTCTTTGGCAGCAAGGTATGTGGGATCTTAGCTTCCCCACCAGGGATCGAACCCAACCCCCCTGCACTGGAGGGTGAAGTCTAAACCCCTGGACTGCCAGGGAAGTCCCACCATCCCTAAAAGTTTTATGGACTATATATGACCTGAAGTTTTCTTCCCAACTTTCTTACTTTTTCAGAACATGTTTTTGAGGCTTAAGAAAGCACTTGTTAAACCACATTTTCTTAAACACACGTACACACGCAACTTCCAAGTAAAATCTTTGCAATGGTTCAGGAATGTTGCCCATTACAAACAGAAATTTGCTTTTAACATGAAAGCTAACAGATACTTGGCTCTGTTCAGGTTTGTTTTACCCAAAAAAGTACTGAATGCAAATTGTATATGTAAATCTGAGATCTATTGCCAACTTTTAAAAATAAGCTTTTAAAGCGTTCTTTTAAAAAATCAAGTGCTAAAAAAGTGAGACCGCTTTTGCAAAAGTTAATCTATACGTATACACATAGAAAAAAATTTGTAAAAACAGAATTCCAACTATTAATGCCAAATAGCTCTGGGGTATACGAGCCTGGAGGGCATGGTGTTTTTTACACTTTTCTGTAGCACCTAAACTTTTAGAGTGATTCTATATTGCTCTTACAATCGGGAGGAAAAAATCAATAATCCAATTTTTATTTTCAAAAATGATAAAGGAGGGGAAATGTCTAATGAAAGTGGGTGAGAGTTGCCCACAGGCCTGGGAGCTGGAATGAACCAGAAGGACTAATTGGGAAACAGCACGGGCTGACCCAGACAGTCACGGCTCCTCAAACAGTCTCTGAGGAGAAGAAAGAGCCAGGCACACGAGCAACCCTGGAGTCACATGGCTCCAAAAAGAGCCAGACATGTGCACCGGGGCCCAGCGGTCCTAGGAGGAGGGCCCTGCACTAGATACAAAGATCACTTGGATCCAGTCCTTGGAGAAGAATCCAGTCTAGAAGAACCAAAGAAAAGCATGGTGACATCAGTGAAGAACAAACCACTAGCACAACTCGCAACATCTCCTAGAAATTAGAAGGAAAAAACAATGAGACAGTGTCATTGCCCTTCCACCTAAGAAAAGAACAAAGAATTTTAAAAGGCTGGTGAGGGTGTGTGGAGACTAGTATTCATTCACGGCTGTTGGGAATTATTATATGACTATGTGCTCTTGAAAAGCAACTGTATCAATCATTGAAAGATACTCACATCCTTTCATAATTCCCTTTCCAGAAATCTACCCTAGACACACATAAAATGCTTTCTTGTCAAAGACAGTCATTGCAGTATGATTTATAATTTTTTAAAAAGGAAATAACCTGAATACTGTCCAACAATAGTTAGAATGGTAATTTTCAATATAACCTCTCAGTGGACATTATGGAGCCATTAAAAACAAGGTTTATGGAGACTTTATAATAAACACACAGGGGAATGTTTATGTTACCATGTTAAATGATACAGTAGGATATAAAATTGTATATAGAATACTATTTTAACTACATAAAAGTTCACATAAACCAGGAAGAAATCTTCTAAAACTTAATACAGTTCCCTGTAGATTGGTTGGGTTATGAATGGGTTTATCTTTTAAAGAATAATTTATTTTGAAATAATTTCAGGCTTACAGAAAATCTGTAAGAAAAATAAAAACTGTCATATTCCTTTTACTCAGGTTTCCCAATGTTACCATTATTCTTCATTTGCTTCATCTCATGCATGTATGCACACGATCTTTTTTTTTTTTCGCCACACCACACAGCCTGTGAGATCTTAGTCCCCCAACCAGGAACTGAACCCAGACCCTCAGCAGTGAAAGCACAGAGTCCTAACCACTGGACCACCAGGGAATTCCCCACACAGTGTTACTGTACACACATACAATATCTACAATCCTTAGTCTTCCTCTGAACCACTTGAGTACCCTAAAAACAATAATACTCTCCAACATAACCTTCGCAGTTGAAAAATCAACACCGCACAGCACCACCTTCTAACCTCTGCCCCACTCACACATCACCAGCTATCCCGGTGTCTGTTTTTCCTTCCTGGTCCAGGATCCAATCTAGGAACACACTTTGCCTTTAGGTCTCATGTCACTCCATTCTCCCTCAAACTGCAACATTTCCTCTCTTTTTCCCCATCTTTCATGTCTTTGACAGCTGTTGTTTTTTTTTTTTTAAAGAGTGTAGATCTTTCATTTTATAGGGTATCCCCGACCTGAGGCTGACTGCTGTTTCCTCTCTCTGAGACTTAGGCCATGCCTTCTTGGCAAGAAAAGCACATAAATGAGGCTTTATCACCTAAGGAGGCCCATGACGCCAACCTATCAGGCCCTGGTTCATTTTGAACACTTGCTCAGATTGGTGTCTGCCAGGTTTTTCCCCTTGTAGTTGATAGATATTTTCTGGAGATGCATCCCAGCATCACACTCATAAACTATTCTTCAAACATTCACCTGCCAGTCTTAGCATTGTTGACAAGTCCAGCCTGAATGAACCAGCACTGTTGTTGCTCAGTTGCTAAGTTGTGTCGGACTCTTTGCCACCCCGTGGACTGCAGCATGCCAGGCTCCTCTGTTTTCCATGATCACTGTGATGGTTGCCTAATGTGGATTTTTCCTATTCCCATCAGTAATTGACAATCTCTCGTGAGGAAGAGCTGACCTTTCTCTCCCATTAATTTTTCTTATTTACTTAACTATATCCTATGGTCAGGACTTCCCTGGTGGTCCAGTAGTTAAGAAACTGCCTACCAGTAGCGCAGGGAACACAAGTTCGATCCCTGGCATGGGCAGCTAAGCCTGTGCACAGCTACTGACCCCCGCTCGGCAATAAGAAAAGCCACTGCAATGAGAAGCCCGCACACTGCAACCGGAGGAAGTCTGTGTGCAGCAGTGAAGACCCAGCACAGCCAAAAATACTTAAGGAAATAAATAAAAAATTTATTACAAAAGAAGAAAGAAACCAAGATCTGGGAGCTTGGTGTGTTCACCACACCTACACTGTTATTGTTTCTAGGTCCTCTACAAATTATTTAATAGGAAATTCATGCACATATGTAAGTATATGTACAAACACCTATCTCTGTGTATATGTGAATAAGTTTGCATACACACACACACACACACACACACACACAGAGGCTTCCCAGAGGTTCAGGGGTAAAGAATCCACCTTCAGTTCAGGAGTCGCAGGAGATGAGGGTCATGAGGGTTTGATCTCTGGGTTGGGAAGATCCTCTGGAGGAGGGCATGGCAACCCACTCCAGTATTCTCACCTGAAGAATCCCATGCACAGAGGAGTCTGGAGGGCTACGGTCCATAAGTTCACAAAGAGTTGGACACGACTGAAGCGCCTTAGCACACATACATATACACGAAATTCATAAGTGTTAATGTGTGTATAAATATGTATATGTCAGTGAGGTTATTCCTATGCAGCCCTTTCAGGGTTCTTTCTAGACATCCCCCTTTCCATGTTTGCAAATCACTTCTTTAATTGTAAGAAACTTGACTGAGATTAGCCTCAATTTATTCATTCATTTGCTCAATGTAACCAGTCTCTCAACCACACCAGCTGCCTTCTCTGCCCACTGGCCCTGCACGTACCCCACCTCCTCAGCCACCGGGCACATCAACATCTCTGCAAAGCCCTCCACACATCCCACTTCTTCAAACACCAGGCATGCCTATACTTCTGAAAAATACTGCTTTTATGTATTATCAAGCCCCACCTTTTTTCCTTTTAATTGATGTTTTAATGTGAATGCCACCTAAGATGAATTACCTGCTTTCCTGAGATGGCTGAGTACCAGTGTCTCCCCATGGTCATCACTTGCATTCCAGATGCTGTCAATTGTATGGAGCTAGAATTGCTAGAACAACGCACCCACACAGGCCTCCTTTTCTCCCCCACCCGCACTCCCTCTGTACCTCCCCCGACCCTGGGCAGCAGCCTGGGCCTCTCTGCCTCTTGAGAACCAACCAGTCCCCTTGCAGGGACCCTGAGGCCTTTCACAGCTCACCCCTCCTGGGTCCTTCTCCATCAACCTGGAGGGTGACCCCCACTACCCACTCCTCCTCTTCCTCATCCTCATAGGCCCAGCATTGAAGAAGCAAACTACATCAAACCCAGAAGAGCGTGGGAGCAAGCATAAAGGACACGCCGGTCTGCCTTGACAAAAGGGGCTCCTTCCTCAGACAGCCTGAATGTCAAAGTGTTGCTTAGGAATGAGATGAAAGCTTCAGGAAGATGGCAGCAGCAAAAGCAAGAAATGGAAGGTTCTGAAATCAGAATCTAAGGGCAGGGGCAGGCACGTTGGGATACTGTACACAGAATAGCCAGAGGGGTCCCCAATTCCCCGACAAGCTGCCCTGCAAGCAGAAGTCTCCCTCCAGGCAGGACCTGCCTCCCCCACACCAGGGCAGGACCACAGGCGTCCTCCAGTCCTCCGGATACACTGGGCCCCAGTCCACTGTTCCTGGCCAGAGCGAGAGCACATAGGCAGCGCAAGACCATCCTCTGCTCAGGAAGCCCTGAAGGCAGATCCAGCCCCGGCTCCCACAGCGTCTCCCAGCCACACTCAGCCAGGAAGGAAGTCAGAGTCTCCCGAGTCTCCTGCATTGGTAGGCAGATTCTTAACCACCGCAGGACCTGGGAAGCCCCTACATGGAATATTACTCAACCACAAAAAAGAATGAAATAATGCCAACTGTAGCAACATGGAAGGACCTCAAGATTATCATAAGTGAAGTTAAGTCAGAAAGAGGAAGAAAAATACCATACGATATCACTTATATATGGAATCTAAAATATGACACAAATCAACACACGTACAAAACAGACTCACAGATGTAGACAAAAGACTTGTGGTTGCCGAGGGGGAGGTGGGGTAGAGGAGGGAAAAATTGGGAACTTGGAATTAGCAGATGCAAACTAGTATACACAGAATGGATAAACAAGGTCCTATTGTATAGCACAGAGAACTACAGTCAATATCCTGGGATAAACCATAATGGAAAAGAATATGAGAAAGAATATATCCACGTGCATAACTGAGTCACTTGGTGGTACAGCAGAAATATTGTAGATCAACTATACTTCAATAAAATAAAAACAAAACACTGAAGCATCAGCTTGGGTCTCAAGCCTGCCAGCTTTCTCAGGGAATCAACACCACTGGCTCTCTCTGACCTTCAGACTCAGAGGGAATGACACCAAGAGATCTCCTGGGTTCTTAATCTCACTGACTCACCTGAAGATCTTAAGACTTGTCAGCTTCCATAATCACATAAGCCAACCCTTTGTAATGAATCACTTTATCTGCACACACGCACACACACGCACACACACACACACGCACACACACACACACACACACACACACACCCTATTGCTTCTATTTCTCTGGAAAACCCTGACTAGTACAGTGGCCCAGAGAGGCAGTGACTTGACCCAAGCTCCTCAGCATTGCAGAGGAAGACACAGATGCCCAGCTTCCAGGCACAGCCTCCTATTCCCCCTTGCTCCAATTCACAAGGACTGGGACCCTCTTTACGGAACAGCACCCCCTAGCGGCTTCAGCCAAGGTGGGTCCCGCCCAAACGGACTGAACATCCACTCAGGACACCAGGCAGACGGCAGGATGGAGCATGCATGTGCAGATTCACAAAGACCTGGTTGAAAATCCAGCTCCTCTGCAGACTAGCTCTGTGGCCTCAGGACTTTGCCACACCTCTCCAAGCCTCGGTGAGCACCTCTGTAAAATGGGAAGCATATCACCACAAAGTTGTTGGAGGATTAAACAAGACACTGGTAGGCCAGTACCCAGCACAGGGCCTAGTCCATCAATGAAGCCCAGGGAGTGCTCTTTCTCTCCCCTACTCTGCTGAATTGTTGTTATTTAGTCACTACATCGTGTCTGACTCTTGTGCAACACCATGGACTGTAGCCTGCCAGGCTCCTCTTTTCATGGGATTTCCCAGGCAAGAATACTGGAGTGGGTTACCATCTCCTTCTCAAGGGGATCTTTCCGACCCAGAGAGCAAACCCAGGTCTCTTGCATTGCAGGCAGATTCTTTGCCACTGAGCCACAGGGAAGCTCCTACTCTGTTAATTCTCCCTTAATCTCACCAGGTGATTGAGAACTATTGACCTGGGGCAGTGGTAAAAATCCATTAAGTCCATTAAAATCACCTGAAAAGGCTTTGAAACATACCAAGGTCAGGTCCACGCTGATCCAGCGCCTCTCGTTTTTAACCCCGTATCCCCCAAGGAGGATACTCAAGTGCAGTCAGGGTGAGAACCTCTATGCAATCACCAGAATTTCTCACCCTTTGTGCTCCCAGAAAACTAAGCTGGAAGGACTCATAAGGGGCCTGGGTCTGGGCATGGGCCCAGTCAAAGGCAGCTCCCTATCCCTTCATGGCCTGACCTCTCTGTCCTATGACTGCCAAGGCGAAAGTCTCCCCCTCCGAGTCCCTGGAGGGGCTGAACCTCACGACCTGGGTGGCACTCCCAGTGGAGATATTGAACGGCAAACCTGCCTGATGCCTCCTAGATTCAGTTCCTTCATCTGCAGGGTGGGGAAGCATAAACTCACAGGAGAAAAACCCCAGCACAGCTCCCAGCTCCAGGACCATGTCTAAAGCTCAAGGCTTTCCATCACTCAGCCGCCTCCCGCATCTCCAGTCTCCTGCCTTCCCACCTGCACACATGCTACCCACTCTGCCTGGAACGTGCTCCTCACCTTTGCTGCCTGAAAACTCCTACTCATACCTCAAAGACCTACTCGACTGCCATCCCCCGCTTGGCCACCTCCTGTAAATCAGGGTTCTCAGAGACCACAAAAGCCCAATTCAGGCTTCACGATGCAGAAAGGTGATGTTTTTGGCTTTCCCACCTGGTATCCAGTCATCACTCTCCTGCTCTCGATGCCAGCTCCTGCCTTGTCTTCATTCTCCAGCAGGCTCACTCCACGAGGTGACCAGATGGCCAGCAGCGTCTCCAGCCTCACAGCCTACCAGTGAGCAGCCCCAGCAGCATGGTAACATCTCTGACCCAGTAGTAGTTTCAGGCCAAGGCCCGAGGTTGCTTTCACTGGCCTGGCTTTGGGTCACACACTTCTCTCTGAACACAGTCACTGGTATGAGAAATGTTCTGGTGGCCGAACAGGCATGTGCTCAGCCTCGGAGCCTGAGGATGGGTGGGGCCCACCTGCAACCAAATGGGGGGAGAGCAGGAGCTGTGATTCCCAAAGGGATTCTGGGAGCGAATACCAGATGGAAGAACGGGAACGCTGGAACTTGGTAAAATCAACTTGCAGCCTCCGGCCTGCCAGGGTCAGAAGCCCTCCTCTCCACTCCGGAAGGCTCCGAGCGCCCCCTCAGCAGAACACAGCAGGCACCGCGTGGACTGACTTGGCTTTGCAACCCTGGCTGCAGGACGGAGCTCCATGAGGCAGAGGCGGCACCTAGACACGTCTGAAGCAACCAGTGAGACGGCAAGTCTCTGACAGCTGAGCAGGTTTCTCCTTGACTGGGGAATTAAGCTCTCTGGGGACTCTGTATAGAGAACACCTGGGAATGGTGGACACTCTGGATGGTGGGAAGGAAGTCAGGGAGAAGAGAGAGCAAAATGGCTCCTTTGGATAAAATCAGGAATTTGGCAGCCCAGTAAGGAGTTAGTGGGAAGGCCTGAGATGGAGGGGAGGAGAGAAAGCTGGGGAACACCTTGGGAGGCAGACTCAAGGCCCCGAGGCAGCCAGTGTCTCCCAGAGGCTGGAAGAAGACAGAGCGTTAAGAATTAAGGCTGGGCTGGGCGGGCCATCCCCCTTCTGACCCCTTCAGGTTTTCAGTGAAAGTGAAATTTGCTCAGTCATAGCCGAGTTTTTGGGACCCCAGGAAATCCTCCAGGCCAGAATACTGGAGTGGGTAGCCTTTCCCTTCTCCAAGGGATCTTCCAGACCCAGGAATCAAACCAGGGTCTCCTGCATTGCAGGTGGATTCTTTACCAACTGAGCTAGGTTTTCAGTAATCATCTGCTAATACCCCACAGCCTGTGCTGGCGGCTGATGAATCAAGAGAAAATTCCAGATTCTTTGGCAGCCTCCATACAGGGCGGAGAAAAGAAACCAGGCCTTGGAGGAGAGATGGAGCAAAAGCAAGACTTCCGTGGAAATGTTCTAAATGCCACTGATTACACACTCTAAAATGGTGAGAATGGTGAATTTTATGTGTATTTTATCACAATCTCTTTTATTTTTTAATTGGAGGAAAATTGCTTTACAATGTTGTGATGGTTTCTGCCATACAACTACACAAATCTGTCATAACTGTATAATTATATCACCCTGATATAATTTCAAATGAGAACTGACTCATTTGAAAACACACTGATGTTAGGAAAGACTGAAGGTGGGAGGAGAAGGGGACAACATATGATGAGATGGTTGGATGGCATCACATACTCAATGGACATGAGCTTGAGTAAACTCTGGGAGTCGATGATGGACAGTGAAGCCTGGCCTTCTGCAGTCCATGGGGTTGCAAAGAGTCAGACACGACTGAGCGACTGAACTGAACTGAATCACCTCCCTCTTGAATCTCCCTCCCCTCTCCAGTCCCACCCCTTTAGATCATCACAGTCTTTTTTAAAAATGGCAATGATCTACATCAGTGGTACCCAACCATTTTGGCACCAAAGACTGGTTTCACGGGAGACAATTTTTCCACGGACCTGGAAGAGGGGGTGGTTTGGGGATGATTCAAGTGTATTATACTTATTGTGCACTTTATTTCTAACATAACATCAGCTCCACCTCAGATCATCAGGCATTAGATCCCAGAAGTTGGGAGGCCCCTGACTACATGGTTAGGGGCGGGGAGATGGAGCAGAGGAGAATTCAGTAGACAGATGAAGGCAAAGCTAGACACAGCATGTGGACACAGTGTGGGGAAGGAGAGGGTGGGATGAATTGTGAGATTAGGACTGATATATATACACAACCATGTGTAAAACAGACAGCCAGTGGGAAGCTGCTGGGTAACACAGGGAGCTCAGCTCTGTGCTCTGGGATGATGCAGAGGGGTGGACGGGGGTGGGGTAGGAGGGAGGCCCAAGAGCGAGGGGATGTATGTATACACATATAAATATATATATAGCTGATTCACTTCATTGTACAGCAGAAACTAACACAATGTTGTAAAGCGATAAAATAAAAAAATAAAAAACAAAAAAAGCCAGAGGTCCCACAAGGGAAACCCAGACACGGGACGGGGCTTCAGTAAATCCACACCACGCACACACTGGACTTGGAACCAGCTTTCTGAACTATTAAGGAGAAGGGCGCTGTCACGTGGCTCCATTCCACTAGCTTTGAGCTGACGGTAAACCTAATACCATATCTGATTGAGTCCCAGATGCCCACCTTTTCACTATTTCACAACTCTGAAATTGGGGTGCACCTTGGGGTGCACCTTACAATCAACAGCACGGCATAGCTGGCAGCATTGTTTTTTTGTCAGTACGTAAAATGACAATGCTTCTTACAATCATCATCGGATCTTGGGTTCTGTGGAATCCTGTCAATAAGGAGAACGTGGTCTGCTTTCTCTGTGGTCTGTTTCAGGGAAGTGAACTTGGACAGATCCACATCCTCACAGAGCACAGGGACAGAGTGACTGTAATACCGGGGGGCATCAACTCCATCAGCCTGCTGTCCCACCACTTCTATTTTATTAAGTCTGACCCCGGCCTGCACAGCTGGGAAAGACGTGTCTCAGAAACGGAAATGAGTTTCTCAGATGTGCGATGTTTGCAGAGGAAGTGAAACATGGTGTTTATTCCATGAGCCCTGCATCCTGCAATTAGGAGGTGCCCGTGACCCTCGGAGGGCCGCACCAGACTCAAGGCTCCTCCAGGGCTGGGACATAACGTCTTTGCGTGTGTGTTGGGGGGGGCAGTTAGCAATCACCTTGGAAATGCTCTGCCCTCCCGGGAAGGAAGTGCCATTTTTCCTTCAGGTCAGCAAATCCAGGCTCCTTCCCCAGGTGCCCGGGGGCTCCCGCCCTGTCAACCCTCTGCCTGCCGGTGAACCCTGGGGCCCAGCTTCTCTTATTCTGGCCGCACACCTGAGACCCCACTGGGAGGAAAACAACCGGGATCTCATTAAGGCCCAGGAGGCTACAGCTGAGCCCAGCCCTTGGCAGCAGGCAGCGTGGTGTGGCTTAAGTATCAGGGACATACATCCCCTCCCCCTTCCCTTCTCATCTCATCCCTCTAGGTTGTCGCATGTTGATGTATGGCAAAAAACATCACAATATTGTAAGGTAATTATCCACTAATTTTAAAAAATAAGCTATATTTAAATATATATATAAAGAATCAGGGACAGAGTAGCCTAATAAAATCACTGGGTGTCCTACAACTTGATTTGCTGAATCTGGCAACCCTAATGAAGTGAAAAAGTGAAAGTGTAAGTTGTTCGGTGGTATCCTACTCTTTGGGACCCTATGGACTGTAGCCCACCAGGCTCCTCTGTCCATGGGATTCTCCAGGCAAGAACACTGAAGTGGGTAACCATTCCCTTCTCCAGGGGATCTTCCCAATCCAGGGATCAAACCAGGTCTACTGCATTGCAGGCAGATTCTTTACTGTCTGAGCCACCACGAAAGTGCAGGGGCAACATGAAAGCCATGAATCCCTGGACCCCTGTGGCCAGCACAGAGTTCCAGGTGAGGGAGGCAGTTTTTCTCCAGCTCCTTCACACATCTGTCCCATTCGCCTTTCTCCTCTGAGCCTCAAAAGCTGCTCTTTCAAACCTAAGGATTCAGCTGGCAGGGCCTAGTTCTAGGGCACACGGGTTGGCAGAATAATGGCCCTGAAAGACAATCAGGTCCTGATCCCCAGTACCTGTGAATGTTACCTTTTAAGGCTTAAGGCAGGGGTCCACAACCTCCACATCTCAGATCTGATGATCTGAGGTGAGGCAGGAAATATTAGATTCCCTGGTGCTGGGGAAGACTGAGGGCAAGACGAGAAGGGGGCGACAGAGGATGAGATGGTTGGATGGCATCACCGACTCAACAGACACGAGCTTGCACAAACTCAGGGAGATAGTGAATGACATGCTGCAGTCCATGGGGCTGCAAAGAATCAGTTGCTAAGCAACTGAACAACAAATATATATATATATAATATTTACATAATATAAAAATATATTTAGATAATTGTATAACATAAATATACTTATAAAATAATATTCTACTGATGTAATAATAATAGAAATAAAGTACACAATAAATGTAATGTGCTTGAATCATCTCAAAACCATGTCCCCTCTCCCTGGGCCCACAGAAAAATTGTCTTCCATGAAACTGGTCCCTGGGCCAAAAAGGTTGGGGACTGCTGGCATAAGAGACTTTGCAGATGTGATTAAATATTTTGAGATCATCATTATCCAGCATGGACTCCAAATGCAGTCCTCATATAAGACAGTAGCAAAGACTTGACGACAGAGGAAGTAAGAGGTGTGACCACAAACAGAAGCGAGAAATTGGAGTGATGCAATGAAGGGGTCACAAACCAAGGCATGCAAGAGTCTTCCACAGGCTAGAGGCAGCAAGGAAACCCATCCTCTGCTAAAGTCTCAGGAGGAAGGGAGAAACAAATTCAATCTAGCTCAGTGAGACCATTTCAGCTTTCTGGGCTCCAGAACTGTGAGGTTAATTTGTATTGTTTTAAGCCACTTAGTGTATAGTAATTTGTCACCAGCTCCACAGGGTTCATGCTCAGGAGGGCCCCTCGCTTGGTTTAATGCTCTGCTGATGCAGTCTTGAAATTCTAATTTTTGAACAAGGGGTCCCGCATTTTGCATTTTTATTTTGCACCAGGCCCCGCAGTAGCTGGTCCTGGGGCCTGGTACACCTGTAGCTTCCACCCTTAACCCCCACTAAACCCAACACACCATCTGGAACATCAGTGTGACTCCAGATTGGGGCAGAACAGCCTTATTTTCATATCAAAGCAATCATACACGTTATAGGAGAGCATGAGAAAGTCACATAAGTTTAAAAGGTAAAATGAGAGACTCAATTTTTTTAACGTTGGGAAGTTTGCACACGAGTGTGTGTGTGCGCTAAGTTGCTTCAGTCGTGTCTGACTGTTTGCAACCCTATGGACTATAGGCTGCCAGACTCCTTTGTCCATGGGATTCTCCAGGCAAGAATACTGGAGTGGGTTGCCATGCCCTCCTCCAGGGGATCTTCCCGACCCAAGCATCGAACCCACGTCTCCTGTGGCTCCTGCAGTACAGGTGGATTCTTTACCACTGAGCCACCGGGGAAGTCCATTGGCAAGGTTACTCCTGGCCAAATGCTCAGGCTCTCAAGGACTAAGCTATCTCCTTGGCTGCCAAGGATGTCCACCCCGGAACAGCCCTGGTATCTCTCCCTCAACCCGGTGCACTCTACAATGAGCCACCTCCAGGAAGTTTCTGAGCACCGATCACAGAGGGTTAGAGATCCGTTTCTCAGCCTACCCTCTCAAATATGCCTGGGCTCTCCAGCCTCCTTCACTGCTACTGTCCCTAATATGCACAGCGCTGTGGGCATACGTGGGGCACAGACCCTGTCTGGGACTTACTCGTCAGCAGTTCCAGCCTGAGCTCCAGGGTCAAGGTCATAGCTTGTCCAGCTGGTATTGGAATGAGATTGCATGGGCTTTGGAGTCAGATAGTTGAGGGATCAAATTTTGACCCCACCAAGGACCAGGAATGATTCTTGCAGTCATTTAACTACCACCAAAGCACCTGCTATATGTCAAGAGCTGTTCTAGATACTGGTGACAAACGGCATGTTGGATTGTATGTTTTCAACTTGGCATAATTGCCGTCTCCTTCTGTAGCCTGCTCTACAAAGGGAAAGACAAGAACCATATTTCCCAGACTCTCCTCCCCTGTATGTTTCTGGGTTCGAGGCTGTCAATGAGATAGATTCCAAGTGGTGGATGTGAAGCTTGTAATCGCCTCCCCTGTATGTTTCTGGGTCTGAAGCTGTCAATGAGATTCAGAGTGGTGGATGTGAAGCTTGTAATCTCCTCCCCTGTATGTTTCTGGGTCCAAGGCTGTCAATGAGACAGATTCAGAGTGGTGGATGTGAAGCTTGTAGCAACTTCCAGGTGTTAGTCACTCAGTCCTTTCCAATTCTCTGGGACCCCAGGGACTTTAGCCCATCAGGCTCCTCTGTGCATGGAATTCTCCAAGTAAGACTACTGGAGTGGGTTGCCATTCCCTTATCCAGTGGATCTTCCTGACCCAGGGATTGAACCCAGGTCTCCTACATTGCGGGCAGATTCTTTATCATCTGAGCCACCAGGGAAACCTGCTTGTAGGGAAGTGTGCTAGCCAGCAGCGGCTTCCTGGAAGTTCTTTAAGATTCACAGCAGCTTCTGGGCAGACTCTTGAAAACTACTTTCCTTGTTGCAACAGACTGAAATCATTGACAACCAATTCCAGTATTTCTCAAAATTCACAGTCGCCTCTTGGAGAGCTCTTGAAAACCATCCACTTTTCCTCTCCCCACCTGTGGCTTCCCACCCCATCTTAACTCCCATCACCCTTCCAATAATTGTGAGTCTCCAATTCCATGGATTAAAACCCTTCAAAAGTGGAATCCATAGAGTAGTGTTTATTTACCCGATCAAACCACAACTGAAAAACAACAGCCCACAAATCAAAGAACCTGTCCTCAGGAGAACTTGTACTTCTAGTGGGCAGAGTCAGGTCACAAACAATGAAAGGCAAAAATAAGGGTAGGTTAGGGTACTCAGAGGGGCCCTTCTGGAGGGACTGACTTTTGAGTTGAGACCAAAAATGAGCTGAAGGAAGCCACCATGGGAATGTGCAGGAGAAATTTCCAGAGAGGGAACAGCAAGTAGAAAAAGCCTTGATGTGGAATGAAGGTAGCATATCCAAGAAAGAGCAAGAGTCTCTCACTACTAACCAAATTAGGAGCTACCACTAATGCTACCTCTACTTGTTTGAGAACCTATTACTGTCTGCAGTGATCTTAGCACTTTGTTGACTGGACTACTGTCCATCTATTAATATTTCAACTATAATAGAAGTCTATGCGAAAGGGGTCTTGTCTTGTTCAACACTCCATCTCTAGCACCTGGCACAATATCTGACCATTGGACATTTAATATTTGGTGAATGACCCAACAGGTGAATGAAGTGTGATAAATACCATAATACAGATGGGTTCACAGTATAATGGAAACTCCAAGAAGGGACCATGAACCCTGTAGGAGCTGGAAGTTGGTCTGGGAAGTTGTTTCTTACCAACACCTTACTGATAAAGGTGTTTCTTACCTCTGATAAAAGAGAACTAGACTGACTATCCAAGGGCCTTTGGCTTTGAACTTCTGGCTTTGCTTATCCCAGGACCATGTTGGACTTGGTTCATCTAGTGTGGCCATTTTTCTGGGTGCTAAGTGGAAAAGCAGTTTCAAGGCCTAATTATTGCTTGTCCTCACACACTGTAGTTCTGTCATGAACAGAAATCAGCTAAGCTTCAATATCAAAAATGCCTCCAGATGTATGGGGAGAGGAGGTTTGCTGGGGAAGACATTTGTATTTGCGTTGACACAGATCTGCTTGGATGACAGCCGATACATCATTTGTTAAAGCCTGAAACGTTCAGACACAGGTTGCCATGGTGACACCCACTCTCCAGGATGGGACCAAGAGATGTAGCAACTGAAACTGACCACAGTCAGATTACTAGGGTCTCATCCCTCATGGTCCTTCCCTTCCCCTCTCTGCTCTTCCAACCATGGTTTCCCATGACAGTTGAGGCAGAGAGCAAGTGGTTGATAAAGTGACCTCTTCAAAACACAAATCTAATCACATTGGTCCCCTGCTCTAAACCAGTCAGGGGCTCCTCTGCTTTTCAATTAAAATAAAATCCAAAACTCCTGTGGTCTGTGAGACTCTGCGTAAGTTTCCCTGATGACAGCGGCAGTTCACTGTCCCCCAGGTGAAATCAGTCACCCCGGACACTCCCTCCCAGGACTCAAGGCTTTCCACTCCAGCCCAGTGTATAGTGTATAATGATACATTCATTTGTTCACCATCTGCCTCTCCCACTTGATTATAAACTCTTTAATGCCAAAGTCTATTTGTTAACTCTAATAATCCATTGTCTAGCACAGTACCTGGCAGGTAATAGGTACTCAACAAATAACTGCTATTAAGCTGACTGACACCCATCTCCACTCAAAGGCTTCCCTGGTGCCTTGCCAGGAGAATTCCGTGGACGGAGGAGCCTGGTGGGCTACAGTCACCGTGGTGTCGCAAAGAGTCAGACAGGACTTTCACTTCCCACGTGAAGGAAGGAGACTGAGAAACACCATTCCCCAACCCGAGGGCGGAGGGAGGGAATACCTGAAGTGGGGGAATCAAGGACCCTCAGAGGGTCCCAGCTCAGGCCAGCTCAGCCCACACGGAGGAGATAAAGGAAGAGTCCTGGCCAGTGGCCCCCGTCCCTGGGGAGGCTGCTGCGGTCACACCCTGGAACAGACCTCCCCCCCAAGTCGGTCCTTCTTCCCCTGGTCTCTAGCATTGGGAAGCAACTGCCTATAGCTAGAAACAAGGCAGAAAACTCACTCCCAGGTTAAATTCCCTAGTGCTTGGGAAGTGCAGTCATTCCCCATGACTTTTTCATCTTAATAATAACTAGCATTTACCAGCACATGCAATATGCCAGAAACTGTGCTGAGAGCACTTTACAAAAATATATTCTTTAATCCACACAACAGTTCTCTGGAGTTGAGGTCATTATTATCCCTATTTTTCAGATGAGGATGCTAAGATAAGAAAATTACCCAAAGTCACAGAGCTACTAAATTGGAAATGCTTGACGTCTTAACCATTACGTGAGGCCACTTCTCCTTAAATCTAACCTGTATCCCCTTCCAACCAGCCTCCTGCCTCTGTGTGAGGCAGAGAAAAGCCTGAAGTTCCACCAGCTAGGCAAAGGGTTAGTTGAGGGGTGGGGAGGGGAAGGGCAGAGAGCACAGCTGAAGAGACTGGGAGCTCACCCTTTCTGAGAGGAGGTTTACAATTCTGTGGGAGAGTTTGGGGATGAATTAGGATGATTGAAAGGATATTAAGCAAACTGGAGAACAATTTTTTTAAAAAGCTGGAAGTATTAGGTATTAAGTGGGAGCTGCCATAACAGACACATCTTAAAATCTCAGTGGATTAACACACAAAGGTTTATATCTCATCCATGTCACAGGCTGAAACTGGTTGGCAGCTCTCCTCCAGGTGGTGACTCAGGAACCCAGCCTCCTTCCATCTTGCAATGCCACCATTTCAGTGCCCTTCACTCCAGCTTCCTGGAGGGGAGAGTCAGGGAGTGGAGAAGATCTAGGACTAATAAGGACTGTATCACTTCCCCTTGCATTTCCATTGGCCAGAACTCAGTCACATGGTCCCAGCTGAACCACAAAGGAGGCTGGGAGATGTCATCTCCCGTTTTCCTGGGAAAATGAAACAGGATGAACACATAACATTGTTTCTACAATAGATATATCTATAGATATATCCATATCATATAAGAAATAAGATGTAATCATTGCACCTCGTGTAACTCAATCATGGAAAGTATTTACACAGTCACAGTAAGGCAAACATCAGATATTGGTTCAACCAAAAATCACAATATAACTGAATTAAGAGCATGAAGAGAGCGGTGGTTGGAGAGGGAGCTGCCAGGCTGGAAAAGGAGAGCAAAATCTATTTAAGTAGGAGGTCAGTAGACAATGTTGAAAAAAAATTTTAATTGAGAATATATTGCATAATACATGTAAGTCAAACCATCATGGTGTACACTTGAAGCTTATAAAGTGATGTATGTCAATAGATCACAATAAACCTGGGTGGGGGGGAGAGAAAGAAACAGCATTATAAACAGCTTTTTTAAAAATACAGTAGAAAATGCCCAAAGGAAGACAGAGTTTACGATGTTTGACTCCAGAGAGTTGGATTCTGGCACTGGGTGTGATACTTTCCAATTTTAATTTTTTAACTACATACTCATGTTACCTTGATAAAAAAATAAAAAATTAATGTTTAGGGACTTCCCAGTGGTTAAGACTCCGCATTTCTGCTGTGCACAGCATGGGTTTAATCACTGGTTGGGGATCCCACATGCCACACTAAGGTGTTGCAAGCTGCGCACTGCAGCCAAAAAAATAATAATAATTTTGGGGGGAAGGAAAAAACAAAGAAAGGTAATGCTATTGCTTCTCTAGCGAGTAGAGGGCAAGGACAAACGCCAGGTCTGACATACAGAGGAGACACAAAGCAGAAACCCAGAGGCACGCGCCTAGCAAAATGCACAGTGTCTCAGTCTCGCCACGCCTTGGAGAAGCATGCTTGGGCCGGACATGGCCGGAGCACCGTAGGCTGTCCTCCAGGGGAGGGACCCTGCACTGATTAAGTGGGCTGAGTTAGGCTATCGAAACACCCCCAAAATCACAATGGCTTCACACAAGTTTCTTTCTCACTCATGTTCGTAACCCATGAGGACTGGGGAGTGGCAAGGCCCTGCTCCCTTCAGGCACTCGGGAATCAAGCAAGGAGGCTGCCCTATTCTGGAGCTTCTCCACAGGCCACACTGTCTCCTCAGCTGCCATGCACCTGCTGTTGGATGCCTCCCCCAAGAAGGGACACATGTCCTTCCCTCTCAGCCCATTGACCAGAACTACATGGCCCCGCCCAACTGATATATATCTTCTGAGTGCCCAGAGGGGAGGAAACTGGACACTGGTACATGCTAGTTGTGTCTACATGCATCATAATTTCCTGTCACCAGGGAAATTTTAGAGGAGTTGGGGGGAGGTGGGGCCCCCCTGACCGGGTTGGCAGCTCCAGGCTTTGCAATCAGAGTGACAGCCTTCTACCAGGGTCAAGCTAAGGACACACTTATTGGTAGTCTACAATACGGAGTCTGTAATCTGCATCTGAAACTCCTAGTCCATGAAATGGGTTACTCTTTTGAAGCACTAGGGAAATGGAGGAGAAAGGATGCAGGGCTCAACTACCTAATCCATTTCCCCGCCTCTCAGTAGGACCTCATCAAACCAGCCACAAGGAGCACAATGCAACAGAAGAAGAAAAACGAGACTTGATTTTAAACCACAAGCAGAACTCCTTCTCAAGACCCACCAGGTCAAGGCCAACTTCCCTTTCATTTCTTTCACAGATGACGCGACATCTATGTGAACCAGTCACTTCACCAACAAGCACCCTCATCTCACCTTCGCGCTGCTCCAGAAGTCAACCTTGGCCTGGGTAAACAGTCTCCACTGTCCTGTTCTGCAGTTTTATTCTAGATACTTCTCCCTGTGTGGAATATGCAAAGGCTGTTGTTACCACACTGGCCCAAGGCATCCAAGACAAGGAAGCATTCAATCCTGGTCTGTTTCCATCAGTGTTAAAGATTATTCCTAGAGTCATGTGTCTTAGGGAAGTGGTAGCAACAGTGATGATAAAAAGAACAGCAGCCAACATTTACTGAGTGTGCCCGACATAGACTGTTTACTTAACTCCTTTCGTCCTCCCAACAGCCCAGAAAGGCAAGAATTTTTATCACCCCCATTTGTAAGAGATTTAGGAACTTCCCTAGGTATACAAAACTAGTCCGTGGAAAAGCTAGGATCTGAACACATACATTCTGGCGCCAGACCCAGGGTTGGGAGTTTTACAAAATTTAAGTTTAAATTCTGGCTCTGCCACTTCACACATGCATGTTGTTTTAGTCGTGTTTAGACTAAGTCGCTTTAGTCGGTCTGACTCTTTGCGGCCCCACGGACTGTAGCCGGCCCAGGCTCCAGGCAAGAATACTGGAGTGGTTTGCCATGCCCTCCTCATACACGACATTAATCACTTCTTATCACTTCTTATCTTTGAACCTCAAAATCTCCCTAAAAAATAAGCCTCAGTTTCTCCTAAAATGGGGGGGGAGCTGTTAAAATTTTACCTCTCTAGAGGTGGTTGAAGATGAAATAAAATACCCTGGAGATTCTCAGGGCAGTCCTGGCTGATGAAGGAGAGCAGGGTGAGCCCCTTTGGAGATGTGCTTGAGCCAAAGCTGTGCTAGAAAGGGGGCTCGACCGACTTTTGGAGAGGTCCCATCGCCCGCCTCCCCCAGCTATGTTTTTCATCCATAAATTAGAGACCAGGAGCCTTGCAATTGCACAGACACAGGATATGTGCTAGAACACTTTCACCCTTTCTCTCCCCTCTGACCGTTGGGCATTTGGGTCATTTCCAGTTTCTCACTGTTATAAACACTCAGCCTCACAGGTTGCTTGCCCAGGCCTGTGCCCAGCTCCGCCTCTGGCATTTCTCCCCACTTTCTGAGTCAGACCTTTGGAGGTGCCTAAGTGGGGCTGGCCAAGGAGCCCTCACCTGGCACAGCCCTCGCCCTGGGACTGGAAAGAGCAAAGACTCAGCTGCCAGCCACCCAGCACCAGCCGGGGCTCGGTCTGCCTGTGTCTGCGGACCATCACCCCGCCCGGGATCATGCCTGATAAAAGGGAGTCCAAGCAAATTCATTTCTGTTTACCCATATCCACTTTAATATTAGTCATCGCTCAGCTTTGACACCCCACAGCCATCATCCATCTCAGCGGACACAAACTATTACCTGCGAGAACCACAGATCAGAGTAAGAGCTCACCACCTCTGGATGCCCGAGTAGAGCCATCACAACCATTTTATGGCTTTTAAATACCTATGAAGGTATTTACCTTATTTAAATACCTATGAAGAATCAGAGACTCCTAGAGCCAAGAATTCAAACTAAGTTTTGGACCCCAAACAAGAAAGAATCAAGGGGCTTCCCTGGCGGCTCAGAGGTAAAGAAATCTGCCTGCCAATGCAGAAGACACAGGTTTGATCCCTGGTCCAGAAAGATCCCACATACCACGAGGCAACTAAGCCACAACTACTGACCCTGTACTCCATAGCCCAGAAACTACAACGACTGTGCTTCGCAACAAGAGAAGCCTCCACAATGAGCAGCCCGAGCAGCAACGAAGACCCAGCACTGCCAAAAAGAAATAATTAAAATTATTTTTAAAAAAAGAAAGAACCAAGCTGATTCTCTCAATCCTGAAATGAAAATCCTTTTTTTTTTCCCTGAACTACAAATCAAAGCCAAATCTCCCCAGGAAATATCCAATAGACTATTTTGATCTAAATCATGAGCTGAGCCTCAGTTTCTCTATCTGTATAATAAGGTTAAAAAGTACTCAGTCCATACAGGCTGCTATAACAAAAATACCATAGACTGTATGACTTAAACAACAGAAATGTGTTTCTCATAGTTCTAGACGCTGGCAAGTCCAAGATCAAGGCTCCGGCAGATTCAGTGTCAAATCCTACATGTTATTCAGGGCTCAGTTCAAATGTTACCTCCTCCGTGAAGTCTTCCATATTAATTAGGGTAACTCTTAATAATCCCAAACCATCAGTGACTTATTGTAATAGAAGTCTACTTTTTGCTCAAGTAACAGAACGAGGTAGGTATTCTTGGCTGGCAGGTGCCTTCCCTCCTTGGAAAGAACTTCCTGCCGTCTGCAGATTCTGCCTCAGCATCCTCTTCTTCCAGCCAAGAAAGGACCAAGGAGAGAAGCCACACTCATCCTTAATAAAAAAACTCCAGACTGGGACTTCCCTGGTGGTCCAGTGGTTAAGAATCTGCCTGCCAAGGCAGGGGATGTGGGTTCGATCCCTGGTCCGAGAAGATTCCACATGTTGCAGGGCAACTAAGCCACGCTTTAGAGCCAGTGCCCCACACCAAGAGAAGCCAGCGCAACGAGAAGCCCCCCGCTTGCCGCAACTAGAGCAAGCCCGTGCATGGCAATGAAGACTCAGTGTAGCCAAAAATAAATAATTTAAATAAGCAAATAAATAAAGCTCCAGCCCGGAAGTGCTTCACGTTTCACTGGCAAAAGCAATGGGGTGGCCACTTGGGATGTCAGGAGGAAACGGCAGCCCGGGGCTTTAGCCTGCGGAACAGGACGCACACATGTCTCGTGGAGAGCCAGCCCTAGCTCTGCCCTTCCTAACCGGAACCGCCAGCCTGCCCAGCGCCACCCTCCACCCCAGGCATCCCTCCCTTCTCTGGTCCTCACTGCAGTTCGTCCGCTCCCAGGCAGCTTCCCACACCAAAACCAACAGTGCGTGGGGGCTCATTCTGTGGACTCTCCAGGCAAGAATACTGGAGTGGGGTTGCCACTCCCTTCTCCAGGGAATCTTCCTGACCCAGGGATCGAACCTGGGTCTCCTGCACTGCAGGCAGATTCTTTACCATCTGAGCCACCAGGGAAGCCACTTTCCTGGGTTATTTCTCTCTAGATGACTAGTACTAACTCTTAGGATCCAATCTCCTCCTGCCTCAGATAGGGCTGGAAGCACAATCTGCTTCGCTCTACAGCTATAATAGGAAGTTAGATAGAACTCTCGTGTTGTCTCAATTTTTCAGTTAAAGACTAAAAGCAGAATGATAGATAACATATATCCCCACATTTTAAGGAATAATGTTCTTTCTCAAGAAGACATACATATGGCCAACAGGCACATGGAAAGATGCTCAATGCCATTAATCAGCAGAGAAATGTAAATTAAAACCACAATGAGATGTCACCTGTCAGAATGACTAGCATCAAAAAGACCACAAATAACAAATGTTGGCGAGGATGTGGAGAAAAGGGAACTCTCGTATACTGTTGATGGGAATGTAAATTGGTGCAGCCACTGTGGAAAAGAGTGTGGGGCTTTTTCAAAAAACTAAAAACAGAACTACCATATGGCCCAGCAATTCCACTCCTGGATAATATATCTAAAAAAAATGAAAATACTAATTCAAAAAGGTACACGCACTGAAGCTTTCAATGGCTAAGTCAAAGGCTTCTCTTGGTAAATGTCACACTACACTTGAAAATATGTGGGTTACTTTCAAATATCTCCTGATATTAAATTGCTAACATAATTCCACAGTGATAGGAGAACAGACTCTGTATGATTTCAATACCTTTAGACCATCAGATTTTTGCACCTAGTCTTAAGTCCCCAGATGTGCTCCAGTGTCTCCAAGTTTATAGTCTTTGGGAACTTGAACAAAATTTGTATCCTACTGTTGTGTGAAAATGTATAAATCTTAATTATGTTGAACTGGTTCATAGCACTTTTCAGGTCTACTATATCCTTCTGCTTCTCATATATTAATTCTATTAATTTTTGAGAGTTTGACATTGAAACTCCAACTAAAAATCTTAATTTATCTACCTAAAAAAATAATTATAATAAATATATAGTGGATTTATATGCAACTTTGTCCTGTATTTCCCAAGTCTCCTGTAAATGTGTTACATTTTCATAATTAAAAAAAAAAAGAAGCATGCACCCCATGTTTTTGTTTGTTTGGCTTGGTTTTTCTTCGGCACACCACAGGGCATGCGGATTCCCCAACCATATATAAAGACATAAATAAAGAACAAACCAGTAGTTACCAGTGCAGAGAGGGAAGGGGGAAGGACATGAGAGGGGTAGGTGATTAAGAGATACAAACTACTATGTCTAAATTAAATAAGCTACATAAATATATTGTACAGCACAGGAAACAAAGCCAATATTTCATAATAACTGTAAATGGAGTATAACAACAGAAAACAAAAGGATCTTGTCATACAGAAATTTTTAAAATTTTCTTAAATAATACTTGGAGAAAAAAAAATAAAACTGACTTTTGCTTCCAGCCAAGATGGCCTAATAGAGATTAGATGTACCTCTTGCCTGAAGCAAACAAAAACCAGACATAAAGAAAAAAAAATTTCAAGACACTGGACATTAGTAACAAAGGACAGTGATCCCCAAGTAGTTTTCAGGCTGCAGTAACAGGGAGGGGGTCCCAAGGAGAGCCAGGCAGGTTCCTTGAGTTGAGGAGACCAAGGCGGCTAGATTTCACAGGACAGAGGACCAGAGAGGACAGAGCCATCCAGAGAGAGGACTCCAGAGATCAAAGCATCCTCTGACTCTGTCTCTCCCCATCCTCACCGGCACCACCAGAGTTCAGACCACTGTCACCTCTCACAAAGATCCCTGTAGCCCTCCTGCAATCTAATCACACAGCACAAACACACATGTCTCCTAGGCAAACCCTTCAGTAGCTCCCCAGCACCACCAGGACATCAGACAGACTCCACATTTCAGCTAGTAAGACCTCTTATAACCTGGCCCTAACCTATTTTTTTTAGCTTCTCTCTCATCCCTCTCCCACTTGACATTTCATACTCCAACCAGAGTGAATACCTGCAAATCCCCTGAATGTACCATATTCATTCTTGCCTCTGGCTTTTTGCACATGCAGCTTCCTTAACCTCTGGCTCCATCTCTTCCCTCCTCCTTTTCCCCTTGCCAAAATTTTCAGGTATCTCCTTAAGGCCATTTCCTCTGGGAAACTCTCCTTAACTCCATGAGTCTGCACTAGGTACTCCTATCAAGGGCTCCCCAAACTTCCTGTCCCTAACTCTTAACACTGTATTAAGAAATGTGTCTGTCCTTCTCCCCTACCAGGCAATGAGCTCCCTAAAGGGAAGAACTTTATCTTATTCCCTGCTGGCTTCCCAGAACTTAACACAAAGTAAGCAATCAGTAAATACTTGCAGAATTTTCAACTGCATGAATAAATGACTGACAATCACCCAGTTGTGTTACAGCAGTCAGCATACCATCTGTCTGCCTCCAAGGCCCCCAACCTCTCACTTCTCTGGAACACTTGGGAAGAGCTGGAGAGAAGTTTCTGAACTGATAACCTGTGGAGGGTGAACTTCAAGACTATGTTAATTCTCTTTTTAATTTCTAGGTGGCCTCCACTCCATCTTCTTAATGAAGGGGTTCCCAACCTCTGGGCCATGGACTGGTACCTCCTGTCAGATCAGCAGTGGCATCAGTCTCATATCATAAATAAAGTGCACAACAAATGTAATGTGCCTGAATCATCCCAAAACCATCCCCCACTCCAATCCATGAAAAAACTGTCTTCCATGAAACCAATCCCTGGTGCCAAAAAGTTTAGGAACTGCTGCCTTAATGCATGGCTTCCAACCTTCTCTGCACTTTGAAACCATTTAGGGAGCTTTAAAAATTACTGACACCTGGATCTCACCCCCCAAAGGTTCTTATTTGACAGTCTGGAATGTAGCTTGGGATTCTAACCATTTGGCCAGGTTGAAGCCTGCCCCTAAGGCCATACAGGAATTCCTGGTGGTTCAGATGGCAAAGGATCTGCCTGCAATACGGGAGACCTGGGTTCGATCCCTGGGTCGGGCAGATCCCCTGGAGGAGGGCATAGCAACCCATTCCAGTATTCTTGCCTGGAGAACCCCCATGGGCAGAGGATCCTGGCGGGCTACAGTCCAAGGGGCTGCAAAGACGCGACTGAGCAACTAAGCACACACAAGGCCATACAACCTTTTCAGCAAGACTCCTATTTACTTTTTAAAACCCACAGCAGGACTTCCCTGGTCCTGTGGTTAAGAATCTACCTGCCAATATAGGAGACACAGGTTCAATATCTGCTCTGGAAAGATCCCATATGCTACAGAGCAACTAAATCTGTGTGCCCCAACTACTGAAGCCCGTGAGCCTGGAGCTCATGCTCTGCAACGAGAAGCCACCGCAGTGAGAAGCCTACACGTGACAGTGAAGAGTAGCCCCCACTCACCGCAACTAGAGAAAGCCTATGTGCAGCAACAAAGACCCATTGCTGCCAAAAATAAAATTTAAAAAAAGAAACCAGGGCAAATGTCACCTCCTTAGAGAAGGCTGTCCAGGCTGACACACACAGCCCCCAGGATTAATCATTTATTTCTCAGTTCTTTAGCTTTTGAACATATTTCCCAAGAGGCAACTTGCCACACCATCTCCAGCTCCCAGCACAGGGCCGGGCACATAGAAGATCCTCAAAGATTCACCAAATACACACATGCATAGATGAAGCAATTCCTAAACCAGACATCCTGCCTGAGATTCCCAAGTCCCAGCTGGAGGCCACACATTAGCATGCAGTAGGCAACGGTCCCAGAGAATGATGGTCTCTTTAAACCAACTGGAAGGACGCTGCACTCAGAGGCAGATCAGCCAGACACAAGGTAATTGTTGCTCCCCCAGAAATTGTGGTAACAAAGCCAAAGAGATGCATAATCATTAAAAACAAAGTTTTCTCCTTGGCACTTTTACAGTTGGGCTGATGGATCAGTTATAAAAATGCTGAATAAATAATGAGATGATGGCCCAGGGAGAGCATCTGACAAGAAGGGCTCATGCAGGAATTTTTTAAGGCAGAATCACAGGTTTACTGAACCTGGCAGGTGTGCTCAATCCTGACTCTCAGAGCTGAGGCTGCAAAAAATTCTGTCCTTCCACATACCACCAGAGGTTTATGACTGCTTCAGCTCTAAGTGCATCAGTACTGCTGGGCTTCCTGTCCACACGAGTTCCAGGGGCCTTAACAATGAGAGAAGTCACTGCAATGAGAAGCTTTCACACTGCAACTAGAGAGGAGCCCCCACTGTCCACAACTAGAGAAAACCCACACACAGCCCAGCACAGCCAAAAGTAATTTTTTTTTTTTAAGAAGACTTTAAAACAATCAGTCTCAACTTCTCCACTCCCTTCCTCTCCCAGTTAGCGTCTGATTTAATCGATCTTGGTGGGCAGTTGGGTATTGAAAGTTTAAACTCACCCCCACACACAGGTGACTAAATGCACAGCAAGATGTGAGAAACACTGACCCACAAGGGGTGACGTGAGGGATGCTGAGAATCTCACCCGGGGTGACATACCAACTAGGTACCAGAAGGCCATAATCAGAGGTCCTCAGAGCAGCTCTCCATCCAAAGTACATACCAGTATTATCCTGAGTGCTCTTAAGAAGAATGGATAAGAGGCCCTGCCCCAGGCCTTTGAAAAGCTCCCAGGTGATCCTATGAAGCAGCTAGGGTTGAGACCCACTGGGCTAAAGCAGTGCATCCTCCAGTGTGTGTGAGACTGAGACTCATCTGTTGCTGTTCAGTTTCTAACTCGTGCCCGACTCCCCATGGACTGTAGCATGCCAGGCTCCTCCGTCCTTCACTAAAAAAAGAAAACAACAGAGATAAATGAGTGTGGGTCCCCACCCACAAGAACCCTGAGTTCATTCATTCAGTTGGTCAGACCACCAGGGCATCAACCTTTTCTACACGTCCACTCTGCAGCAAGGACTGAGATACAAGCTGATAAGATAGCCATCCCCACTTTTTTTTTCCCCAAGCTATGTGGAGTGGTCTGTCTCACCCTGCAGACTATATCTAGTTCCTCCCCCAAGAATCCAACCCTCCCCTGACTCTCCTTATGCTTCCAGACCTGCTCTGAGCTAATTCTGCTGAAGAGCAGAACTGACCTCTGCCCTTTGTTCCACCCGGATCCCTGGACACACATCTGCCAGTCCACTTACAACAATGCTGCCCATGACTTGTCTGTACCCCTAGTCTGAGCTCACCAAAAGGACTGGGACTCTGGCTGGTTTATCTGCCACCCTGGTAGCTTGTAGCTGGTAAACATTCAATGGATATTTATAGTTTATCAAGGCAGAGAGACACATACACATAAAACAGAGCAGGAATTGCTAGGATGGAGGTAACTGTAACGAAAATCAGTGGTTCCCTGGTGGTCCAGTGGCTAAGAGTCCGTGCTTCCAACGCAGAGCACCAAGATTCAATCCCTGGTCAGGGAACTAGATCCCACATGCTGCAACTAAGACCCAGTGCAGTTAAATATTTTTTTAAAATAACAAAGATGCAGGCATCAGGGCCAGACAGAGTGCTTGGCCCAACTGGAGACAGACAGAGCGATAGAGCACAATTCTAACCCCCAGGACCCACCCCCCCCCCCCCCCCCCCCCCCCCCCGCCAGTCGTGGAAGAAATGTGGAAAACAAAAACCATGACATAAAGCCGAAGGGAAGGGACATTAGGTAATCAGAAACAAGTTGTCCCCAAAAGGGACACATCATTTCCAGCTATTAATCCTGAGTAAATATTTCAAGGAGAAGTAGTATTTGAACTCAGATGGAAAGGACAGACTTGTATATTTGAATGAGCAGACGTGGGATGGTCAGGCATCCTGGGAAGAAAAAATGGTTTAAGCAAAGGTACAAAGGCAGGAATAGGAAGACATGTTTAGGAAGGTCTAGAGATGAAATGTCATGACCCAGAGCCTCAGAGCAGAGTGTCTGGGGGCTGGAAAATCACAGACAGGAATCTGAAGGGACACAAGGCCTCCCGTACTGTCAGGCTCTCCGCAGGGGCCACCAGAAGAGTCTGGCCTCCCTTTGTCTGCCATTTCCACATTTTCTAGATCTATATCTCTTAATTCGATTTCCTCAGTTCACACATTCCCAGCATTTGCAACATTTCCCCTGGGCCTCAAAAATGCATCACGTGAAAGCTGAGTTATCTGTGTTGAACGACAGTTTGGAAGAACTTCACAGGCAAGGTCAGAAGTTGGTCAAACCGGGTCGAGTTGGGGAGGCTGGACTCTGCGTTGGTTTGTCCAAGAGATGAATTCAAAATGAAGTGCGGTTCCTTCGAGGAAGGGGATTTCCTTTTTCCTGGCCTTCTCTCCTGATCCCAAGGGCTGAGGCCAGTGTCAAGTGCTCTGAACAAGAGCTCAACGAAGACCAGGCAACCCGTGGCCAGACCCCCACGATCAGTTCTGGGTGAAGTTTCGCAGAGGCAGACAGGGAGGGCCATGAGTGTCAGCAGACACTCAGCAGAGCCTGGGGAGAGGGCATGAGAAGTCTGTTCTTGCCTCCTACGCTGTTGGTGGGAATTTAAGTTGGTGCGCCCACTGTGGAAAACAGTATGATGGTTCCTTAGAAAACTAAAAATAAAATTATCACATGATCCAGCAATCCCACTCCTGGGCATATATGTAAACAAAACTATAATTCAAAAAGATACACCCACCCCTATCTTCATAGCAGCACTATTAATAGTAGCCAAAAGATGGAAACAATTTAAGTGTCCATCAACAGATGAATGGATAAAGAAGATGTGGCATATATATACAATGGAATACTGCCGCTGCTGCTACTACTGCTAAGTCACTTCAGTCGTGTCCAACTCTGTGCGACCCCATCCCTGGGATTCTCCAGGCAAGAAGACTGGAGTGGGTTGCCATTTCCTTCTCCAATGCATAAAAGTGAAAAGTGAAAGTGGAGTCGCTCAGTCATGTCTGACTCTTCGAGACCCCATGGACTGCAGCCTACCAGGCTCCTCTGTCCATGGGATTTTCTAGCAAGAGTCAAGAGTACTGGAGTGGGGTGCCATCACCTTCTCCGACAATGGAATACTACTCAGCCATAAAACAGAATGAAATAATGCCGTTTGTAGCAACAGGGATGCAACTGGAGATTATCCTACTAAGTGAAGTAAGTCAAAAAGAGACAAACACCACATGATATCATTTATATGTAGAATCTACAACATAACACAAATAAACCTATATATGAAACAGAAACACAACCGTTGGCATAGAGAAGAGACTGGTGATTGCCAAGAGGGAGTGGGGTAGGAGAAGGATAGATTGGGAATTTGCGATTAGCAGATGTAAACTAGTATATATAGAATGGATAAGCAACAAGGTCCTACTGTATAGTGTGGGGAATTATATTCAATATCCTGTAAGAAATCATAATAGAAAATATGAAAAAGAACGTATATATGTATATAAATGAGTCGCTTTACTGTACAGAAATAATTAACACAACATTATAAATCAACTATATTTTAATTTTTTTTTAAATGTCTGCTCTAGGAAATCCTGAGCCAAGGGAAAGAGAGGTTAAGATGGACATTACCAGCCATGGAGAAGGGGTCAGAGGTCTGAAAGTAGCTAATGATCACCACCACGCAAAAGGACAAAAGTATAAAGGTCCGGGCTTAGAGGTCATCATTCAATGAGGATGAGAACACAAACTGGGCACTCACTAGGGTGTTTCTGCAACCGGGGTTAGAGACTGAGATTCTTCTCAAGGGCCCAGGCCAAGCCTCATCTTTACTTTATGGCCTAAGTATGTTGTGACTGCTGATTAAACACAAGAGAGCTGGCTAGTAGCTGGGTGGCAAGGCCCAGACCCTCTTTAGAGCAGCATTATCCATTAGAAATACAGTTTGTCGTTGTTGTTCAGTCGCTAAGCCGTGTCTGATTCTTTGCAAACCCGTGGACTATACATAGCACACCAGGCTCCTCTGCAGGTAATGCATGGAATATGATATGAGCTAACTATGTAATCTTGAATTTTCTAGTAACCACTTTCAAAGTAAAAAGAAACAGGTGAAATTGGTTTTATAACTATATTTAAGGCAATTGATCCAAAATATATTTTAATATGTAATCTATATAAAAATTACTAATAAGATTTTTGCATTTTTTTCAACTAAATCTTTATGTATTTCACACTTACATACACACTTTCACACTTACATTGGGAATTTCATCCCAATTCGAACAAACCACATTTCAGGTGCCCAAGAAGAGCCACCTGTGGTTTAGTGGCACCCACACTGGACACGGTAGCTTTAAGTTGATTTAGTGAAATCAGACGTGAAAGAGAAGAATATCTCTGCTTCATTCTTGGCTGGGGATTCCCTGGTGGCTCAGCGGGTAGAGAATCTGACCATAATGCAGGAGATACAGGTTTGTTCCCTGGGTTGAAAAGATCCCCTGGAGGAGGAGATGGCAATCCATTCCAGTATTTTTGCCTGGAGAACCCTGTGGACAGAGGAGCCTGGCGGACTACAGTTCATGGGGTCACAGAGAGTCAGACAAGACCAAGAGCCTGAGCGCGCACGCGTTAATCCGTGGCCAGAGTGGCTGGCTAGAATGGTGTCCCTTCTGTCCTCACTGCCCTTCAATGCCCCTCCTGAGGCAATTTTAGAAATGGGCAAAGACATTTAAATAAAAAGCCCAAACTTTAAGAAAAGGAATGGCAAGGCTTCAGGCAAAGCCTGCTGAGGGGGAGGGGTATTAGTCTGCTCCAGCTGACGTAACAAAGCACCACAGCCTGGGTAGCTTAACCAACAGAAATTTGTTTTCTTACAATTGCAGAGGCTGGAAGTCCAAGCTGTTGGCAGGGTTAACTTCCTTCTGAAGCCTCTCTGCTTGGCTTGTAGATGGGAATCTTCTCCCTGTGTCTTCACAAGCTCTTCCCTCTGTATGTGTCTGTGTCCTGATCACCTCGTCTTATCAGAACAATTACAGGGCATAGGGCTCACGTGCATGACCTCATATTAACTTAATCGCCTCTTTAAAGACCCTGTCTTCAAATATCCACTCTGAGTTGGGACTTCCAACATCTGAATCTTGGGGAAGACAATTCAACCTTTAACAGAGAAAAACACAGGGATACTCTGAGATTAAATGTTAGCTACAAGTCCCAAGATCCTTTCAATAGGAAAGGCAGAAGCTAAGAGCAGCAAGGAGCCTATATTTTCAAAGCTTCAAGCAGGTCTCTATGTTACCAGAGTTGAATTTGCCTCTAGAGAAGACAGCCTTTTATCTGATGACAAATCCACTCTATGTGTCTCACAGCTGTGAAGACATAAAGCAAACATTCCTGTAGCTATGGAGATGGTAGAGACAGCTGTGGCTCCGAGGAACCAGATGAATCTATGAGATGCAGGGAAAGGTTATCTGTGTGAGTAAGTGGTACTCTGCAGAGTGGGAGAGAAAAGCTTCTTGCACTAGTCAAGGATGTCACTATCCTGTACAAAGAAAAAAAAAAAATTTATCCTTAGGAAGCTCTGTGGTCTTATTCAGGCAATACTCACAGAAGATGAGAAACTGAGGCCTGGTCTTCACTGAGAGCTGGAGAAAGAAAGAGAAAGTGAAGTCGCTCAGTCTGACTCTTGGCAACCCCATGGACTGTAGCCTACCAGGTTCCTCCGTCCATGGGATTTTTCGGGCAAGAATACTGGAATGGGTTGCCATTTCCTCCTCCAGGAGATCTTCCCAACCCAGGGATTGAACCCTGGTCTCCTGCATTGTAGGCAGACACTTTACCGTGTGAGAGAGCTGGAGAAGAGACTGTAAAAGGAACCTGGGCCAGACTGTTAACGTCCACCTCATGATGCCATTCAAGACTGAGGTTGCTGGGGACTGGTATGGTTCTACTACCCAGCTGACTAAACAGAAAAAGAAAATTTATTCAGGAGGAGATTTGAGACGAAACACCTAGAAGTAACACCCAAAACCATGGCCCAAGAGGAAACTACCAGCCATGACAAGCTCTATAAGCTTCAGGAACCAGCCCAGCTGCAGTCACTACCACAGCCAGCACTGTTTTCACTTCTGCATCAGGAGCTTGACTTTGCCACCTCTGCGACGCACCATCACGGCAGCCGCCACCACCAAAAGCTGGGCACCTGTGCTCCATCCACACCAGCAAACATGGCAGCCTCACCCAAGCCTGCTTCTTCCTGTGGCTCCCATCTGAAGCAAGGCCCGCATGGATGCATCTGACGGGTGGAGCCGGGTCACAGGCCTGCATCCCAGTCCTAGGGCAGGTGGGAGTGTGGCTTCTGACTTCCTCACTGGGAAGACAGAAGAGGAATTCCCCCAGATACACAAAGACACCGGGCAGCACTAGATGAAAAGAGTTCTGTGGATGGTTGGTGGCGACGGTTACACAATAATGTGAATGTACTTGATACCACTGAACTCATGCTTAAAAATGGTTAAGATGGTACATCTTATATGTATTTGGCCACAATTAAAAAAAAAAAGACACTAGGCAGCTGTGAATATATCAAATGACCACTGCTGATCTCAACGAACGTTTAGTGAATAAGTAAATAAAGGGAATGGGTGGGGGTGCCGGACTCCAAGACACACAGCAGTTGTCACCAGCCACTGTTTAACATTTCTCAGTGTACTGGACAATTCCTGGTATACTTCATACTTCCTGCTATCAGAGCTCATACCATGCAGGATGACTGTTGTTTACATAATTATAGCTAATTTGTATAAGTGTTTACAATGTGCCTGGTGCTTACACACGTTATCTCAATTACTCCTCGCAATAACCTGGGAGGTGGGTGATGGGTGACCTCATTGCTCAGAGTCAGTAATTCATACTGGAGGAGGAAGACGGTATCAGTCAACAGAAATAGAAAGTGAACTCAGGGCAAACATCCAGAAGAACCTGTGGAGAAACAGTGATTATAAAAAGAGAAACATCAGCCTGTTTTGGGGGGACCACAATAGCAAGGGGCCTGGAAGAGGCTGGAACAAAGGGGAAGTGTAGCTAAATAAGGTCAGGCTAAAACAGCATATGCCCTGTATCCAGTAGCCCTGGCAACAAGCCCTCACTCTAAGTCTGATATTATAATGAGAAAAGCCACATACAAAGAAAGTAAACAGTCATCCCAGACGGGGCCACATAGAGTCCAGCTGGTACTACACTAAGGAAAGTTCTGGGAGGAGTTTGAGAGGAGTTTATGCCATAAGTGGAGGTCAAGAGAGAGATCATCTGAACCGTGCATGATAAAGAATTAACCTGGGGCTTCCCTGGTGATCCAGCAGTTAAGAAACTGCCTTGCAATGTTGGGGTCACCGGTTTGATAGCTGGTCTTGAAAGAGCCCACACACCGCTGCGCCGCAACTACTGAGTCTGCACTGGAGAGCCCTCAAACTGCAACTACGGAGCCCACAGCCTCTGGGTCTGTCCTCTGCAACAAGAGAAGCCAGTGGACCGCAATACAGAGTAGCCCCTGCTCGCTGCCTCTAGAGAAAGCCTAAGCCCAGCAACGAAGACCCAGAGCAGCCTACATAAATAAATATACAAGGGTCTGAAAAACACCCAGCAGACTCTTAAAAAAAAAAAAATTTAACTTGAACTACACACTCAAGGGAACCTATTGGTCCAGCCCGTACCTGTTGCTTCTGCCGCAGAGTTTGATCCAAGCCTGTGAGGTTAGTCGATCGTGCGTGTGCTCATCCAAATGGTCTCACTGGATGTTCCTCCCTGGCGTCTCTGCCTGGAAGGAACTCCAGGCTGGAAAAGTGTAGAAGTTCACTCCCTAGTTTGAAACTGAGCCGCTGCAGCCGCCCTCTACCTCCACTGCTCTCTTGACCCCCTACTACCACCCAGCTGGAAGTAAAAAAGTGAGTTAGTCACACTCAGTCGTGTCTGTCTCTTTGCGATACCACAGACTGTAGCCTGCCAGGCTCCTCTGTCCATGCAATTCTCCAGGTAAAAATACTGGAGTGGGCTGCCATTCCCTTCTCAAGGGGAATCTTCCCAACCCAGGGATCAAACTCGAGTTTCCTGCACTGTAGAATTCTTTACCATTCTTTACCATGGGAGGCCCATGCCCCAGGTGATGCTAGTGGCAAAGAATCCACTGGGAAGATCCACTAGAGGAGGGGAAGGCAACCTACTTCAGTATTCTTGCTGGGAAAATTCCATGGACAGAGGAGTCTGGCAGGCTACAGTCCAGAGCGTCAGCAAAGAGTGGAACATGACTGAAGCGACTTAGCACACACACACACATGGGAATGCGGAAAGTACGAAATCTAAGGATCTTCCACCAAAAAAAATTAATTTTATTTCATCGAGGACAAGATAGCGGGGCAAGATGAGGGTGACCTGGCTCTGTCTTCAACGGCAGTGATGTGGCCAGTGAATGGGCCTGGGGCAAAATCTGTAGGAAGGGTACCCTTCCTATCTCCTTCCATCAAGGAAATGGGTTTAGTTAAGCCAGAGATTCTTAACTTTGGTCACACATTGTTATCACATGGGCAGTTTTTTTAAAATGCTGCCACCTGGCCCCACCTCTAGATGTTCTGTGTTCAATGGTCAGGCATGCAGCCTGGGTGTTAGTGAATGGGGCAGTCAGGCTGAGAACCCCTAAGCCAGGCAAAGATGCAGTTCTTGGGCTAACTGGGGTGCAGGAGAAGGAGGGAGCCTGAACGTGGTTTTTTGTATCAAGGAAGTAAAAGGACCAGTGAGGAGAATGTCACTGAGGCCCTAGACACAAGTGCTGGGCATTCATGACAAGAGCAGAACAGAGCCCCTGCTTCCCAGCGGGCAGCTGCAGGTGTCACAGGCAGAGCTGCAGTCAGGAGGTACATGCCTTCATCAGCCTGCATGGGTGTTAACTGCGCCCAACTCTTAGTGACCCCACGGGCTGTAGCCCACCAGGCTCCTCTGTCCATGGGATTCTCCAGGCAAGAATGCGGGAGTAGGTTGCCATTTCCTACTCCAGGGGATCTTCCCAACCCATGAATCCAACGCCACATTGGCAGGCAGATTCTTTACCACCGAACCACCTGGGAAGCCCTCCTTGCAACCAGCCTGAGACACAGCTTACTGCAAGAGCTGCTCACCAGGCTGCATGAAAAGGAAGGTTATAACTCCAGCTCTGTATCTGGCCTGCCTGACCGTGGGAGGAGAGCTGCATGGCCGCCTGGAAATGGTCTGTTGTGTTTCCAGAGTCAGATAAATAAAATGCATTATTATTTTATTAGCAGCTCTTAAAAGCTCCTGCAGTGGCCTGAGTTACAACAGATACCACTACTTTCATATATTCATTTTATGTGTTTAGTGCTTAATTCACACTCACTTGCATTGCAAAACACTCCACTGTAACACATTTTTACTATGTTCTGTTCTTCTACATTCATCACACTTTATTGATTACTCACCGTCAGGACTTCTGGAAAGCAGCTGCCTTGCTCCTAATCATCCCCTTCTTGTGTCGGTCTTAATCTGTCATCTTTGTTACCACAGAATCTGCTCTCCACGTTGCTTTCTTTCATTAGTCTTTCTTCTGTGGTTTCTCAGAGTTCTTACCATTAGTCCACCATTTTGTGCTTCTTAAAAGACTAAGACATAAGATTTGATTGAGGAAAATACTCAGAAAACTTTTTTCTTATCTCCCCACCCTAACCGGCAGGGCCCCAACCATAAACCCACACCCCTGTTTTTCAGTGTCATCTTCCCAATCTTCCACCCAGCTTCACTGGTTCTAGAATTTCTGAGGCCCCGCCTTCTGCCCCCTCGTTGCTCATTGGACAAACTCAACCCCAGGGATTCCTCTCCTTGGACCCGTCTCTGGCTCAGCTGTTCCACCCAAACCCCTCCTCAGGCTCCTCCTCCACCCAGGCCCTGCCCCCACCAGCATAGGCTCCTCCCTAAGCCCCACCCCTCAGCCCGAGAAGCACCACCCTCAGAGCCCGAGCCTTAAGCCCTGGCCCCTTTCTCTCCGACAGCAGGTCCGAAGGTTCCAGAATCATGGTTCCCAGGCCTCCGGGGGCGCTGAACTCAGACTTCGGGGCTCCCGGCTCTGGCCATCTGGTCGAAAACTCAATTTTTATTTAAAAAAAAAACAAACAAAAAAACCCTTTCATGCTCTGTATAAAGCCCAGAGGATGAGATGGTTGGGTGGCATCACCGACTCAATGGGCACGAGTTTGGGTAAACTCTGGGAGTTGGTGATGGACAGGGAGGCCAGACATGCTGTAGTCCATGGGGGTCACAAAGAGTCGGACACGACTGAGCGACTGAACTGAACCGAACTGAGTAAAGCCCAGAATTGATGGTATGTTGAACATTGCCTGGTGTAGAAATTCTATGCTTAGCTTTCCAAAAAAGGAATAAAATTTCAGAAACAGACATAGACCTTTCCATCAGTAGTCACCACCTCTATCCATCTGGGTCCTCCAGGAAGCAGATGATGGGCTTAGGAAATAGCAGACCCAGAGCTGGGCTTCCCAGGTGGCACAGTGGTAAATCCGCCTGCTAATGCAGGAGGAGATGCAGGAGACGAGGGTTTGATCCCTGGGTGGGGAAGATCCCCTGGAGAAGGAAATGGCAACCCACTCCAGTATTCTTGCCTGGAAAGTCCATGGACTTTAGCCTGGTGGGTTACAGTCAGTGGGGTCATCTGACACAACCTAGCGACTGAGCACACAAAAAATGCACAGGTACAGAGCTGGAGTTCGAAGTGAAAGATTTGTTGGAGAGCCATAACTGTGAAAGATAAAGAGTGAGGAGGCAAGACGGAGCAGGGAAAGCTTTCCGGAGGCCATGCAGACCCTATCTTGTGTAACGAAAGACAGAGAGAAAGGAAAAAAGGCCGGGATCTTCTCAGACCACAGCGCAGATCACGCAGAGTCTTGGGCACGCAATGGGAGGTGAAAAAGTTGCCTATCAAAGGGGCTGCCAAAGGGGCAGAAATGGTAGGTGCTGGCAGCTCCACCACGCTCAGACATTGGTTTGGGGGCTGTCGGGGAGGAGCCTGAAGCTGGCTGAGGAGCTGCTGCTGGAGGCGATCAGCTAACCGCGTTCTTCGCAGCTGAAAGGAACACAGGTTCTTTCTTGAAGGGAGATTCGAGCGCTGCGGATCAGCGGCGGCCGCGCCCCCTCCCATCTCCTAACACTGTAAATCGTTATAAATGAAAGGCTCAGCATTCGCCAAGGTTACTAAATGCCTGTCTTTTCTGGGCCTGGCATGATCAAGTAAACTGCACTGTAGGAAAAATGCAATTAAACGTTGTACAGAGGTATGCAATTGATTGACAGTCAGTGGCAGGGCCATGGGTAACTTTTCTTTCTGCTTTTCTCTACGTTCCAAATTTTAGACCTTGATTATTTATTTTCTTCTTGATTGGAAAACATTTTTCAATTAATTTTTTTTAATTAGAGGATTATTGCTTTACAATGTAGTGTTTGTTTCTGCCATACAACTAGAATCAGTCATAATTATATATTTACCAGTCTTATTTATCAGGCTTCCCTTGGTGGCTCAGTTGCTAAAGAATCTGCCTGCTATGCGGGAGACCTGGGTTGGATCCCTGGGTTGGGAAGATGCCCTGGAGAAGGGAACAGCTACCCACTCCAGCATTCTGGCCTGGAGAATTCCATGGACTGTATAGTCCATGATATCACGAAGAGTCGGACACGACTGAGCAACTTTCACTCACTAATATATATGTCCCTGGAGAAGAGAACAGCTACCCACTCCAGTATTCTTGCCTGGAGAATTCCATGAACAGAGGAACTATATCTCCTCCCTCTAGAGCCTCCCTCCCACTTACTCCACCCCAGTCCTCGATGGAAAACCTTTATAATGAACATTTGAAAATCAGTCTTCATATCATACCTTTTTGATCCAAAATGGCATTTCCCAATTTGACAGCCCAACAAATTGCTTTCAACAAAGAGAACAAGGTATTTGACCAAGCATGGCTTTGAGCTCAGACAGATCTGAGCTTGAATCCTGGCCCTGGGACTACTCTTCTATACCCCGGGCAGACCTTTCATCAGGAAAGGGAGATTCATGTCCTTACTTCTCAGCTTTGCTTTAATAAAACATTTTTAAATTGATTTTTAAGGCTTCCAAAACTGCTAGTGGCTTCCCTAGTGGCTCAGAGGTAAAGGATATGCCCACCAATGCAGAAGACTTGCAGGAGACACGGGTTCCATCCTTGGATCGGGAAGATCCCCTGGAGTAGGAAATGGCTAATTTCTCCAGTATTCTTGCCTGGGAAATCCCATGAACAGAGGATCCCGGCGAGCTACATGCAGACCATGGGATTGCAAAACAGTCAAACACAACTGGGCAACCAAACAACAAAGCAATAAAACTGCTAGCAATTTCTAAAAAATCACATTCAAAGGACAAAAAGTGGCCATAGCTTAGGAAATCCAAAATAATTTCTGGGAAGGTCCCAAAAATGAGTTCTAAAAACCGCCTCGGTAGCAATTGCTCTTCTAGGTATACAGGCCAAAGAATTGAAAGTAGAGACTCAAACATGTATTTGTACACCCATGTATTCATAGAGCAGCATTATTCACAATAACTGGAAGGTAGAAACAATCCAAAAGTTCACTGACAGATGAATGGATAAACAAAAGGTGGCATATTCATACTATGGAATATTATTCAGGCTTTAAAAAAAAAAGAAGGAAATTCCAATACACACTGTAACACAGGTGAACTTTGAAGACATCATGCTAAGTGAAATAAGCCAGATATAAAAGGATACACACTGTATGATTCCACTTATATGAAGTACCTGGAATAGTCAAGTTCATAAGGACCAAAAGTAAAATAGATGTTACCAAGGGCTGGAGGGAGGAGAGAATGGGGAGTTAGTATTTAATGAGTACTGAGCTTCAGTTTGGGATGAGAAAAATTTTGGAAATGGATGGTGGTGATGGTTGCACAACAGTGAGAATGTACTTAATGCCACTGAATTGAACACTTAAAAATGTTACAATGGTTTTGTAGATTTTACCACAATAAAAAAAGAATTTTTAAAACTGTGTTAAACTTCCCCGGTGGAACAGTGTGGATAGGGGTCTGCCTGCTGATGCAGAAGACATGGGTTCAATCCCTGGTCCAGGAAGATTTCACATGCCGTGGAGCAACTAAACCCATCTACCACAACTGCTGAAGCCCACACACCCTAGAACCTGCGCTCTGTAACGAGATGTCACCGCAATGAGAAGCCCACACACCACAAGGAAGGTAGCCCTGCTCCCTGCCACTAAAGAAAGCCCAGCACAGCAACAAAGACCCAGCATAGCTAAAAATAAATGAATTTTAAAATAATGAAACAAAATAACTACAACCCACCCCAAAAAACACCTCTTTTGTGATGCAGTGTTACTACTTACAGGAAGCAAAGCTGAGCTGCCTGCAGGAGTTTCTCATGTAGAAAAGCAACACACACTTTCTGCAATTCATTGTATTTTTCATCACTTTTAATTATAAACACAAGAAAACCACATCATAGAAAGATTTGAAAGTAAAGAAAAAATTCATAATCCCCTTTCTTTTCTTCTTTACAGGAATTTTTTTTTTAGACCTAGTTGTAATCATACTGTTGGGACAAGTCCCAAAAGTGACTTCCGGAAATCGCCTTGGCCCAGAGCAAGATAATCACTATGATTTCTCTTGGGATGCTTAGCCGTGCTTCCCTCAGAGTAGGAAGCATCCATTCTCTGGTGGATGTGGAGGGCTGAGAGATGGTGAGAGAGGGGAAGGAGAGTAGGAAGAGAGAAGGCTGGTGGCCCTCTATGATCCCTTGATTCTGGCACCGGGCCATTGGCACACGTGTGCATGGATGTGTACAAGAACATGCAACACATGGGTTCTCCCCAGGATGAGTGTCTATAACATACCCAAGGCTCTGTTTTGGGTTAAAATCCAAAAAGAATGTTGAGGTAGCCCCAGACCCTGAACACAAGGACAATCTAGTTGATGGCTGAGACCCTCTGCAAGGAGCCCAGGACAGGGTACCCTGGGGAAAATGAAGTGGAACTATGGCCTCCTATTCAGTTTGATTCACACCAGGACAGCAGAATACAAGTCTAGGACTGGACACACCCAGGTTCGAGTCTCAGTACAGCCTTAAGGATGTGATTTGCTTTCATCCGAGCCTCAATTTCCTTAGCTTTAAAATAGGAGTCATATTTCCTACCTCCTGATGGTATCATGAGGGCTGAAAGAGAAACCATGCAAAGTGCTTGGCAGGGAGCCCTCGCTAAGTGGAGGCTATAGCAGATACAGCCCTCCTAAAGCCCCAGAAGCAACTCCACTGACCCAACCAATAACTGAAAACCTTTCCACTAGGGACATGGTTGTGAACTCAAGTGAAGAACTCACCAAAATTATTTTAACATTGTAAAGAAACACTGGAAAAACATAATAAAAGGTTTACTTAAGTATTTTCAGAAATACATGGAACACTTAGGAAATTTAATTATATTCAAACCTTAACAAATTTCAAACGTTTGGCTTCCTGTCACTTTTTCTAATGGTATAATTAAATTTAAAATAAATTACAAAACTAGGGGGGAAATGTGTTTGGAAATTAAGGAGCACATTTTCAAAAGTCATGGGTTAAATAAGAAATCAGTGGAAGGGCCTCCCTGGTGGTCCAGTGGCTAAGACTCTGCATTCCCAATGCAGGGGACCCAGGTTTCACCCCTGGTCGGGGAATAGATCCCACATTCCACAACTAAGAGTTCTCATGACGAAACTAAAGACCCACTACAGCCAAATAGATAAACAAATAATTTTTTAAATAAAATAAACCAGGAATTTTAAAAATACTTAGAACTCTACAGTAACAATAATACTACATGTTAAAAATTTTTTTTTAACCTAAAGCAGTATGGTAGTAGTAGGAATGTATACTTTTACGTTTTTATTACATAATAAGTTTTTTAAAAAAGACTGAAAAACTAATAGTAGAACAAACCCAAAGAAAGTTGTAAGAAAGGGAATAATACAAATAAGAACACAGAATGATGAAAAATAAACATATACCGAAGAATCAACAAAACAAAAATTATGCTATTTTAAAAGATTAATAACACTAACAAACCTCTGGCAACATAAATCAAGAAAAAAATAACATAAGGCATAATATTAGGAATGAAAAATAGCATATAACTGCAGATGCCATATAGATTGAAAAGATGGAGAATATTACGCACAATTTTATGCTAATAAATTTGAAAACTTAAAAGCAAATGTACAAATTCCTAAAAAAACGAGCTGACTCAAGAAGAAATTTAAGATCTGAATAACCCTATAACCTTTGAAGAAATCATAATAGTAGATTAACATCTCACCACAAAAAAAAACCAGGTTCAGATGGTTTTACTACTAACTTCTATCATTCAAGGATCAAATAACTCCAATATTTAAACTCCAATATTAATTCTTTAAATTATAGTAAATGAAGAAACACTTTTGGATTTTTTTTTTTTTTTTTTTTGGTATTGTAATTCATACCAGGGTTTCCCTGGTGGCTCAGTGCTAAACAATCTGCCTGCCAATTCAGGAGACACGGGTTCAATCCCTGACCTGGGAAGATCCCACATACCGAGGAGCAACTAAGCCCTTACGCCACGACTATTGAGCCCGTGCTCTGGAGCCCGGGGAGCCACAAACTACGAAAGCCTGCACACGCTAGAGCCTGTGGTCCACAACAGGAGGAGCCACCGCAATGAGAAGCCCATGCACCGCAACTAGGGAGTAGTCCCACTCACTGCAACTAAGGAAAGCCTGCAGAGCATTGAAGACCCAGCACAGCCAAAAATAAATAAAAAGTGTAACAAAATTAATACCAAAACTGATAAGAACGCTACACAAAACTTACAAGACAATTTCACAGATGAACACAGACACAAAACTCTTCTTTAAAAATTACCAAGTTAGTTCCAGCAATGTATCAAACAAGCTTGACCAAGTTTGTCTTTGCAGGAATCCAAGACTATTTAATGTTAAAAGGCCAATTCATATAATTCAAAGATTTAAAGGAAAAAAATATGATCATCTCAGTAAAGGGAAAGTTTTGATAAGTTTAAATATTCATTCATGATTTTAAAAAAAATATTTAAAAAAGCCTTAGAAAGCTAGTAGAATCTCCTCAACCTCCTAAAGTTGACAACAAAAATCCTATTTACTGTGAAACACTGAATGTTTTCTCTTTAAAGACAAAAAGAGAATACCTGCTAATATCTGAATTCAAAATTATATTGGAGGAAAAGGAGAGAACTAAAAGTATAGGGATTGGAAAAAATGAATCAAACATTTATTATTCTTGTATATTATTGCTATGCAGAAAACACAAAAATCTATAGAGAAATTATTAATTGTAATAAAAGTTTAGCAAGGTGGATGAATAAAAAGTTAATATACAAAAGTCAATGACTTTCTACCATCAGTAACAAATGAAAAGGTAATTATTAACAAGATAATCATGCCAAAAATATTAACTGAAATGAATAAATCTAACCAAAACTATGTAAATGCTTTACAGAGAAAATAATGAAACTTTTGGAAAACATTAAAGATCTAAATAAATGGGGGGTTGTGGATACTTTTTCATTTTAATATATTTTTCTTCTAAAAGCTCAAAATCAATTCTTGGGAAACATATATAAAAACAATTTTAATTTTAAATATTTTATTATATTCACTCAAACATCTCTGGCCAACCTACAGAGCATCCAGACAGAAACAATTACAGTTAAATTCAGTCATATTTACTGTTTTGCAAATTTCAATAATAGTAATGACATCGTTGTCCATGTATTTTTATGCATAGGTATGCATATTTTTTTTTGAGCTTGCCATTAGGAGGGTGCATTTGTCAGGGTAGGAGGATGGAATACATTTAGCACTTTGCTAGCCTGATTCACAACTTTTTTTTTTTTTCATTTATTTTTATTAGTTGGAGGCCAACCATTTCACAACATTGCAGTGGGTTTTGTCATACATTGACACGAATCAGCCATGGAGTTACATGTATTCCCCATCCCGATCTCACTTCCCTCTCCACCCGATTCCTCTGGGTCTTCCCAGTGCATCAGGCCCGAGCACTTGTCTCATGCATCCAGCCTGGGCTGGTGGTCTGTTTCACCATAGATAATATACATGCTGTTCTCTCGAAACATCCCACCCTCGCCTTCTCCCACAGAGCCCAAAAGTCTGTTCTATACATCTGAGTCTCTTTTTCTGTTTTGCATATAGGGTTATCGTTACCATCTTTCTAAATTCCATATATATGTGTTAGTATGCTGTAATGTTCTTTATCTTTCTGGCTTACTTCACTCTGTATAATGGGCTCCAGTTTCATCCATCTTATTAGAACTGATTCAAATGAATTCTTTTTAACAGCTGAGCAATATTCCATGGTGTATATGTACCACAGCTTCCTTATCCATTCGTCTGCTGATGGGCATCTAGGTTGCTTCCATGTCCTGGCTATTATAAACAGTGCTGCGATGAACATTGGGGTGCACGTGTCTCTTTCAGATCTGGTTTCCTCAGTGTGAATGCCCAGAAGTGGGAATGCTGGGTCATATGGCAGTTCTATTTCCAGTTTTTTTAAGAAACGTCCACACTGTTCTCCATAGTGGCTGTACTAGTTTGCATTCCCACCAACAGTGATTCACAACTTTTAAATATTTGGACAGAGGGTATTTGAGCCTTGGTATTTTGTCTTCTTGTCATGGGATCCTCTGACAGTAGGGGCAGGCCTGAAGGCATTGCAGAGGTCCTGGCTATGAGCAAGGAACACATTTCTGGCTCCTATAGACTCCCTCAGCAGGTGCCAACCCAGGTGAGTCAGGACATCTGTTGTACTTGGAAACGTCAATCAAACCCACGAAGTTGGTTCTTGGGAGGAAGCTAGAACACCTTCAGGGCAAACCTACTCAAGCTGCCAAGAGGGAAACTTAAGCATTTCAAAGCGTCTCACTCTGGGGCTATGTTGAGTCAGGGCTGGGAGACAGGCATGTGTGGTAAGAAGTTCTAGACAGGAGGCTGGGGATCACAAGGGGAGAAAGGAAAACCATTGCACCCTTCCGTCTGTGCATGAGCAAAGTGGCAATCATTCAACAAACATTTCCAGAGTGCTAGTCGTGGTCACCATCAGCAAAATGGCTAAAACTTATTAAGCACTTATGTCCTGGGACCTGGTGAAGTGACTTTTACATAAAATCATGCGTAATACATGTTATACAGGATAGTCAGTTGAACTAGATATAATACTATTATTTTCTCAATTTTATGTCTGAGGAAACAAATGACTTATCTAGGGTCATGGGCCCTGGACATTTGGACATTTGGACCCTAGAATTTGGACATGACAGAGCCAGGATTTGGATATGGAGAAACTTGGATGTGTCTCTGGGTCTACACATCGGGCCATGAGCCAGTGAAGAAGCTATAGAAATGAGTCATGGTCTCAGTTCAGTTCAGTTCAATTCAGTCGCTCAGTCGTGTCCAACTCTTTGCGACCCCATGAATCGCAGCATGCCAGGCCTCCCTGCCCATCACCAACTCCCGGAGTTTACTCAAACTCATGTCCATCGAGTTGGTGATGCCATCCAGCCATCTCATCCTCTGTCGTCCCCTTCTCCTGCCCTCAATCCCTCCCAGCATCAGGGTCTTTTTCAATGAGTCAACTCTTCACATGAGGTGGCCAAAGTATTGGAGTTTGAGCTTCAGCATCAGTCCTTCCAATGAACACCCAGGACTTATCTCCTTTAGGATGGACTGGTTGGATCTCCTTGTAGTCCAAGGGACTCTCAAGAGTCTTCTCCAACACCACAGTTCAAAAGCATCAATTTTTCAGCACTCAGCTTTCTTCACAGTCCAACTCTCACATCCACACATGACCACTGGAAAAACCATACTCATGGTCTAGTGGCAGTCAAATATGCACACGGAAGTGTTCTGATAACCCAACTTGGATAAAACTAGATGATCAAGAGGGACGTCTAGGAACTTCCCTCATGGTCCAGAAGTTAAGAGTGACAGATCATGCTAGAAGTACAGTGAGGGACATATCAGATTCCGGGGGGGGGACACATAGAAACAGCATGAATAAGTAGCAACCAAGTTAGCTTAATACTGGATTGTGTGTAGGGCTTGCAGCTGTTTATCTAGCCAAGGGAAACTAGTTAAGATAAAGACCAGGAATAATAAGAAGGTACTACCAGGAATGAGACATAATCTTGAAAAATGAGTTATGAACACTACTTAGCAATAAACGAATGCTTGTAAGGATAAGTGAAAAGACCAGAATTTTTAAATTCACATATACACAAGAATACAAAACTCTCTTTAGAGCCCCCCGCCCCAAAAAATACCCAAACAAATTAAGTGAATTAGCCTATCCCCAAATCCTATTTTTAGTTCATTAGTGTTATGGAATGAATTGTGTAGCCACCCCACCATTGGACTTCCCCGGTGGCTCAGCAGGTAAAGAATCCACCTGCAATGATGGACGTAGAGGAGATGCAGGTTCAACCCCTGGGTTGGGAAGATCCTCTGGAGGAGGAAATGGCAACCACTCCAGTGTTCTTGCCTGGAGAATCCCATGGACAGAGAAGCCTGGGGTCTACAGTCCAAAGGGTTTGTGACTAGGCACAAACAAAAACAAATGCCTACCTAAAATTTGTAGGCTGAAGCCCTAACCCCCAGTGTAGCTATATTTGGATATAGGGCCTTTAAGGAGGTAAATACAATTAAGGTTAGATAAAGTTAGAAGGGTGGGGCCCTGATCCAGTAGGACTGCTGACCTTGTAAGGAGAGAAAAAACACCAGAGTCCTCTCTGTGCACATAAGATAAAGGCCATGCGAGCACAGAGCAGGAAGTCACCATCTACAAATTAAGAAGAGAGACCTCACCAGAAACTAATACCGCCAGCTCCTTGATCTGGGACTTCCACCTCCAGAGCTCTGAGGAGATAGGTATGCATTGTTAAAGCCACCAAGTATGACAGCCCAAGCAGACTAATATAGTTAACCAGCCAGCCACCAAGTCCTGTCCACTCTTTCTTTGCAATACTCACTTTAAAAAAAAAAAGCTGCTACTGCATTTTTTAATAATACTTTCTTTTTCTTTTGTTAATTTTATTTATTTATTTTTATTTTGGCTGTGCTAGGTCTTCACTGTAGCACATTCAGGCTTTTCTTTTTGTGGAGCACACAGGCTCTAGAATGTCCAGGCTCTCTAGTTCCTAGGCAACGTGTGAGATCTTAGTTCCCTGATCAGGTATCAAACCTGGGTCCTCTGCATTGGAAGGCAGATTCTTAACCACTGGGCCACCAGGGAAGTCCCTGTAAGTCTTGCTTTCTTCCTCACTGTGTCTACTGTCAGCCTAGCTCAAGATCATCTTATGCCCGGATGAATGCAATTAACTCCGTTATCTTCTCTGGCTTTGTATTTTCTGACTTGCTTCTGTTTTTTTTCCCCCCCACATTCACCCTTTGGTCCTAGTTTAATCCACTTTTTCCTCAGAAGTTGACAAGCATCCCTATTGTTCATCAGAGTTAGTTACTCAAGAACTTTTAAAACAGTTGTAATTGCTTTCTTGAGCTCTCCTTTTCTAAATCCATGCGTGCTCAATCACTAAGTCGTGTCTGACTCTTTTGAGACCCCATGAACTGTAGGGACAGTAGAACACTGCCTGGCAGTCTCCTCTGTCCATGGGGTCTCCCAGGAAAGAATACTGGGGTGGGTTGCCACTTCCTGCTCCAGGGCATCTTTCCGAACCAGGAACTGAATCCAAGTCTCCTGCGTTGGCAGGTGGCTTCTTTGCCAATGAGCCAGCAGAGACACTGACTTTCGAAGAGATGGATTTGCTCACATCTCTCACAAGCCCTGACCGTGAACAAAGGGTGACTGCTGAGGGTCCAACTGACCCGTACTTCATTAATCCAAGAGAGTGGAGAAGTGGATGGATCAGGATCATGGGGAAAGGAAGCTCTTCTGGGGTACCCACCTGATCAGGATAGACCTTCTGTGCTTGTCCTCTCTGACCCAGTGGGACAAGAGGCCCTTGACGCCAGCTGGGAACACAAGGCCAGTGGGCAGGGAGATGAGAGCAGAGGTTCTGGGGAAGAAGGGGCCCATCATAGACTGGTACCCATAGGGCCTGAGACATGGCAGCACCAGGGGGCCTCCCCTGTCCCATCCCAAAGACAGGTATGTATTATTATAGCAACAACCTCTGAGGGACTGGCTTCAAAAGACAAAGACAAGCAGATAATGTTTATATAATTTTTCTTCCAGATTAGATTGTTCACATTAGTATTTTTCTAAATAGCCTCAATCATATCAGTTATTTTACATCTAAAGCATTTTGAATCTCTTTAATGATCCAATCTGTTCTCCTTTTTATTAATATGTGCTTTGGATTGGCAAAGACCATCTTAAATTACGGCAGTTACAAATCAATGATTCTCCGAGTATGGCTTTACCAGTATAGATTAGAGTTTACATAAGACTTTTCTCCATCTATGTCTTGTTTAAAAATATGACAACATCCTTGCTTCCAGTCACAAATGGTTAGACTCTAATACTTTTCTACATCAATTTTTATTCATTTGAAAGACCTTTTCCTCATCTTCGGTTCCTTTTCTGATTTGTTTATTTTCTTTATAGTAAGTTCTTGTTGGTTATCTATTTTCAATAGACCAGTGTGTACATGGCAATCCCAAACTCCTAATCTACCCCTCCCTCTCACCCTTTCCCCCTGATAACTATAAATTCATTCTCTAAGTCTATGAGTCTACATCTGTTTTACAAATAAGCTCATTTGTCTCATTTTTTTAGATTCCACATATAAGTGACATCATATGGTATTTGTCTGACTTCATTTAGTAGAAATAATCTCCAGGCCCATCCATGCTGCTGCAAATGGCATCATCTCACCCTTTTTAATGGCTGAATAATATCCCACTGTGTGTATATACAACATAAATACAACGACTTGCTTATCATATTCCCAGCCACCGATCCCTACCTTGCCTATCATTTCAAACATTTGAAATGTTTCGATATGACCCCTAGTATTTTCCTCAAGAACCAACATTTGGCCTCCCTGCACTTACCTCTCAGGGGCAAGTTCTCTGGCCTCTCCAGATGAACTAGAGTTTTTGCTGCTTCTTTTTTTTTTTTTTTTTTTTTTGGCCACACCACATGTCATGTGGGGATCTTAGTTCCTGACCAGGGGTTGATCCCATGCCCCAGGCAGGGAAAGTGCAGAGTATAACCACTGGATCACCAGGGAGTTTTTGCATTTTAAGTGTACCCTACATGCGCATGTGTCAGTAATATCAGAAGGATCTGTTCTTAGCAATGACATTTTGCTAGGGCAACTGATGTTCTTTCAAATGTACACTTTAAATTTTGATAGACACCAGATTGCCTTCTACAGGACTTGTACCAAATTAAACTCTACCCAATAACATATAAAAGAGCCTGTTTCCCCATAACCGTCACCAGCAGTCTTTCCCATGTCTTTGATCTCTGACAAACCAAAAGGTAAAAATAGTATTCTGCTTTTGTTTCAATATAAATCTGTCTGATGACAAAGGCTGAATCATCCAGTTCAGGCAAGCACTCAAATAGCTGGCACGAAGACAGTCTCTTTCCACCTTTCCTGCCTCATCTCTGTGGTCTTTCCTTCATTCCACATTCCCAGACTTCTATTTCAGAGAGAATTTTCCACATGGAAGGAAAGAGGACCACCAGCAGCCGTAACCCTAAATCATCCCAACCTATCCAGCAAACTTCATAGGAAAGCGAAGTGTCTTTCTCTCATCATCCATAGGTCAAATTCCAGAAAGGGCTGTGACTGGTGTTTCTTGGGTCAAAGGTCTACTCCTGAGTCTGGCCAAGAAGAAAGGAGATTCCTCTAGGCCAGAGCTAGGTCTTCACACTATTGTTTGCAAGAGCAAGAGAAGTCCCTACTACTAGAAGAGGAAAGAGATATTGAGCAGATAAAAACAAATGTCTACTCCAGGCTATATTTTAAATGGATAACCAACAAGGACCTACTGTATAGCACAGGGAACTCTGCTCAATGTTATGTGGCAGCCTGGATGCGAGGGGAGTTTGGGAGAGAATGCTGTACTGTGCTGAGTCACTTCATTATCCAACTCTGTGTGACCCCATGGACTGTAGCCTGCCAGCCTCCTCTGTCCATGGGATTTCCCAGGCAAGAATACTGGAGCGGGTTGCCATTCCCTTCTCCAGGGGATCTTCCCAATCCAGGGATCGAACCCATGTCTCTTATGTCTCCTGCAGGTTCTTTACCACTAGCACCACCTGGAAGCCTCTAGGGGAGAATGGATACATGTATATGTATGGCTGAGTCCCTTTGCTGTTCATCTGAAACTATCATCACATTGTTTGCTAAATGGCTATACCCCAATACAAAATTAAAAGTTAAAAAAAATGTTTACCCATTCAGGTGACACCTGAGCTGATGCAACTCAGCACACAGGGCACCTTTCCCAGGGTCATGCTTACTGACTTTGCCACATCCCAGCAGAAATGAATCAGACGGCACCCACCCCCGCCAGACAGAGCCTGGCATCCTGCGCTGCCCCACACCTTTGGGGCCATAGGTAACCTATTCTGATTGCTAATCCAGGGGAGAAGCATTTGAGGGCTTCTTGGAACAACAGGAATGTTTTTCTTGTATAGTGATTCACACAAATTTGGCCGTAGGGTTTTTACAGAGAAAGGAAAATACACATTGGCATCTCTGATGCAGAACTGTGAGTCCTCTCAGAACAAAGTTGAGCCTCAGTTGGACAGGAAGGATTGGGGGGTGTGATGCAAAGGAGAAAAGTCTGTTGGTTTTAAAGGTTAGATTAACACTGGTATAGAGCACAAAGTCAGTCTTCAGAAGCTGCATCCTGGGGGATCCCTTTAAATACAATGAGCCAAGACTGGCAATGGAAAAGTGAATTGGGCACATGTGTATGTTGTTGGTGGGTTGTAAGCTAGTACAAGCCTTTCCAAGAGCAGTTTGGCAATCCTGTCTCTAAAATGCCAATACCCCTGAATCCACAAATTTCATTTCTGAGAAGCCACTCCAAGAAAACAATACAAAGTGCTGAATATGTTTTAGACCAAAAAAGATGTTCACTATGCTTATTACTTATAACAGTGAAAGTTTATAAACAACATAAAAGAACAGTAAGATACGTTATGGTGAATTCTCCCCATGGGATATTTTTCAGTAACTAAAAAAAGAAGTCTAGGGCTTCCCTGGTGTTCCAGTGGTTAAGAATCTACCTTGAAATACAAAGGACATCAGTTCCATCCCTGGTCCAGGAAGATCCCATATGCTGCGGGACAGCTAAACCCATAAGCAACAACTAATGAATCCCTCGAACCTAGAGCCTACGCTTTGCAACAAGAGCGGCCACCCTAATGAGAAGCCTAAGCACTGCAATTAGACAGGAGCCCCTCCTCGCCGCAACTAAAAAGCAACACTCCAGCACAGTCAAAAATAAAACACCTCATTCTTTAAAAAAGTAAAGTCTAGTCAGTCCACAGAGAACAAAATATAGGTGGCTTTGAAAGATTAGTCTTTCTCATAAGAAAAATTTGTATTAAAAATGAAATACTATTTTTACCTGTCAGTTTGTCAAAGGTCAAAAACATTGTGGACACTGTGCTGGTAATAGTATGGAGAAACAGGAAATCTTATATCTTGTCGGGTAGAGTTTAATTCAGTCCAAGCCCTGTAGAAGGCAATCTGATGGTGTCGATCAAAAGTTAATGGCGCACATTTTAAAATACATCAGCTGCCCTAGGAAAATTTCTCCTCTACAAATGTATCCTACAGATGCTACTGACACATGTGCGTGAAGGGCAGCACTACTGCTTGAAACACTGTTTATAGGAACAAAAGAAAAGAATAGTCTTCAATAGGAGACCAGATAATACACTATGGTACATCCGGGCAATATATTTTATCAGCCGTTAAAAAGACCATGTCAAGATCATATGTGCTTTTGTGAGATGATTTCCAAGATACATTAAGTGAAACAGACAAGAAAGTAGGTGCAAACCAATATAACTGGTATTCTACCTTTTGTGTTGAAAAGCCTGTTTATATTTGAATAAGCATAAAATTTCTCTGGATATACAAGAAAATTGTGACAATGGTTCCTCTGGAAAGAATACCTAAGGTCAAGGGTGGGAAAGAGATTTTTCATTGTACACCCTGCACTATTCAAAAATTTTTAAATCATAAGTATGTATGTCCATTTCAAAATAAAATACAATAAAAACAATAAAATACATAAGCTATAAAAAGGATGTCTACATATATTTAGTTATGTAAATATCTATATTGTAACAAGCAAAAAAATAAATTAAAATTGTTCATATAGTATATTCGTTTATGTGAAAAGAGAAAAATGGTCAGAAAAAAATTAGAAGAAAATAATGTCCTAAAATGTCACCCTTCAAACTAAGAGTGACTGACTTATCTTTCAACTTTTTCTGTAGCTTCCAAAATGTATTTAATAATCACATTTTACTCTTACAAAAGAAAAAAATAAACTTTAAAAAAACTATGTTAAATTAAAATATAGTACCCATCCATCTTTATAATCCAAATGCAGCAGGTAAAATCAGATGAGACAAGAAGTATTAACTTTTCAATTCCATGATTCTGCATTAAAGAAGTCTGTTGTGATTTCTTAACTCCTTTTCACTTTTCTGGCTTGGCAACTGCTACCAATAAAGACAAGACCTAGTTCATAAATCAGTCATGAGCAAACTGTATTTATTTATTTATTTTTTAAATGATAAGTTTTATTGGAGAAAAATAGAACCACCACGTACACAGGGAAAAGAGCACAAAAATTCAACTGACACAGAACTGAAAGTCACATCTACCCAATGTTGTTTGCGATTACTTTTCAATTTCTTAAATGGCTTCCCTCAATTTTTTAAATAGCTTTGCCAATTATCAGCTGAAATAGAATCAAGTTTTCAAAAAATTAAGAGCCTCAGCAAACGGACCAGCTTTTAAGATAACAAAGGTGACACCAAGAGTCTTCTAGTAGGACCAATTCTACCAAAAAATTCCTGAAGCACGTAACTACTGAGTCTGGTAGAACAGTAGCTCAGAGACCATCAGGGATTAGTTAGAACACTGACTCAGGCGGTCCAGTATGCAGAGAGGGCAAACAAAAAAACTGCATTTCCCTGTCAGATGAGTTCACATAAGAAAACCAGGGAGGTGCTAAGAAAATACAGGCAATGGCTGCTCAAAATAATTCAGAAGGCTTTCTAAATACCACATATTATTAGACAATAGTGTGTAAAGTGATGCAATTAGAAAACAGGCAACTTAAAAAAAATAATGGTCACAGGTCTTAAGAAAACAATCAATAGCAAACACAAGAGCTGAAAGTCTTCTCAGCTGAGGGGTGAAAGTGAAAGTGAAAGTGAAGTCAAATCCGACTCTTTGCGACCCCGTGGGCTGTAGCCCACCAGGCTCCTCCGTCCATGGGATTCTCCAGGCAAGAATACTGGAGTGGGTTGCCATTTCCTTCTCCAGCAAACTGTATTTATAATACCCAATATCAATGGATATGGAGATGGATGAGTTTTATCAGACATTAACTGCAGGCAAATTGATACCACTTTTTTTTTTTTTTTACTGTAGGCAAATTGATACCACACCAAAACAACCTGGCTATATGAATCTGAAGCTATAAAAAGTGTTGAGGCCCCATCATCCAGTAATTTGACTTCCAGAATCTTAAAGAAAAAAAAAACCTGAAATACTGGAGAAGTTTACACATAAAGGTCTTAATTAAGAGTGGTATGCAATCATAAGAAATTGCAATGATGAATAACATATAGCAACACGGGGGAAAATTTATGATACAGTGTTGGATAAACAAAAAGAACACAGAAAAGTGTATATCCTACAATTTACAACCACTTCATAAAATGCACATGGAAAAATCCCAGAAGAGCTTTACACCGGCATGCTCACGGTGCTTGTGTTCAGGTGGTGGACTCCTGGGGGAATTCTTGGTATTTTTCTCCTTTTCTCTTTTCCAAAATGTTTATAGTATATTTTTAAATAGGATATGTTTATAAATACTTAAAAATTTGAAGTCTTGGCTGTTCCACAGGAAATAATTACTCTCTAAGTCACCATGTCTCTAGTTCCATTAACTGAAAATAAAATTTCTTCATCTCACATAACAAGTCACTGATATTTATTAAGCAACAACTTTCTGCCAAGCTCTTTACATTTTCGGTTCCATGCATCCAATGAAGAAATTCTTATTACCATGCAGATGTGGAAAACTGAGGCTCAGGCTGGCTAGATGGCACAACCAGCACCAGGACTCAAACCCAGTTTCTTCTAGCTTCCAATCCAGTTCTTCCTACCACGTCACAACAAAGACCCAAAGCAGTTCTCAGGGTTCAGGGTGTGTGCAAGGGAGGGTGCTAGTGCTTTACACACATTCTTTCATTTGATAACCTTGCAGATGTAGGTGGTGTCCTCATTTTATAAAATGAGAAATAGTGGCTGGGGGAGGTTAAGTCATCAGTACAGCTGGTAAGAGATAGAACCGGGATTCTTTTTTTTCGGGGGGGAGGGTGCAGCTCTGCAGTGTATGTGGGACCTTAGTTCCCCGACCAGGAGTTGAACCTGTGCCCCCTGCAGCAGAAGCTTGGAGTCTTAACCACTGGACCATCAGGGAAGGCCCAGAACCCGTGTTGGGAACCACAATGCTGTGTGGTGCCTTCCCACAACAAGGAAAAACCCAGAGCCTCCGAGTCTGGGGCGCAGGGCATCATCACCTCTGGTGCAGCCACTATTGAAAAGGAAGCACCTGGCAGGAAGGTGGGAGACAGCAGGAGGAGGTGGGCTGCCCAGCTCTGCGGCCTGCGCTCACCGCACACCTGAGGCCCGGCCGGCTCAGCTGGTGCTGCGCACAGACATCCACGCGGCCTGGCCCGCGGCCAGCACAGATGTCACGTCCTCCCGCCAGCACTGAGAGTGCTGGTGCTAATCTGCCAAAAGGCCTCCAGTAAAGCCCTTAAAGCTCTCTGTAAGGATTCCTGGTTCTGGGAGGCGTGGAGAGACAATACACTGCCTCTTCCATGGTGGAAAATTCCAGTGCCACCTGGCTTGGCAAGAGAAAGGGATGTCTAACCTCCTTGACCCCCAGGAGCCAGAGGGCCCTGCGGGGCTCAGGGTCCAGGACAAGGCTGAAGCCATGTGCCTCCACCCAGAGGCTGAGCCAACAACAGGAGCCAGGGCTCCGACTCTCTGGGAAACAGGAAGCTCAGGTCAGCCTGGGGGGCGGCAGGGGAACCAGACCAGAAGAGCTCAGGCCAGAGGCCAAAGGAGGCCTGAGTAAGGCCAAGGGGCCTCTGAGACGTGGACACAGCTAAGTGGACAGAGCAGCACCAAGGAGCGCTCTGAGGTCACGGAGTGTTAGGAACACTCACACCCTGCTCGTGGAAGGTCAGTGGACTCCAGCACTTGGCAGATAGTTTGGCATGGTCCAGTCCACACTCTAGGACCCAGTAGTTCTACTTGTCACAGTGCTCCACGTGGGCCCCAGGATGTTCACAGCAACAGTGCTCGTAAGCTCAAATAGCCCAGATCCCTATGGACATGAGAACGGGTTAAAAAATATATATTCTCTCTTCAAAAATAGACCGTGGTTGCCAACAGGGAGAGGGGTAGGGGAGGGATGGACTGGGAGTGTGGGGTTAATAGGTGCAAACTATTACCTATAGAGTAGCTAAACAACAAGGTCCTATTGCATAGCACAGGAAATTAAATTCAATATCCTGGGATAAACCATAATGGCAAAGAATATAAAAAAGAATGTACACTTGTGTGTGACTGAGTCACTCATCTAGACAGCAGAAATTAACACAACACTGTAAATCAACTATACTTCAATTTTAAAAATTAAAATTAAAAAATATATATTCCCTATTCATACAAGGGGATACTATATAGTCCTGAAAATAAATATGCTACAACTTCATGAGTGAATCCCATAAACACTATGTTCATCACATAAGGTAAATCAGAATATAATATATACAATGTGATTTCATTTAACAGAAGTCCAAAAAACTCTCCAGACTAAATAATGTATTGATCAGGGACATATGCCTATGTGGTGTAACTATACAAGCAAGACAAAGACAAACACAAAATTCAGGTTGGCGATTATCTGCCAGGGGTGAGGGGTAAGAGTAGGATTTGAGGAGAGCATTAGGGGCGGGGGGGTTAGGAAGTACTGGAAACATTTATAAATTAGGGGCTGGGTATGTGGGTATTTATTTTTATTATTTGCTAAGCTGACCCTATTCATTTTATACACTCGTGGATGTATTTTTTGTTGTTTAGTTGCTAAGTCATGTCCAACTCTTCTGCAATCTCCTGGACTGTAACCCACCAGGTTCCTCTGTCTATGGGATTTCCCAGGCAAAAATACGGGAGTGGGTTGCTATTTCCTTCTCCAGTGGGGATCTTCCTGACCAAGGGATTGAACCGGTGTCTCCTGCATTGGCAGGCGAATTCTTTACCACTGAGCCACCAGGGAAACCCAATGTGTCAATATTTTCTTTATGAGTTATAAGAAAGGCATCATACTAAGTAAGATGCCAATAATGGGGGAAACTAGGCGTGAGATGCATGGGACCTCTCTGTGCCATCCTCTTGATTTTTCTGAAAGCCTAGAAATAAAGTCTATTAATTCAAATCATAAATATATTTATGTATGCAAATATATAGTTATGTATAAAAATTATAAAATATACATAAGACAAAGGATAAAAGGGACCAAGGGAAGGAGGAAAGGAGGAGAGGAGGTGCTGGCCAGGCCCTAAGCCTCTGTCTTTAGGACCTGCTTTTCGGCAGGGGGTGGTAGGGTTTTCCGGGGGTGCCCAAGTCCCCAGCACCAGGGCAGAGCCTACTGCAGACTCACATGTCCTCACTGCTGTCGCCCCTAGCAACCGTGATACTACCCCATGTGCGGTGTGTCTTCCCTACACCCCCGTCCCACCCTCTTCAGGGAACTGAAAAATTGTTCTTTATTTCATAATTCTCACCATTGACATTTCACATTTGTCATCTCCTCTCCCAAATCAGACCCAGAGCCTGGCAAATCACTGTGTGCACACAGAAAGTCCCCCTGAACTGGAAGCTTTCTCCCCACACAGTCAGGAGCTCCCATCAAAACAGAGATGGTCTCTCAGTTAACATGGAATCACAGGATCTTTGAGGCCACACACCCTCAAGCCCTCATGTTATCGGATAAGCTGAGGCCCAGAGGGTCTATGTGATTTTGTGTAAAATCATAGCTAGTTTGAAGGCAGGGCTAGAATTGGGACCAAGGACTCCCGAGCCCGGGTCTCTTCCCTAGCATCGTGCTCTCTCCCTATGGCTGATGTGGAATGGACTTCTGATTCTGGCCGACTAGACACTCCAAACTCCTTCCTACTGAAGCATTCAAAAGGCTGGATAAAATATCGTCAATCCTTGAAAGTCATCAAGTGAACTTGCAAAAAGGGTTAAGAATAATCAGAGGCCAAAAAGGAAAGGAAAGCAGGAACCCAGAGAGGATGCAGAAGCTGGCTTTCTCCCTGAGGAGCCAAGCCAAAGCCAAGTTGAGCATTCATTTTCAAGGCCTTGTGGAGTCCATGCACAAGGAAACAAACCCTGGCTCAGTCCAGGTGAAGAATTATTGGAGAGCTTCCCATAAGGCTGGGCCCTATCTCCAGTCAAGAGTAGGCTAGAAATATACTTCTGTTCCCCAGAGGGGAAGCAAGGAAAATTATCCATGTTAAACATTGGAAGTAGGTGGGAAAGAAAAAAAAAAACTTTTACCCTGAGAATTCTTTAACCACAAGCCAGCTCTTATATTTCAATGCATAGATAGTGGGCGAAAATCCTCAAGCCGATTGAGCAAGGCTGTAGGGGAGGGCGAGAAAGTTATTTCTAAGTCTCTCTGAGACAGAACACTCCAGGCAGGCGGAGATGATCGCCAACTCAAAGGCCCTAAGGCAGAGTCATGCCAGGCTTGTTCCAGGAACACGAGAAGGCCCAAGGGGCTGGGGTGGAGAGAGCCAAGGAGAAGAGAAGGAGATGAAATCACATAATAGGAGATCCGGTTGGACAAGTCCTGACGTGCTGTTCTAAGACCCTAGATTCTCCCTCAGACCTTGGACTGCTCCTCCAGAGTGTGGGGTCCATTAGAGGACTTTGAGCACGGGCGTGAGGTGGTCTATCTTATATGTTACAAGGATCACCTTGTGGTGATGGTTGTACAACAATGTGAATATACTTAATACCATTCAACTGTACATGTTAAACTGGTAATTTTGTGTTATGCACATTTCACCACAATTGACATTCCAGGAATCTAAGAAATGATGGCTCCAGCAAGGATGGCAACAGGGTAAGGAATGAGACCATATTCTGGATGTGCTAAAAGTAAGGCAACAAAAAAGGGAAGATTGTGGTGACTGCAAGGTTTCTGGCCTGAGCAACTGGAAGGATAAAGTTGCCATCAACAGAAGAGGGATCAGGTTTATAGGAGAACAGAACAGTTAAGTTTGGGACTTGCTGGTTTTGGGGTATCTACTAAACTTTCAGGTGGAAACCTGTTCATCTTCACCTGTTAGTGAAGATGTGGAGCAAGTGAAACTTTCACACACTTCTGTGGGAGTGAAAAATTGAAACACTGTTGGAAAACCCTTTGGCCTGAAAGCTAAAAATGTGCATAAACTATGACACAGTGATTCTAGTCCTAAATATATGGTAGTGGTGGTTTGGTGGCTAAATGGTGTCCAACTCTTTGCAATCCCACGGACTGTAGCCCACCAGGTTCCTCTGTCCATGAAATTTCCCAGGCAAGAATACTGGAGTGGGTTGCTATTTCCTTCTCCACCCTAGGTATATATCTAACAGCAAATCTGTCCATGTGTTCACCAAAAGATAGGAACAAAAATGTTTATAGTATCATTCTTCATGATATCCCAGAACTGGAAATGACCCATCAAAAATAGATTAGATAAATGATGATACAGTCACATAGTGACATTTTATCAAGCAATGCAAATGAGCGAGCTACTGCTGTGCAATAATATGGATGAATCTCTCATTAGAGAATATAACCTTCACAAAGTATGAAGTCAGACCAAAATGAATCTGATCCAGCAATCCCACTCCTGGTCATATATCTGGGCATATATCTCCTCTGTCTATGGGATTTTTCAGCCAAGAATACTGGAGTGGGTTGCCACTGCCTCCTCCAAGGATCTTCCTGATGCAGGGATCAAACCCCTGTCTCCTGAGTCTCCTGCACTGCGGTGGACTCTTTACCACTGAACCATTCGGGAAGCCCCAACAATTAAAAAAAAAAAAAAGAAATAATGTCATTTGCAGCTAAGTGAAGTAAGTCAGATAGAAAAGACAAATATCATATGATATCATTTATATGTGGAATGTAAAAAATGATACAAATGAACTTATTTACAAAACAGAAACAGACTCACAGGTTTAGAAAACAAATGGTTACCGAAGGGGGAGAAGAAGGGACAAATCGGAGTTTGGTGTTAATAGATACACACTATTATATATAAAATAGATAACAAGGACCCACTGTATAGCATGGGGAACTACAGTCAATATCCTGTAATAACCTATAATGGAAAGAATCTGAAAAAGAATATATATATGTAAAATCATTTTTCTATGCACCTGAGACATTGCAAGTAAACTATACTTCAATTTAAAATAACTGATTCTTTTTAAAAAAAAAAAAAAGCGTATGTATCATGTGACCAACTTAAAAGTTTGAAAACAGATAAAATTGGTGCTGAAACAAAAAGCTGTGCATGAATGTTCATAGCAGCACTGTTCAAGATGGCAAAAAGGTGGAAACAACCCATACGTCCATCACCTGATGAATGGATAAAGAAATGTGGTGCAGAAATACAGTGGAATGCTATTCAGCCATAAAAAAGGAATAAGCCACTGACACATGCTACAACACGGGTGAACCTTGAAAACGTCTTGCTAAGTGAGAGACACCAGACATAAAAGGCCATGAATCGTGTGATTCCATTTACATGAAATGTCTAGAAGAGGCAAGTCCATGGAGACATAAAGCACATCAGTGGTCGCCAAGGGCTCAGGAGAATGGGGGCTGGGGAGCTCTAATGGGTGTGGGTTTCCTTCTGAAGTCATGAAAAGGTCCTAAAACTAGGTCGTGCTGAAGGCTGCACAACATCGTGAGTGTACTCCATGCCATTGAATTGCATTCTTCGAAAAGTTTAAGATGGTACATTTTATAAATATTTCACTGCAGCCAAATTTAAAAATGATAAAACTCATCTATGGTGTTGTTAAGTCTGGATAGTGGTTATACTGGGGTGTGGGGAGGGGTAAGTTACTGGGAGGAGGACAGGGCTTCCGGGGGTACTGATAATAGTCCTTCTTTTAAAAAACCCAGAAGGTAATTACACGAGTGTGCTCCTTTTGTACAGATTCATTGAGCAAAAGAGACAACTACAGACAACACTTGCAAGGCGTCTTGCTGCAGAGCGGGGCTGAGCAAGTGGGCAGGAGTCAGATGGAGAAGCGGGATTAAGGGAGGGTTGTCTTCAGCTGGGAGAAATGACAGTGGTTTCTGTGCACACTCTAAGCAGAATGATCTGGTGAGGAAAGAGAAACAGACGATGTCAGACAGGTAGGAGAGAATTGCTTCAGTGGGTCTCAGTAAGGGAGGCGACCTCACGCATGCGCGTGCGCATGCGCGGTGAGTCCGGCCGCCAGCCGGTGACCGGAACTTGTAAGAAGCCGGAAGCTGATCACAGGGTTGTCAGCGCTGGGTTGAAGGGGCGGGGGAGGCAGGGAGGTCAGTGGTGAGTCTGTGGACGTTCACTCCTGGCGTATTACCAGGCTCCTTGCCCCCAGTTTACTGGCGAGCAGACTCGGAGAGCAGAGAAGATGGCGCACCGTCACACCGCTGGGGCCAGGAGTGGGAGGCAGGGCTCCCTGACGCCACGTGCAGGGCACCGCGATGCCCACGGGCCTCCAGCCCATCTCTCCGCCATTGAAAGGAGCTGCTTTCTGTGGTTTGCCCTGAAACAACTTCCCAAACTTTCGAAAGAGCACCCTAGGCTTCCAAGGACTCCCGTTCTGCCTTGTGGCTATGCCTTATATACAAAAAGACTGTAGTTCCATCTCCTCCTCAAACTCCATCTTTCCCTGTGAGAGAAGTCTCACTGTGGAGCTTGCCCTGATGGTAAAAGCCGTGCGTCACTCCATTATCTGGCCCTTTTCCAGTTCTGTTACGTCTTTCTTGGAATGCAGAGGGCATAACAACAGAAACCACAGTGGCTTCCATTTTGAAGAGCTTTTTACAGAGACAAGGGCCCCATTTACGCATTCAAGCCCATGGTCAGCGAGCCTGTGGTCTGCCCAAGGTCACACACAGTGTCAACAATAGAGCCCAGAGGAGAATTCCAACCACTGCGATCTCTCCCCCACATCCCACTGCTGGCATGCAGGACTCCAAATGGACACACGTGTCAGCCAGGGCACATTCAGCAGCAAGAGACGGCGGGAAAGTCATGTCATGTTGGCTGAAAGCAGTTAGGAGGATTTATTGAATTACATAACCGGAAGTCCTGCAGCAGGCAGGCTTCCGGGTTGGTCCACAGGGGCTCGATGATGTCACCTTGGTCCCAATTTCATTGTCTGGCCACCCACGGAGGCTGTAGTGGGTTAAATGGCAGTCTCCCAAAAGATATGCCTCCGTCCTAACCCCTGGACCTGGGTAAGTGACCTTATTTGGGAAAAGGGTGTTTGTAGATGCAATTCAGGATCTTGTGATGAGGTCATCCAGGATAACCCAGTGGGCCCTAAATCTGATGACAGGTACCCTTATGAGAGACAGAAGAGGAGAAGACAGGCACGGATGGAGAAGTAAGGCAGTGCCTGGGATGAGTAGCTACAAGCCAAGGATGCCGGCCACCCGCACAAGGTGAAGGTCAAGAAACAGCATCTCTGCTAGAGCCTCAGGGGCTCCAGCCCTGCCAATAACTTGATTTTGAACTCCTGGACTCCAGAACTACAAGAAAATTCATTTCTGTTGTCTTACACCACCAAGGTCATAGTTATTTGTTACGCAAGCCTAGGAGATGAATACAGAAGACAGGAAATACAGATCAACTTAGGCCTGATCCCCGGGCCCCACCCCTACGCCCAGGGGCAGAGTTAGCTTCCCCCAAGGTCCACAAGCGGCACAAGAAAGGGGTGGTCATCAAGAGGAGGGCCACAGATGTTAAGTGAGGCATCCAGAGTGTCCACCCCACACACCACGTGCAAGAAAGGGGCCATCTCTGAACATCTGCTCTCTGAGCGCAGGAAGGACAGAGGGTGCCCTTGACATGTGACCTTCACAGGCGAAGTTCAAGGTGGAGGGCTACACAGCGCCCCCGGGGGGAGTCCTCCAAACCCTGAGAGCAAAGTTGAACATCTGGAACAAGGAGCACCTTCCTCTTGAAATAGTGGGTGTGAAAGGTCTTATAAATCTAGTGATCACTGACTCTTTAGAGACCATTCCATCCACCTGGTTCTCCAAACCAGGATGGCCCTCAAGGTCAGCCCAGACTCTTTCCTCTCCCTCACTGTACCCTTACAGGAGACCTGTCCCCCTTAAATACATAGTCCCTATCTGTTCCTCCCCATCCATCTCTAGAGCTGTCACCCTAGTTTAGGCTCCCATCCTCCCTTAACTAGATTACAGCCCCAAGACTGGCCTCCCTGGCTTGGGTCTCAGCCTCCTCTCACCAAGAATTAGGAGGTTCTTTTGAAAATGAAAATCTGCCTATCACACATTCCTGCTCAGAACCCTTCAAGCTTCTTGGCATATCTTTCAAGGACTACTTGCTTACCTGACCTCATCCCTCACCATGTCCCCAAATACATGAGACCTTCTCACACCTGGAGGCTTCTCTACACAAAGCACCCTCTGCCTGGCTGATCCTCCACCCACTTCATGGCCAAGTTCTCTAGCTCTCAGCTTCTAGGTTCTCTCCTTTTAGGGGTCTCCTTGACCTGTCACTCCTTCGTCAGGGTTCCCACCATACCCTGGGCCTACATAGTTCTCCCTCGGTGATAGAAGGGTCCATGTCTGTGCTGTCAGCTTCCCCATAGACTCTGGGCTCCCTGAAAGCAGGAACCATTCCATCCTGAGTAGACAGTATGTAGCAGGCGATCAGGAATAGATGAGTAAAGATAGAGGCTACGTGGGATTCTCCTGGTTTTTCTGAAACAAAATTCATCCTGCATGCTAAGTTAATTCAGTCATGTCCAGTTCTTTGCGAACCACGGACTATAGCCTGCCAGGCTCCTGTGTCCATGGGATTCCCCAGGCAAGAATGCTGGAGTGGGTTGCCATGCCCTCCTCTGGGGGATCTCCCCGAACCAGAGATTGAACCGGTGTCTCTCATATCTCCTGCATTGGCAGACAGTTTCTTTACCACTAGCGCCCCCTGGAAAGCCTAGAAAGTGAAAGTCGCTCAGTCGTGTCCAACTCTGCGACTATACAGTCCGTGGAATTCTCCAGGCCAGAACACTGGAGTGGGTAGCCTTTCCCTTCTCCCGGGGAATCTTCTCAACCCAGGGATTGAACCCAGTTCTCCTGCATTGGCAGGCAGATTCTTTACCACTAGCACCACCTGAGAAGGCTAGGCTTTAGCTAAATCTAGATGTTTCCCATCCCAGTAGAGCAAGCATACAAGTCCGAAAACTTGGGAGTCAGATGACTTCCGTCACGATCTCTCCTCTTTGTGACTTTTGGCCAGTTCTCTTACCTCCCTGAGCCTCAGTGTCTCTTTCTGTAAAACAAGAATTATAAGCTTTGTAAGAAAAACCACCGAAGGTGTCATCTGGCAGAGGGATGTAGCACGATGCATTTGACTTTCCTGCGTACATACGCACACTTTGGTTGAAGTCAGCAAGCATACATTAAGCACTTACTATGTGCCAGGCTCTGGGGTGGGTGTTGGGGTGGGGGGCATGGGTAGGTGATGATGGCTCTTACCCTAAATTTCAAAATAACCTTTTCTGAGAGAAATCCTCTAACAAATCAGGAGTAAATCCTGCCCGTGAACTCACAGGTGAGTCTGCTGATCAGCAGGAAGCCCACTAACAGGAAGGTAACCCTGAGCCAGCTGAGCGGCTCCTCCAGGGCCCCTGGCCCTCCCCGCCAGTCACAGGGCACACAGCGTGTGGATGGGTCTGTACTGCCACCTGCTGGAGGAATGGGGTAAGGCTACAGGCGGCAGCCCGCAGAGATTCAGGCGCCTGCCTTGAGTTGCCAAACACATGGCTCTAAGGTCTATCTGCCACATTTGTTCAACAGCTCACGAGAAGCTGTCAGAGGAAATGGCTTTTGAAATCACAATCACCTCACCGGAAAGGCGGGGGGAAAAGAAGAAAAGGAAAGCCAACTGTACCTTGCAATGGCAGAAACGGGGAAACTTTCTGGGGAAACCTCTCTCTGACTCAAAGTGGGAGGACCGGAGAACCCTGTAAGATGGAGAGAAATGCCTTCCCCTGAAACTGTGGCTGTGTTTTACTCCCCAGGCCCTGAGTGAGGACACATCCTGGTGGGACCCTCTCAACCTTGGTGCCCTGGGACCCAGCTGAACTCTCCTCCTGCCCATCAACACCTGCAAGATCTAGCTGAGTCCTGGAACCAGCGCCACAGAAACTGCCGGAAGCTGGGAGGCCGTGCTTTTTCCAAAGGCCTTGGCTTTGCAGCCAGACTCGCTAAGTCAACACAGCGGGAGCCAGCCGTGCAGCTTGCCTTCCTGTTACACCCTCCCACTTCTCCTGGGTCTGCCACGCTCACGCACACGTGTGCACACGCACACACGGAGTCCTGCAGATCCAGCAGTCTGGTATTTGGGTGGGGAATCTGCTCTGGGAGAACTGGGAGGCAGAATCCACATGGGCTACAGCCAGGGTACTGGGCTGTTGTGGGTTGTTTTGTTTTGTTTTTCTCTTTCTCCATATTCCAACCATCCTGGGAAAAGTTGGGTCCAGGAATGTGAACTCCGGAAAACCAAGGGCAGTGCAGCGCCAAGGTATTTACTAAGCCAATAAGCGTGCTTCCTTCTCCCTGGAAGGCAATCTCGGGTTTCCTCGGGGCACTTTCGCCTTGCAGAGTCCAGCCAGTTGCTCCTGTACATAAAGACAGTGTGGTCTTTGCAGTCTTCACAGTCAACCCACCAAGCACCAAGCACCTGAAAGAAAGCTACAGGAACCACCATCCCCCATCCGCCAGGGTCTCATGATGAACATGCTGTCCCCACTATAAACACAGCACCAGGGACTTCCCTTCGCCTTCCAATGCAGGGGCTGTGGGTTTGACCCCCAGTTAGGGAGGTAAGATCCCACATGCCTCCCAGCCAGAAAACAAAACATAAAAAGCAGAATCAATATTGTAAATTTGTAAATATTTACATAAAACATAAAAAGCAGAAGCAATAGTGTAAATGTTGTACATTTGAATCTTGTAAATAATTCAATAAAGACTTTTTAAAAATAAACACAGCACCAAACTAATTTAGGGGTGAAGTGAAAGAGTACATTCCTCCAGACCTTCCAAAAGGGAAGAAAGCCATAACAGACAGAAACATGCCAGAGCCATACAAAAATACACAACATAACTCACACAAATTGTGAATGGCACAATTCTGTTTGTTCTGCCACAATACAAAAATGGGGAGTTTTTCATCCAGATAGAAAATAAAAACGCAAAAATTAGCAGCACTCTTGATATGAATCAGCCCATGATGATACTTTCAATACACCATCATACCTACCCGATGATCTGGCCCCCTGCCCCCAGCAGTAATTCATTCTCATCTTGGCTTCTGTTAACTCTACGTTTCAGGGGTTCAAGAAGCAAAACAGTCGTGTCTTTGACCATCCCAGTTTCCGACCCTGAGCTTCCAAGTGCACCTTCTGGGGTTCACACTTTCTCAAGCACCTCAAGCAGTGCAAGACATCATCCGATATCCATCTTCACAGGTCTTTCCTGTCCCACGGCCCCTCTGGGTCCCTCCAGTTCTCTGCATGCTGAAGACCTGGGCATCTTTTGGGAGATGGTCCTGACTGCCTAGAAGCACCAACATCTATCATTCTGGGGACCTAACCCCCCGGGGTTCATAATTCCATCTGCTCTTAGCGTCTCCAGAGTGCTCTCTTTGTTCTCTCCATCTTCCTTCTCATAGACTAGGGGACTTTTTTTTTTTTTGGCCTCGGGAAAAGTCTTTCTTCCCAAATTTCTACAAGATTCATAGTCTGTTGGCCCCAAACTCCTTTGCCTGCTTACCAAATATATACACATTTCTTTTTTAATTTAAAAATGCCTTTTTGTAAAACCGAAGCTAAAAAAAAACAAAGTGTCTTGGCTGTTTTTGACTCTGTCATGTGCCTGCATGAAGGCAAGGAGCCTGCTTCCATGGACACAGGGCAGGTGAGAAACCAGGGCACATCAGAAATGTCACCCAGACACACAAGAAACACGTTTTTCCTCTCCTTTCCATCACCCAAGTTTTTAAAGTGGTCAGATGTGGTTTCTTTCCTGGTTAATGAGATTGTTTAAAAGAAACACCAGAATAAGAGTTTCTCTTCTGTCCCCACTAACAGTCCCTTCCTGCCTCTATTTCTCCAGCAGCCTCTGCCCATGTCTGCCCCTCTCACTGGTCACTCCTTTTCTCTCCCATCACTGCCTCTTCCCGGCCTGGTTTGCACATTCTGAGAGAAGTTGGCCGGAAGTCACCATTGCCCCCCGTCCAGCTCAAGAGAAACAGCAGCACCAAAAAGTTCGGGTGCATCCCTCAAAATGTGTTAGCCTGTGATGCCCCATCCCCACCCCTGCGCGGACCCCAAGTCAATACTTCTCCGAGCGCTTTCTGATTCCCGCATCCCCAAACACCCTCTTCAGCCTGCACCTTACTTGGCCTCCAGAAGAGATGGCCACTCCCTCTTCCTTAAAAGTCTCTCCTTAGATACAGCTTGAGTGGCGCCCACACTCACCTGGGTTTTCCTCCCCCTGGGTCACAGCCTGCCCTCAGGATCCGATCCTTCTGTCAACCCGGTAATCCCTAACGCTCCCCAGGGTTCTGTCCTTGGTCCTCTTCTATTCCACCTGCCCTCACTGAACAAGTTCAACCTCTCTCAATGCTGTGATGCCTGCCAAACTCACAAAACATTCCCTTCCCCCACTTCCCCCCTCCAACTCCTCCCTCTTCCCCCCTCTACCTTCTTCCTCTCCCCCAATCTCTCAATTTCTGACACATGTTTGCAAGTCCCTAGAAAAGGAAAAGCTGGAGAGAGGATAAGAGTGCTCATTTCCTACAATGGAAAAACATATCAGGACCGCAGTGCAGACCAGGACCACCGGATGGCTAGACTCCAACTCCACACCAGAGAGGATTTTCCAGCAAGTAGCGCTAACCAGCAGTGGACGGGCTCCTTCCGAGGGAATGAGCTCCCCGTGCCGGGAAGTAGGGAGAGATGATTCCTACACACACGAGCAGGCCAAACTAAGCAACATCCATGTTCTCTCCCTATTCTGAGGTTGTACCTCTCAGCTCAGAAATCAGAGATTCAGATATATAGTAGCTTTTTGGCTTTGGGTTTTGTGGTTTGTGTTTTTTTGGGTACCAAAAATGAAAGTTCTTCACTACAGGATGCTGATTAGAAGTCACTGTGACGTTTCCTTTTTACTCAATTATTTCATATATAACCATGATTTGCTGTTTATCTGATAAGCTGTATCACAAACTCATTGGTCATCCACACACTCTATAGTGTTTGGAGAACAAAGTTCATATGGTCATTGACGTAAAGTTTTCAGAGTAAAGGATGGTTGCAGATCTGACCACTTCTGGACGTTTCTCTCTGTCCTATTTCTACACACCGTCTTAAAGAAACAGGGAGGCTGAGGAGTCAGACTTGGTCCTGCCTTCAGAGAGCTCTCACTCTGAGGAAGGAAGTGGACCCAAATGCCGGCGATTACGGCAGAGGGGGTCAGGTGCTGTGACACTTGTCAGAGAGAATGAGGAAGACAAGGCAGAGGCGGCATCTTGTTTTAGGATAACAACGTGTCTTTACATACATCACTGCAAAATCTATATTAAAAAAACAAAAATACAAAAGCAAATTGCCAACACCTCCACTGTCTGATCAAATTGTTTCCATTTGTCCATGTTAATCCTCATCCCTTACATATGCCATTTTTTCAGGTTTCCAATAATATCAGAGTGGTTCTAGAGTCTGGTATTTTCACTTATTATATCATTAGCATTTTTCCAAGTCCCTACCTTTTTTTTTCTTACTCGCACTTCACCCCCTTGAGATAACCAGGGTTCACAGCCTGGGGAGTCACCCACCTGTCTACACCTTTCTGTTTGATCCACCCTAGAAGAGGGCATCAGAATGAGACCTAAACCAGAACAACTGACTAACCCCTCCCCTCTTTTCCTGTTCTCCTGACATACCCAACTTTCAATCGTAAAAACCATTCTAACGTCTTTAAGAGAATATTGCTGGGAAGACCCAAGAAGAATGGCAGAGGGTAACTTTTAAAAAGCAACAAGAGCCCAAATGCACCACCATTCCATGGACCACAGCAGCCTGTCTATTTTCTTTGCTCAGTTACTCATGCACATGTGCTTCTTACTTTCTTCCTTCCCTCCAACATACATGGAATCTCCCCAACTCGTGACTTCTGCTTCTACTGTTTCAGCTGCCTCGTAACTACACATGCACCCACATAACCTGCCCACACCACCAGTTTTCTTTTTGGTGACTATGCCATGGTCCCCAATTCCTCAATGTTTCTTGGCTCAATTTCTCAAGGTCCTCTTTTCACATCAGACATACTCATGGCCTCATCAGCCGTGGCGCTGGGAGGAGTATAGCCAGAGTGGTGTGGGGTTGTGGTCTACGACTGTCTCCCCAGGAAGGACAGCGGAAGAGACCGTTTTTCTCCCTAGGACAGTCTTGGCCATGAGGGCTCCTCACAGTCAAAGCCACTGCCCTCCCTCATATGGTGCTGCCTTATTCACGCATTTTACACATGCATCCTTAGTTGTTCAGTCGTGTCCAACTCTTTGCAACCCTATGGACAGTAGCCCGCCAGGCTCTTCTGTCCATGTGATTCTCCAGGCAAGAATACTGGAGTGAGTTGTCATGCCCTCCTCCAGGGTACCTTCCCAACCCAGGGATCAAACCCACTTCTCTGTCATCTAACCTACATTGGCAGGCAGGTTCTTTACTACTAGCGCCACCTGGGAAGCCCAGCAGACTTTTTATGAGGCCTCCAAAAATTTGCTTAAATGGTTTATTCTTCATTTAACTGCTGTGAAGTGGACTCAGGTTTCAAGTCTGAAACTTTTTCTTGACTCAGTTTCATTAAGGAGGCAGGGAGGTAAGACACAATTCCTCAGGCTGCCAAGGGGCAAGTGTGACTGACTCGGTCTGGGGCATCACAAACCCGCTGAGGTGTGGCCCCCCAGGTCCCTCCTCCAGACTCACACGCTCACATACACGCACACATGAGGGCAACCACGGGAAGACTTCAGAGTTGTGTATGGGATCAAGTCACAGATCAAGTCACACAAGTCTCCAGCTGTGTGATCTGGGAGAGGTCAAAACATTTTGGGCCTTATTTTCCTCCTCTCTAACATGAGGTTAAAAAAAAAATTTTTAAGTGACTTTTTTGTAAGGATTAGAAGATTAAATGGAAAACAGAGTGTAAAACCCTTTCAGGCCAATTGAGGGTTATACAATTGCTGCTTTAATTAACTTGCCATTTCATTTTCCAGCCTGCAGAAAGTCCTTGTTAACTAAGTAAATGGTCAATTTTCCACAACAGGAATACAAGTCAGCCGTGAAGTCACCAGCGTCTCTTGGGTCCCAGTTTCTGGTCAGTAGCACCAGATCCACAGAGGCCAAACTAAAATATTGTCTTCTTTCACAAAGTCGTTTAATCTTTCATCTCAAGATACGTCAATCATGAAAATGGACTGAAGGGTTTTAAACGAAGGAGAGGAAGCTTTGCTCAGAATTATCTAATGAAAAAGGGGGAGGAAGTAGGCAAAAGCACACTGACTTTTTTCTTCTTTTATTTATAAAGAACACGATTCCTCCCCCTAACACAGACATAAACACTCACACATTCCAAGGAGGAGCTTATAAAAACAACAACAGAACCAGGGCACTCGGGACCTTATTTAACACCAGTCCGTTTGCCCAACTGGGGGACAACTGGGAATGTTTCCTCAGATGTGACCTCTCACACCTCAAAGAAAGGAGACCTTGACCTGAGGGGCCCACCTACCCACCCGCCAGGCAAAAGTGACACCCTCAGTCTTCTGCATCATCAAACTGTCCCGTTTCAAAGACCATCTTGGAATAATGGGGTATCAGTGGAGGCGGATGGTGCCAACTGGGGTCATAGATCATGTCTCCTTGTGGGGCACAGCACACCCAGGGTCTGACCTCTTGAGAAAGGCAACCTTGGATGTCGTCAGCATCTGCAGGCAGTTTTAAAAGACAGATTAAAAGGAAGGAGGGAGTGTGACAAGAGAGACCCAAAAATATCTAGGGGACAGACACTTGCACGTCTTTGCTTAAACATATGCACAGGCGGGCACACACGCATGCACACGTCTTCCGTTGCTGGAGAATCCCAAGCACCTTCATTCTAAGGCCACCCACAGTCCCGCTTCTCTGACACAGGTTTTTAGCAGCGCAGAGAAAGCAACGAGAGCACTTCTGTCTGCGGCTGCTCCATTCATACAAAGATATTTGGAGAGAGTAACATTGTTTCAACATTCAAACAGACCCATACTGTTATAAAATAAAATACAAAACTGGCACTTCCCCCACCAACCCCCACCTCCAATATGAAAGAGGAGCTGTCACAGAAATTTCAGACCTGTAAGAGCTATCAGGCAAAACTAATAGATGTGGCTCCCTCTTCCAAACTGTTTAGGGGTTAATCTGGTAGGAGGGTCTCAGGAGCCTGGCCTGTGTGTGCTCAGTTGCCTCTCTTTGTGACCCCATAGACTACATGTAGCCTGCCCGGATCCTCTGTCCATGGGACGTTCCTGGCAAGAATACTGGAATGGGTTGCCATCTCCTATTCCAGGGGATCTTCCCAAACCAGGGATCAAACCCTCATCTCTTGCATCTCCCGCACTGGCAGGCAGATTCTTTCCAACTGCACTAGAGCCTGGCCTAGGACCCCAGAAACCCCGCACCTACCATATGGACTCCCCTGATCTGCTTTCAACTCCAGGTCCCAATCCTCGTGAAAAAGATCACCAGCCTGTTCCTTGGGTAGACAGCCGGACATCCCTTCTGACAGCTCCCGGGGACTTGGTTCCCCATCAGAATCCTCGTCATCTTCAGCAAAGCCTTCCTCTTCACAATGGGTGCCCTCACCATGAGCAGGACTATCGTGAGGGATGCTCTGTGCTCCGTTGGCTAAGAAATGGACAAAAGGAAGAACAGCTTAAAACAACCTGGTCATGTTCTGCTAGGAAGATGTTCAGCAAACTTCCTGAGAGGGCAACAGTCACAAGCGGGCAGAGCCCCTTAGCCACCAGAGCACTTATTTAAACACTGTCGTTCTGCTCCCAGTTTTACAAGTAGGGTTGATAATTTATTTTCAATAAGATGTTGTGTCTTAAACGAGGCCATTCACTACCATGTCTTTTCACTCACATGAGGAAATCAGGTACAGTGTGTATTTTCAGGTGGTTTAAATGACACGGAGGGAAAGGGCTTCTGGCAATGATAAGCTCTCACAGTACAGACTTCCTTGGTGGCTCCCAAGCGCCACCCCAGGCTCTGCTGCCTACTTGCCTAGTCGATCTGTGGTGTTCTCAGTCGCTCTCTCCTGATTGGAGTGGTCAGCTGGGGCAAAGGCAGGCTGCGGGAAGAAGAAACAAGGACCCAGGACTTGGATATCTCGGGAATGGCCAGTATTTCAGCCCCATATCCACCCTTTCAGACCCTCCTTTGCAACGCTGGGGTGGGACCCTGCAACCCACATTTCTACTGTGCCCTGTTACACGGGGACTTGCTGCTTCCCATTCCTGTGGGCATCACCCCTGCCGGCAGGATCACCTGCCTTCACTGAGTGCCTACTGAATCCAGTGTACAGTCTGCCAGCACATACAGAGCCAGTCTCCTCGCTGGGCCCTATCTTTTTTTTCATTTTTTAATATTTATTTGGCTGTACCATCTCTTAGTTGCAGCACTCGGGATCTTTAATTTTGGCATGTGAACTCTTTGCTGCAGCATGTGGGATCTAGTTCCCTGACCAGGGATCAAACCTAGGTTGCCTGTATTGAAGCGTAGAGTCTTCACCACTGAACCACCAAGGAAGTCCCTCACCGGGCCCTCTCTTGATTGGTCTGGGCCCTCAGGACTCCTCCTCCAAGCTCAGAGACTCCAACTAGCCAGGACAGGACAGTACCCCCTCCTCAGAGGCTGGGATTTCAGATCCCTGAAATTCTCCTCTGAGCTTGTACATTTTAGTCATTCCAATCTCACCCCTTTGTTCCCTCAGCGCAGTGGATACCACCGTGTTCATCTTTACCTTTACTTTTTATCTAGCTAATGGCTCTTTTATCAAATTTCATCTCCTGACTAACACATGAGGACCAAAGAGCTTTAGTTGTTGAAGGGAAATTGGCAGTTGTTGATGGGAAACTGTCTTCCTTCATAGCCATCGCTAGGTTTCTCTGCTCCCATCGCTCAAAAGTTCTGAAATCCTGGGACTTCCCTGGCGATCCAGTGGCTAAGACTCCACACTTCCAATGCAGGGGGCATGGGTTCAATGCCTGGTCGGGGAACTGAGATCCCACATCTGGGTAGTATGGCCAAAAACAAAAGAGTTCCTGAAATCCTATCACCTGTGAAGACCTCTAAGTGAGGTGAGAAATGTTCACAGACTGCATGAGAAGACCTGACTTCAATCCCATACACTCAATCCCAGATGTACCTGGGACACCATTTCAGCCACTGTGCCTGGATTTCCATCTCTGGAAGTTGGGGATGATTGTTCTAACCTGGCAGGAGGTTTATAATGAGATTACACTGATGAAGACACCTAGCACACAGCAGGAATATAACATTTATTGAGCTGAAATCCACCTTCTTTGCCCGTACATTTAAACTGCGCTTGGCACCTGCCCCAGTTAATCACAATCTAGTCCAACCTGGATTTAATGAGCTAATTCCAACTCCAGTAGTCAGTGACAACTCCCGGTCACTCCTGCTGACCAGTAGTGGGACTTCTCACCTCTTCTATTGCTAGAGCTCCCTAACTGCCTTCCCACTCACCCACTTTTTCTTTTTTAATTTGGCTGCACCAGGTATTAGTTGCAGCATATGGGAGCCCCCACCAACGTCCCCTGCATTGGGAGCACAGAGTCTTAGCCCCTGGACCACCAGGGTCCCACACTCACCCATCTGACTGCAGCCTCACACTGGAAATCACCACTCTGCCCAGAAACCTCAACAGGCCTCCACTGCTGGAGCACAAAATTCGCCATGGCATCCACATCGCCCCTTCAGGCTCTATCAACGTGTGCAGCACAGTTATCTCTCCAAGCTCCCAGCCATTTGCCCTGCACATCCTCACCTCCCTGCCTCTGCTAGGACCACCATCCTCTCATCTTGGAGAGGAAGTGCAGGAACCTTCCTGCTGTGGCCTGACAAAATCAGTCTCATCCTACCTGCCCGCTGAAGTAATTTTCTTTATAAGCCTACCACTACATTTTTCCTATCTTATTTTGGTTAGGATGTCTCTGATGCTTAGACAAGCATTCCTCTTCCATCCGATTAATAAATATGCGTGTCTAAGGTGCCAGGCACTACGCTACGCATCGGGTTTACAGCACTAAATAGAGCGTTCCTACCCTCAAAAGCTCACCGTCTAAAAGGGATTACTGAACAAGGGCAGGACGTAACAGCGGTCTTTGAGAAACCGGGAGCGGTCTGGCGCGTAAAAGAAAACAAGTTTCTAGAAAGCCTGCGTCAAACGCGGCCTTTTGGTTTCAGTGAAAAGGAGCGCGCGCAGGAGACATCATCCGGTGCTCTGGCTTAGCTGAGCATCCCCACCATGGGACACGGATCCTTCCGGGAAAGTCGCTTTCCTCGCCACCCTCACCCGTCCCCAGCCTGGGCCCCCCAGCAGCAGTCCCAGCTGTCGGTCAGCAGCATCACCTCCCATTTGGCAAGGACGCAAAGGCGCCCTGGAGCTAACAGCCAGCCCTCCCAGCCCGGTGAGCCCACCCACGTCCTCGAGGTTGCCCCGCCCCGCAGTCCCGCGGCCCGGCTGTTTCCAGATCGGGCGCGCGCCTAAACGGCTGGGCTGCCCGAAGCGAGCCGGGAGCGCTTCCCCGGTTTCCTGGCCCCGGCCCCGCGAGCCCCCACAACTTCCCGCCGCCGGCCGCAGGTGGTGGCCGCGCCCAGGCCCCGCGCCGCGCTCACCCCCGGGCTCGGGGGCACCTCCCGCCCGCTCGGCAGCTGCAGACCCCGCGGCTGCTCCGCGGCCCTCAGCGCCTGGGCCCCGGCGGTCGGAGGGTCCATGCCTGTCTGCCCGCGGCTCGGCGCCCAGGACGCCGCTCGGCCACGTGATGCGCAGGCCTGGCTGCCAGCCCTAGGATACGCCGTTGAGGGCCAATCAGCCGGGGGTACTCTCGGCCCGGGGGCGGGGCGCGGGGGTCAAGAGGGAACCAGGGGCGGGGCAACGGACGGGGCGGAGTAAGGGGCGGGGCGTGCCCGCCTCCGAAAGCCCAGTCTACCCAGCCGTCCCGAAATCTGATTTTTGTAGCCACTGGCGATGCAGATCCCAAGGCTAAACGATTAGCTTGGTCTGGAACGCCCGGGTGTTACCCCCACCCAATCACAATGGACCTGCTTTCCTTCAAAACCTGTTAGAACAGTCAATTTACCCGCGTCTACCTAACAGTGCGTAAAATAGTGGGTAAGAGCTTAAAGACTTTATAGGCAATTGTAGCTTTAATCCCATTTTCTTTTCTCTATTAACAGGTTTCTCTAGAACTTGGGCTGATATCAGGCTACAACCCTCCCACAAATGGATGAGACAACTCAGGAGCACAGTGACTCTCACCCTGAGCTGACAGGTCTTCGCGTTAACCCATTTAGAAACAAAGCCAGGTTGATCAAAACTCCTCTAACGTTTCAGACACCCTTATAGGCTACGACACTCGGTCACAGTAACCCTAAACATCCTGCACTGTGCACGTAGTCTCACCTAGGCGCCTATCTTTCAGTGCTCCAAGCCCGGCCCTCTACAGCCGAGGGCAGCATAAGTTAGGCAGCACCCGAGCTGGGGAACACCAAACTCTAAAGGCAGCCCTTGCTGCCTTTCCTTCCCTGCGCTGCCTGAACCTCCGTAACAAATCTGCTCAAGGTGTGATAATCACCTTAACCTGTATGTAGCAGAAAAGCTGGAAGCTGGGATTCTTTGTTCATCACGCCATTTTATGACAATCTGAGATTACACTATTCCTCCAAATCTTTCAAAGAATGTTGTCTATACATTACATAAGGCATTTGAAAAATAGCCCAACAGTTGATAGGTAACATTTTTTTCTCTATGCAGACTTTCCTACAAGAGTGTGTGACCATTTGTCTTCTGCTCTGACCCATGAGTCAGTTTCCCCAGATCTAACTGGATCTAAGTCAAGTGTCTAGCAGAAACTTATCTGATGGTGGAAATAAGTTTTATATGTGCTGTTCAGGAAACCACGGGGCTGGGTGAGCACTTGAAATGTGTCCAGTGTAAATGGAAGACTGAATTATCTAATTTCAATACATGTTAAGTCCCCACATGTGGCTGGAAGCCACCATATCAGCAGAGCTCAGGGTGAACTTTTCATTTTCTGCGATGGTGGGAACCAGGTACAGGATGTGATGGCCCAGGGTGACCCATCTTCACAGCCACGCTGGAAGGACAACCACAACCCTCTTAACTCTCATCTCTTATGTGCTCTTTCCTAAAATAAAAAAAGCCCATGAAGGATTTAAATGTTGAACTTCCCAAGACTTAGTGGAGAAGACAGAGGTTTCTTATTTTAGAATGACACACAACCAACCACTAGGGTACAAAAGCTAATAAAGGTGTCCTAAAGCAGACTGATACTCATAGAGATTTAACACACAATAAAGGTAAATCAAAATCAGCATTAAGAAAAATGGCCACAAATGGTGGTGTAGAAAATTTAGTTAACTGCTTGGGGTAAACAGAGTTGTCCTCAGCAGGACATGGGTTTTCAACAACAGAAATCATACACACACACATACAAAACCTCTGAACACCAAAACACACACACACACACACACAAAGCTGGGACAAATTATCTGTTAGAAAACACAAGCTAAAGATTACTATTCTAAAAAAAGAAAAAAAAGATTACTATTCTTAGTACATAAGAAACTTACAAATTTGTTAAAAAAAAAAAAAATTTTTTTAATTAAAAAAAATAGTCAAACATGAAAAGAGAACTAGGAAAAACACAGTAACACAGTCTAACATATTAAGATACACTAACATCAAAGAAATGCACATTAAAAAAAAAACAAGAATATATCACTTTTCACTTATCAAAATGGTAAAAAATATATAAAATACCCATGATGCTTGGAAGTATTTTCATACATTGCAAACTGGCAATACTTAGCAATACTCTTTAAAATAATTATATTCTTTAACACAGAAATTCGGTCAGATGTCAGTCTCCCAAAGAAATAACCAGCGATGTGAACAGGATTTTTAAGAATCTTCACCAACAGCACTTTTAAGAAAAAATGGCACACGGTCCAACCACAAGCGATTAATAAGTCATGACTCATCTATACAATGGAATGCTATGGATTTATTTCACGTTTTCAAGGCTATTTAATAACATGGAAAACAACATAATATTAAGTGAAACAGTGTTAAGTCAAACTGTACTGAATGCTTCTCCCAGTGACATCATGTTACGTTGAAGGATATACAACTCAAACCACCACTTCCTCTGCTCCAAGAATGCCCGTCTCTGCTCTAAGTCACCCTCCATCCTTGCCTCTGGAGCCTCTCTTTCTAGCTACTCCCTACCTCTGCCTTTCATTGTTACTGGGTCTCTCCAGTGTAATTATTTCTCTCCAGATCAGTCCCAGAGACAAAAACACTTTTGTAATTTCTTAAAATCTTCTCAAAGAACAACTTTTTCCCTAATACCTAGCATCCTCTTCTGCTGCTTCAACCAACTCAGGACATCAGCCCTGTTCCTTTCATCCCCACTTCCATCCCAAAAGCTTGTCTTCTTTCTTGCCCATGACAGGGACTCAATGAATGAATGAATAAATGACCTAACAGTATAAATCCAATTCTAACAAAGGAAATCATACCAGTGAGTTTAAGTCCAGATGACAAATTACAACATTACTTTGTTCCCTCCGTACTTTTACAATAAATGCATACCACATATACTTCTATAAGGAGAAAACAGAACTGTATTTTCATCCCCATTTTAACTGAACAGAGGTCTAGATTAGAGCTACTCAAGCGTGACCAAGTGTAGTAAAAGATCAGTTACATCGTTTCCATGTATTCTGAAAAACATTTAGGACCTACATAGTCTGGCCTCAACAACTGGCTTCTGGCCATTAAACAGCAGCTCTCTTTTCTGGAATTCAAGATTAACACATCAACAAAATTAAAGCAGGCCTCAAAATGAGATGGCATCTCAGCAAACTGCAGATGACTGCATAAAACAAATGTGCCCAGAGGGCTTATAGCACTATTTCACAAAGGTGACTGTGCTCTTCCTCTTTTCACAAACGGCCGGCTTGATGCAAAGCATGTTTAGACATGAACTGCTCTACTGACTCTCCCTGCAACATTTTCATGGCTCGCCAATAGAGCTGTCCGCAGTTCTCAGGTCTACCAAGTGGGTGGTTCAATTCTTCTTTGATGTAATCCATCCAGAGATCTTTAAAGGGAATCCAAACATACAATGAGATAATTGACAAGGCTTTATTAGGTCAACTTAATTATTTAATATCAATTCAACGCAAGATTTCTAAGAAACAACTCTGTGCAGTTATTTTCCTAGAAAACTATGTGAAATAATACCTCTCTCAGCTTCTTACTTTAGAAAGGAGTGGCTTCTAGGTAAAATAATATCTCTCTCCCTTCTTTCTTTGGAAGGGAACGCCTACCCACTCCAGCATCCTGGCCTGGAGAATCCCATGGACTATTCCATGGGGTTGAAAAACAGTAGGACAAGACTGAGCAACTTTCACTTTCAGCTTCTTTAGTACAAAACATCAAAACCTTTTAAGTAGAACACTTTAATCATGACAGTCTACTTATCTCGTAAACTCAAAAATGCTAAGTATTTTAGAGGGAGGATTTTGCTGAGTCTCTTTCAAGGTTCAACTTACCTCAATGAGTCTATTAGAACCTTGTCACCATGCTTAATAAAACCTGCTTAACGTTAGTAAAAATGCTGTTTTCATTCATTTCACCAGAAGGCATGCTGAAACCTTGTAAAACCTAATGTATGATGTAAAATCTGAGTTTAACATCTGTAAGTGTAATTTTTAAAGTTCCTAAGTCAACAGACTTTACATGACATACTTATACCTAGAAATAGGTTTTACAAGTCCTTTAAGTTAAGACAATGTGGCAATAGCCCATGACAACCTTTGTCAATTATTGTCACCACTCCTCTGACATAATACCCACTCCATTTTGTTCTGATGTACCTTAATCTTTTCCTTACAAATACCACATTTTTTAAAAGAACCAAACCAAGCAAATCTCCCTCTAATCCAGAGTTCTTAATAAAAGACCCATGGACTTTGTTCTGGGCTTGTAAACTTGAAATCAGCAGTAAAATTATGTCTGCAACTACTTACATACAAAGTAAGGGAGGAGGCAGAGGAAGGATGCTACGTTTTATTCTCAAGGAGGGCCGTGACCCAAAAATAGTGAAGAAATACGATCCTAAGCATAATGATAGGTTACAGACCACACATGCAAACAGGCTTGTGTGTCAATAACTGAAGTTTACTTACCAGAATCAACAGTTCCAAATTCTCTCAAAGCCCTCTCATAATACTCTCTTAAGTTTTCCATCTTACAGGATTCCTATAAATAATCAGACAATCTTGCCTCAAAAGTCTAATTTGTAATGTCACAAATTCATTCCACACATATTGTTACTACTGTCTATTAGGTATTTGAAGGGGAGGAAAGATGGGTTTAAATGAACACAGTCTGACTCTGAACTTATCCATAGAAAAGTCAAATGCACTATGTGGCAGAGAGAAATAAATGTCAAACAGTGACAAAAGCACTTTGCTCTGTTGGCTTGCAAAAAGCCTAATCAATTCTCACTTGAGGGAACAACGGCAGCTCCACAGGAAAATATATGTGAAACCCTACAGGACTTAAATAGATAAATGGGGAAGGTTCTATTTCCTATGGTGAGGGACTTCTTCCTTGAATATATGGGCTCTAGCACATACTAGCCATACTCACCTTAAAAAAATTGTTTCTATCAAGGCACAGTATATAAATACTAGTTACATGAATTTTAGCAGGTTTTTTGAACCCTCTGACCTTCAAGTTTCCTCACCCATAAAATGAGGATAACAGTATCTCTTAGACCAACTATAAGGATTCAATTAAAATACTGATGAATTATTCACCAAGAAGAGTAGCCACTACCGTGTGTGTGTCTGTGTGGCGGGGCAAGGGCAGTGCAGCACCGCGCAGCCTCTGGGATTTCAGTTCCCTGACCAGGGAATGAACCTGAGCCTCAGCATTAAAAGCCCAGAGTCCCAGTCACTAAACCGCCAGGGAGCAGCTCCCTGCCAGTACTACCTTTACAACCAACAAATGTTAATTCTTCACCTCTGCTTTGTTTCCTGTTTCATTTTCAAAGCAGATAAACATCTTCAGTTTAAAAATCTTTTTATGTAGTCAAATAAATACGTCCTCATTCCAATTTCTCTTTGCTGAGACTGTACTATCTTACAGAGAGCCAGTTTACTTCGTGTCTTACACACATATGAAAGACAGAATCACACTTTAGGAAGGGCTCACAGTAAATGTGTAACTATGCAAAGTCCTTTCCATCCAGTCTTCCATCAGATCTTATATATCCCCCTGAAACAGATATTACGACCTCCTTTACAGGTGAGTATGTCAAAGGTTAAAATTAAGTGACTTGTCCAAGGTACATGACCACTGTGTTATTAATCCAAAGTCAGGCTATGAATTATTATGCTAGGTTATCTCCTATAAAAACAAATCACTGACCCACATAGGGGTCAAAACCTTAAGAGTTCAACCTCATTATCAATTTTTCAAATTCAAAGAAAAATAATAAACACAAATCAAAATACCAAAGAGAAAACAAAATTGAACACATGGAGAAGATATGGAGAAAACAAGTATAATGGTATACGTATATATGCAGCGATGATCACCATAAGTATAACTTTTAGAAAACTATCTGGCAATATGTAAATAAAGAACCATTAAAAAAAAAAGCCAGTATTCTCCAATCCTAGAAATTTTTCTCAAGAAAGTAATTCAAATGGGGGAAAAAAAAATCTATACAAATAAAATGCTTGCAGCACTGTTTTCAATACCAAAAATCTGGGAACATCCTATACATAATGGGATGGTTAAGCAAACTTACAGGTTTAGTAAGACAACCATTCAAATGATACCATATGAAAACACAGGAATATGTTTACAAAATAATGTTAAGGAAAAAAAGAAAAACTCCACGTATCACATCAGAAGTAAAACAGTACAAAACTGCATAGGTAAATAAAGGATTAAAAAAATAACAAAAATAAAAATAAATATGGTTGGTTGTGTTACTGGTGATGGGAATACAGATATATTTGGACTTTTTTAACTGACATTTTCCTGTGTTTTTCCTCATTCACAAGTTCAGTTAAAAACACCAGCCACAGTTTTAAGTGCCTTCTCTCTACCGCACAGCCCAGAAGAAGAGACAACCGGGGCACTGTGGAGACAGGGGGTAGCTTGCTATATGAGCTGATGTCTGAGTTGTCTAGTTTCCAGACAGGTTTCTCTTCCTCTTTGCTTGACTACCATTCCTAAAATCACATCTATGGAAAAGGGGCTAGAAGAAGAGACCAGAAATTATACTGTATTATGATGAGAGGTTCTTAAACAACAAAATGCTGCCATAGATTAGTATGTGCTAATCCATTTTCCCAACAAGAAATGCACAGACAGGACACTTACTTGCTCCTTCTCAAACTCAATCATCTTCCTGAAAAAATCAACTGAAAATGGACGGTTTTCCTGTAAACTAAAGAGGAAGGGGGGAAATGTTATCTTCCACAGAGACAGAAAGCCTCTTACAAACCATGAATGTAAATACTGGGCCAGGGCCCCCACCACACATGGTCTGATAAAGCTCTGGCTGCGATTCAGTGCAGGGACTGGACCTGACCACCAGTCACTCACCATCTCCAGTCCCAACGCCTCACCACCACCAACCACCTACCCAGTTTTCTTTCTGTTCTCTTCTTTCTCACTTTTAGGGTTTTAAGTTCCCTCTCCTTCATCTCAAGGTCTTTTTGAAGGAACCAATAAGCCCATTTCTAAGAAAATATTCTGAGAAAATAATTTCAAAAATGGACAAAGAATATTTGTGCAGTAGGGTTCATCAAAGCAGTTACTATGGCCAAATAAACTATGGCATATCCATGTTATTTTTAATAAATGTTAAAGAACTGTTACTGACAGGAAAAAGGCAAGTCTAAGGTTCATCAATAAAAGGGGTACACTGCATGCGATTATAGTATAATCTCAGCTATGTGAAAAACATACTTAACAGAAGAATTATTTTTAGTACTTGTTTGGCTGATCACGTGGGATCTTTCACTTTGGCACATGGACTCTAGTTGTGGTGCAAGGTCTCAGTAGTTGCAGCGGGCAGGCTTAGCTGCTGTGCATGTCTTTCCCCAACCAGGGATCAAACCCATATTCCCTGCATTGCAAGGGACTACCAGAAAAGTCCCTTTAATTTTTATCGGGGTGAAAGACAAATTTTAAAAAGATTATTAAAATGCTTTTTCTCTTGATGATGGGATTACAATGAATTATTCGCTACCTACCTCCTTCTTTCTCTTTTTAAAAAAATTTTTCACAGTGGGCATGAACCAAAAGGCTCTTAAGATTTATTCCTCACATATAATCTGGGTACCAAGGGCTGGGTATAGGGTGAAGAGACAAGCAACAGCTGCACGTGTCTCTAAGTACCTTTTAAATACATCTCTGGCCTTTTTGTAACCACCACTTCGATAAGCCCAAGCCAGGTACATTTCCTTCATAGTGGCTGAGTCATCTCCTGAGAGACGAAAGACAGCTCTCTAAAAGAAAAAAGAAACAAGCCACATAAGGAGACATCTAGGTATCAAGACAAATTTCCCAAAACCATCCCAGAGCACTGAATGAACAGTGCTTTAGGAAAAAACCCTTCGAAAGCTAGCCAACTAGTATTATTTGCTCATACCCACACATAAGACTTACGAGAAGGGGCCTGTACCTTATAGATCATTTCAGCTTCTTCTTGCTTTCCGATCTCTTCACTACACTGTGCCCAAGTAAGCCACAATGGAAGACAAATCTGCTCACAATACAACAGTTAGAAAATGACAGCTTAGTGCCATGCTCTGAAACTAGTCACGATAAAGTTATGATCCCCCGAAATAATATGTGAAATATGAAGTCATTCCCAGTCTGTCCTCATGGAACCCTTGGTGCCTGGCAGGAATGGTACGCCAAAACCGATAGCCTTTGGACTCAGTCACCCAAAGTAACACTATTCTGTTAATTCTACTTCCCCTCTCCTGGGGACTACTGCCTAAAGTGACTATTATCAATGACCTGTTAGGTAAGCACTCAACAACCCACAATTACACCCAAGCTATCCAGATCATTATGTACGATCTGGAGTCTGCTATGCAGGATCACAACGCAAGTGCCAACTAATCCAGGCTGAACTGCCTGGACTTCACTCATGTCCCAGCAGCTCACACAGATAAGCAATAAAGTAATTATGATTTCTCCCCACTTTAACCCCTAGAATGCTTTTCTCCTACTAGTATGAGATTCACCATGAAGCTTTAAAGCTTATTCTTTTAAACTTAAAAATTTTTTTCAATTTTAAAATAAACTTTATAGAGTTTAGAAATATATGTGTTTAAAATGAGACTTAAGTTCAGCTTTGGAAGCATGTGAAAATAATATTCTATTAATATTTTTCACTTATCAGATATAGAAGTAGAAAAGTTTACATAGTTTAGTCTATTTTCAAATAAGACATAGAAACATGCTAGTAAATGGAAGTTATTCTTCCACCCATGATCCTTCAACCATCACCACGAATGCACTCTGAGGACAGCTCTCCTCTGACAAGTCTACTCCAAATGCACTTTGGCTGAAGTCTTAAAAGTTTTCCCAAATAGAACGAAATGCAAAAGACCCAACTCACAGACCTGGGGTTTCAGGTACTCAAAGGCTTGGTTAAAAACCTTGGTCATCTCCTGGCTCTCTGATGAAATCATGGCCTCCAGCTTCACCTGCCACATCTCCGATGATTTTCTGAACAATTCCACCCCAGCATCTGCCACCTCCAGGGATTCCTTAAACAACTCTCGGTACAGCAACAACTTGCTCTGCAGAAAACAAAAGGTCATCCAAGAGTCACTGCTGAGATCTACGTTATCTAATTGGAATTTCACCTCCACTCCTGTTCCTATCCCCAAAGACTATCGAAAAAACAGAAAAGAGCCAAAAAGCAAAGGGCCTAAATAATTTAGATTGAAAGCTAAATTGTTAATAACATAGTTCACTGCAATAAAACCCACACCCACCAAACAGAATATAAAAATCAGTAAAGATAAAACTACTATCTGTGTTGTGGTAAAGAACTCATTCAATCAAACAAGAGCCTGGAATACTATAAACTGGTACCATTTCTCTGAAGAGTCATAAGCATGTTCATGCATAAACTTGTGGAGTCTTACTTTAGCAAGTATGACCCAAGAAATAAATGAACAGGAGGAAATCTTATCTGTTCAAAAATGCTTGTGTCCACACTACTGTAACAGGGACAGAAAAATCTAAAACCAATCATTATAAAATTGTGAAGCAGTAAGTAAATGGCCATATGTAATCCATTCATTCAACAAGCATGTAACTGCACACTGTGTATTATTACTGAATCTTCAATAATGAGGAGGTAAGGTGTGTTCCCTAACGCCCACAGCGCCTCCAGTCTAGCACCAGAGACAATGTGATATTGTATGATCACAGAAAAAGAATCATACGCTACAGGAGTACAAAGCACTGTCTTTGGCAGTGATCAGAAAGGGCTCCCCAAATGGAAGTCCCATCTAGCCAAGAGTTTAGGAAGATCAGGCATTATTCAGGTGAAAGCAGAGATTGCCAGGAAAAGAGAAGACTCTCCCACCGACATGAGCAAGAGGCTAAAGGTGACAGAAACTTTGGATCCAAAAGGAAATCGAAGCACAGGGTGACTGGAGGGCGGGGATGTAAACTGGAGGGATTGGAAATTCCTTGGGGGCCAAATTAAGGAGACTGAGCAGCTTTATCCAAAGGACAATGGGAAGCCACAGGATAACCTGATAATCGATTTTAAAAGATCATTCTGTGGAGAATAATCTGGAGAAAGGATGGGTGTACAATCAGCCAAGCATTTGAAGTTAAGAGGCAGTACAGTGAAGGGACTCCCACAAAAGGCAAGGTCACTAGATCAGTGACAAGCAGGGAGGTCTGGAAGGGTTACTGCAAGAAATGTAAAGAGGACATGATGTCTGAAATGGCCAGAGCAGGCCTGCCCTGGTGGTCCAGTGGTTAAGACTCCATGCCCCCAATGCAGGGGATACAGGGTCAATCCCGGGTTGGGGAAGTAAGATGCCACATGAAGCATAGTGCGGCCAAAACTTTAAAATAAATAAATACATAAAAATAAAAATGAAATGGTTAGAGTTATGACTGGCAAAGAAACCAATAATGGAACGTGAACAGGACTACCAAGGCACTCCGAGACACATCCAGCTGAACGAATGTACAGCTGAACGAACGACTGTCTTGCCAGTACTCAATAACAGCTCAAACATGGCATTTGAACTCATCCAGATAGGGGATTTTTCACAGCTAAGATGCTGTAACAGATGAAGGGCAACCCACTCGTGGTATAACACGATACACTACTAACATGTTGCTTATGTAGATCCACGTGAAAAGTACAGAAAAAATATTAACACAAAAACAGAATACAAAATAGCAAAACATCAATGGCAGTTATGTAAAAACTACGTATATTACATAAATAAAAAGAACTGTACAAATAAAAGGTACTCAATAAATACAGATTTTTGTCCTTTCTTCCCCTACAGAAGTATTTAAATACATTAACATTCACAATCTCATGTAATGCTCCCAACAGTTTCACGAGGTGGCAAAAACAAGGATCACTATCAGTCTAAAATCAAGTCAACAATCTCAGAAGGGTTAAGCAGTCTGCCCATTACATGGCAAAATCCAGTCTAGACCTGTGCATTCCCACACTACTATTAATAATAATAACCCCACTATTATTCTGGTCTCTATTAATCTTTACCCACTTCAGAACGTAAGGATGAGTTAATATGCTTCTTACTAATATGTCCTTTAAAACACTAGAACTTATCTGTCTTTACTGTACAAACGGTTACTCTGAGCTAAGCACAGGTTCAGGAAAACATGAACAGACAGACAGACAAAATACACCCAAGTATGACTCTTGAGTGTTTCCCACTATGCACTAAATGACACTCCTCCTTCTACTGGTACAGATTTCATTTCTGGCCCATACCAAATACTGACAGCCAAATACTAAACTCTACATCTACCATGCCAATCTTCCAAATGAGCTTAGTTATAAAACCATATATATTAAAAAACACGATACAAGCATAAGCCAACCACAATGAAGTACATGTAATTGGCATGGATGTGTCCTTACCAACTGCCTGTACTGGAATTCTGGTAAAAGTTTCAGCTCATGTCCCTTCCAGAATGTAGCCATGGTTCTTTTCAGCCTCTGAAATCAAAAAAATCTTTTCAGTTCATTACAAAGATCCGAGCAGGGGCCTTTAGCCTCTGACAGGAACAGACACAGTTTTACTTCTGAGAATTCAGAGAAGGGACTGAGGTGGTTTCACTTACGACTCCCGGATTTGGGCAGCTGCACCAGGCACAGCCCAGTAAGAGCGCCCCCACCATGGCGGCCAGAACTAGAACAAGCAGCTGACTCAGACCTTTCAAGTCAGGAAAAAGTGTGTAGGCATGACCTTCTTGGAAACGCCAGACCCCAAGAAGCTGTGCCCATGTTCTTTCAGAAAACACTTTCCGCAACTTCCCTGGTGGTCCAGTGGGTAAGACTCTGTGCTTCCAATGCAAGACGCATGGGTTAAGATCCCCACGTGCCATGAAGCCCTTCACACCCCGCCAAAAAAAAATATGTGTGTGCATATGTATGAAAAAAAGAAGACATTGTCTACTCAGACACTTTAACCACTTAAAAGTCAATACCTTCTTTCTGAGGAGGCGACTGCTTGTCTTCTTAGTAAATCTCTTCATGCAGAAGCTCATGTAACACTTCCACATAGCCTCTGAAAAAGTCAAAGCTTATGTTAATCAGACCACCACCCATTATTTTAGTCTAACAGTCTTCACATCTTCTCAGGAAAAGTTCCTGAGGAAGATTTTGAAATGGAAAAAAAATAAATTATCCTGATTACAGTCTATCAATTACCTCAAATATTGAGGGCCAAACAACTGAGAAATGGCAGAAATATAAACATTAAAAGCCTTAAAAAAAAAATAAAAGCCTATCCATGTCAGGTACCTGCTACTCTTCCCAATATTACAAAATTGTGAAGTAAATGTGTAACAGGAAATAATCAAGGAATGATGACTAAGCACTCTGCTGAAATATCATTTCCTCAGTATAATTTCGGCTTCCCTGATAGATCAGTTGATAAAAGAATCTGCCTGCAATGCAGGAGATCCTGGTTTGATTCCTGGGTCAGGAAGATCTGCCGGAGAAGGGATAGGCTACCCATTCCAGTATTCTTGGGGTCCCTGTGGCTCAGCTGGGAAAGAATCCACCTGCAATGCAGGAGACCTGCATTCAATCCCTGGGTTGGGAAGATCCCCTGCAGAAGGGAACAGATACCCATTCCAGTATTTTGGCCTGGAGAATTCCATGGACTGTATAGTCCATGGGGCCACTTTAACTGTGTGGATCACAACGAACTATGGAAAATTCTTCAAGAGATGGGAATATGAGACCACCTGACCTGCCTCCTGAGAAATCTGTATGCAAGTCAAGAAGCAACAGTCAGAACTGGACATAGAACAATATGGTTCCAAATCAGGAGTACATCAAGGCTGTATATTGTCACCCTGCTTATTTAACTTATACGCAAACTATGCGAAATGTCTGGCTGGATGAAGCACAAGTTGGACTCAAGATTGCAAGAAGAAATATCAATAACCTCAGATAAACAGAGGAAAACAACAGAATGGCAAAGACAAGAGACCTCTTCAAGAAAATTAGATACCAAGGGAACATTTCATGCAAAGATGGGCTCAATAAAGGACAGAAATGGTATGGACCTAACAGAAACAGAAGGTACTAAAAAGAGGTGGCAAGAATACACTGAAAATCTATACCAAAAAAGATCTTCATGATCCAGATAACAACAATGGTGTGATCACTCACCTAGAACCAGACATCCTGGAATGCAAAGTCAAGTGGGCCTTAGGAAGCATCACTATGAACAAAGCTAGAGGAGGTGATGAATTCCAGTTGAGCAATTTCAAATCCTAAAAGATGATGCTGTTAAAGTACTGCACTCAATATGCCAGCAAATTTGGAAAACTCGGCAGTGGCCACAGGACTGGAAAAGGTTAGATTTCATCCCAATTCCAAAGAAAGGCAAAGCCAAAGAATGCTCTAATTACCACACAATTGAACTCATCTCACAGGCTAGCAAAGTAACGCTCAAAATTCTCCAAGCCAGGCTTCGGCAGCATGTGAACCGTGAACTTCCAGATGTTCAAGCTGGATTCAGAAAAGGCAGATAACCAGAGATCAAATTGCCAACTCACTCACCAAAAACCAAGCAAGTTTGAGAAAAACATCTATTTCTGCTTTATTGACTACGCCAAAGCCTCTGACTGTGGATCACAACAAACTGTGGAAAATTCTTCAAGAGATAGGAATACCAGACCACCTGATCTGCCTCTTGAGAAATCTGTATGCAGGTCAAGCAACAGTTAGAACCAGACATGAAACAACAGACTGGTTCCAAGTGGGGAAAGGCATACGTCAAGGCTGTATATTGTCACCCTGCTTATTTAACTTATATGCAGAGTACATCATGAGAAACACTGGGCTGGATGAAGCACAAGCTGGAATCAAGATTGTCGGGAGAAATATCAATAACCGTAGGTACGCAGATGACACCATCCTTATGGCAGAAAGCAAAGAACAACTGAAGAGCCTCTTGATGAAAGTGAAAGAGGAGAGTGAAAAAAGTTGACTTAAAACTCAACATTCAGAAAACTAAGATCATGGCATCTGGTCCCATCACTTCATGGCAAATAGATGGGGAAACAATGAAAACAGTGACAAGACTATTTTCTGGAGCTCCAAAATCACCACAGATGGTGACTGCAGACATGAAATTAGAAGACACTTGCTCCTTGGAAGAAAAGCTATGACCAACATAGACAGGATATTAAGAAGCAGAGACATTATTTTGCCAACAAAGGTCCGTCGAGTCAAAGCAATGGCTTTTCCAGTAGTCACATATAGATGTGAGTGTTAGACTATTGAAGAAAGCTGAGCACCAAAGTGATGCTCCTGAACTGCGGTGTTAGAGAAGACTCTTAAGAGTCCCTTCGACAGCTGGGAGATCCAACCAGTCCATCCTAAAGGAAATCAGTCCTCAATGTTCACTGGAAGGACTGATGCTGAACCTGAAACTCCAATGTTTGGCCACCTGATGTGAAGAACCAAGTCAGTGGAAAAGACCCTGATGCTGGGAAAGATTGAAGGCGGGAGGAGACGGGGACAACAGAGGATGAGATGGTTAGATGGCATCACCAACTCGATGGACAGGAGTTTGAGCAAGCTCCAAGAGTTGGTGATGGACAGGGAAGCCTGGCGTGCTGCAGTCCATGGGGTCGCAAAGAGTTGGACACAACAGACCAACTGAACTGAAGTATAATTTATTTCCCCAAATAAATGAACAAGTGCCACAGCTCTCAGGGAAGATCATAAAACAGAAAGAAGTGGAAAGCCAGCCAGGCACACTGTAAGCTACACCACAGAGGTTCCAGAACTGATTCTGTTCCTGACAATGAAGCTCCAGGTCCCCACTCAGGAACACCATCGCTGCTCGGGGCACAGGGCCTGGGGAACCTCACCTGTGGGCAGAGTTTTTACCGCCTCCTCGTACACAGCACAGCACCTCTCTTCCCGGCGGCCCACCTCCTTCGCTTTGGCTTGTTTAGTTGCAGGCAGCTCTTCTCCTGGCTGTGATTTAATCACTAATTCTTGCCGGGCCACATAGTCCCAAGTGAGCGGGTCGTCTGTGTGCAGAGCCTTAAGGCTAAAAAATAGTGATATCAACCTAGGACATGTAACTGATTCAGACTATCAGAACAGAGAGTCCCAATGCTCTGACAATGTACGGAGGACACTTCTTTATCAATTCCCTCATCACAAGAGTCATTTCCCACAGGCTCTTCAGATGTCTTCACCCTCACTATCAATGGATGAGAACAGTCCATCCATTAACAAGCATCCACACTTGTTAACTGCAGACTGTCTCATTCATAAATATTAGCTTACAAATTAGATGTCAAAGTCAAAGGCAAGTATGTGTGACAAGATTGGTTGTCCTGGTTCTCGAGCCCAGGAGAACCTTCTCATAACCAGGCTCCGGGTTTTCTCTAATAGGAGTCTAATCCTCTACCAAAAACCTAAAGGTATCCACAGAGCAAACAGATCCAAGTTCTATCTTACCTCCTATCAAAGTAAGAGTCCTCCCAAGAGTGAAGGACCCACAAGTTAGGCTGCAAATAATTCTTCAACCATACAACCAGACATTAAAACAATAAAGTCTGATTACCTGTAGCAATGAACTATAAACATTCACTCACTCTCATCTTAAGGACAAAAAACACGTCAGGAAAGCAAGAATAGACTTTTACATAAGCTATAGGATACATTTCTTGCTGAACAAAGATAAACTATTTCCCAAGGAAAGCCAGTAAGTGAGTCAAACAACTTCTCCAAAAATACATTTTTCAGGGACTACCCTGGCAGTCCTGTGGTTAAGACTCCATGCTCCGAATGCAGGAGGTCTGGGTTCGATCTTTGGTCAGGGAACTAGATCCCACATGCCACACTAAGGCCTGGTACAGCCAAATAAATAAATATTTTTAAAAAATACATTTATGTACTGTGATATAACAGTCCAAAAACAGCTTTCTCCCCAAGAATTGTATATGGTATCTTCCTTCCCCTTCTCTAAATATCCAACTTAAATCATTACCCTAAGATCAAAACTGACATATTCACCTTTCCACTACTTTACTTACTCATTGTAAATTTCTCTTTGCAGATCTTTGGCAAAGTCGAACTGCTGTGCAATTGAAAGCAGTGACACATGAAATTTTGCACCTAAAATTAAAGCAGGGGAGTGGAGTAAGACTCTAAAGGAGCACTTTCTCGAAGTACTAGCATTAGTTTTGTTTTTTTTATAAAATGGGAAGTAAGAGAAAATGGGGAAGAAAATAACAGTCCCACTATATAGAGTCTTTGTTAATATCTGAGTATTCATTAAGTACTTTTAACTTTTATTCTAAGTGTCTTAGGGCAAAAAGGAACTTAATTAAATCATTTACTTCTTTTCAACTCCCCACATGATTTAGGTACTCAAAAACTTATCAAAACATGGTTATAATCCAAGGGGAAATCTGCCTTTTCTTAAAGAAACAGGACACTATTTCCTACAATCATGAGTTTTACACATTCCAACAGAAATTTTCAAAACAGGCTAATGGTCTTCCTCATTATGGTGTTTCATTTTCCCATCATAAATAAGTTTTCAAAAGATACCTACTTTTAATTACACTTATAGAGTTCTTATAGACGATCCGTGCCAACTCGCCCGTAAGGACTTCTTCAGCATGCTCGAGATTCCCCTAAAGAGTGTGATGTTAAACAACTGAACAGATGGTGCTGACAAGCAGAAAAAGCACTAGGGTCCCAATTAACAACCCCAGACTAACTGTGCCACATGACAGCAATCACACATGACATCCATCACATCTCTCTCTAGGCCAGTTTCCCTCAGTTGTCAAATGTGCAGCCTGAACAAGATCTTTGATCTTACAACTGCGTTCCCAGGCTCCTAGAGTTATAGTAAGATCACACGGCTAAAGGCCCTACTCTCCATCTTGCCCTTAATAGGTCAGGTTTTACGTGCTTTGTTTACCCTTCTATGTAAAATTTTAGCTAGTTTAAAAAGTTCAAAGCTGGAAACCACTGTAACAGATGATAGCGAAGTTCCTTTTTCAGCTCTGACATCCTCAAACTTTTTTCTTTAAACTCACTCTGTCAGGTAAAAAATTACATGAATAGAAAAACAAAGAAGGCTAGGGATCATACATTTCACCACCTTTCTTGAGCTCCTTAGAACCATTAACATATCACTGATTGAGATCATAAAGAAGAGTTTTTGGCCATTCCATCAGGAATAATTTCAAGGGCCACTCCACTGAGTCCAAGAGTTTATTTTAAAAGCACAGAATTTCATTTTTACTACTAGGCCCATTTTAATTAAGTCAATGCAGGACATTAGAAGTTTCCAAATATTAAGCTGGAATGAAAAATACATTCTGGGACTTCCTGGATGGTCCGCATGCCAATGCAGAGGATATGTGTTCGATTCCTGGTCCAGAAAGATTCCACATGCCTTAGAGAACTAAGTCCATGTGCTCCAACTACTGAGCCCACGTGCTACAACTACTAAAGCCTGCACACTCTAGGACCCATATACAACAACTAGAGTAGCTCCCACTCACAACTAGAGAAAGCCTCCACGAGGCAATAAAGGACCAGTGCAGCCAACAATAAATTTGAAAAAAGAAAAAAAAACTCTGAGGATTTTCTTTTTATCTCACTTTGTCTCCAAGACCTTAAACCGAGAGCCTGCAGGCTGTCAGTCACACGGTGCTGGAGCTGCTATGGCACTGGAATGGAACCCGCCAGCCACAGGCAGACCAGAAGGTCACGAACAGTGCTCCCAAAGACTTTCTTTGACTCCTAAGCAGATTCCAAACACTCGTATCTTTTTAACAAGTGACAATGTATTAGGGTCTTACCATATCCATGTTGGCTTTTTCAAACTCTTGCTTTTCCTTCATCAATTTTTCAGCATGCATCAGCTCCATCCTAAAGTACTACACAAAAAGGAAATAACAAACCAATTATCTTTGGAGATAATTTTTTAGTTAGAAATATGTAAGATGACACTTCTTACTTGTAAGTATCAGATCTTAAAAGTTTGGAGAGACTATTGCATTTTACTTTGTTATGAAACTAGCTGACATTGATAAGGTATAGTTTTTTGCTCTTTTGCTTTTGGCCATGCCAGATTTTACAGAAAAAAGAGCAAAAGAAGCAGGAAGGGAGACGAGGGGAGGAAGAAGTGGAGGGGAGGAGACGATGGGAGGGGTGAGTCAATATACGAGGTACATATATACACATGTACACAAGTATAAAGATGAACCTTAAGCCTCAACTAAAGAAAGGTAAGGTTCAACTCCCTATCCCTCCCACCATAATGGGAAGGTAGAGGAGTCTCCATCTCTCACTAAAAATGAACAAGGTAAACACCTACTACTGGCCAAAAAATAAATACTCTTCTGGCCCCTTTTCCCCAGCAGCTCCCTTACTTATCCTGAGACTCCATAAATCAAAGCCTTTTTAACTTAATGAAGCATACATGTCTTCTCCAGAGGACAAACAGAGCCATTACTCTCATCTTATGTGCACACACACTCACTTCTTCATAAAGTTTCGGGTAACGAGGGTGAAAGCGCAGAGCCCGAAGAAATAGCTGTCTTGCACTTTCTGAAGACAAGTGGTCTTCCATTTCCCATTTCGCCGCCAAAATCCACAAACCTGTAAGTGAAGACATCCAACTTCATTTCAATCAAGTAATCAAGTCAAGTATGAAAAGACCAATGCTCCCATTTTTATACCCAACTTTTTTTAACCTTGACAATCAGGAAGAACGGGATGGAGATACGGAGTTTATAACAGTTTATAAAGTACTGCTCCTTTATCAAAAATGAAAAAGTGTTCTGAACCAAACTGGTAAATGTTAACATCTGTGGGTACTTATGTGTCTATTACTCTATTTCATCAGATCCAAGGTCAATCATCTCATTTTTTAGTCACATAAAAAATTTAAAAGTGTTAAAACAGTGGGAAAAATTGTGCATCGTAAGAGTCAATGAAATAAATTATTTTGCTCTTTTCTCTGTATTTAAATCATTTTTCATTTAAATGAAAAATGACTTAAATACTAATGATTTCTTTCAAATGACTCATAATTTAAAATTTTTTTCTACTGTACTTACTGGGAATAAAGACTTCAAAAGAAAAAACCTTTGCCCTTCTACATGAGAAATTAATCTTTAGTTAACATTCTAGCTCTCTCCTAGAAACTTCATAGAATCAGCTATTACCAGAGAAGACTGCTTTTGGTAAAAATGGCTCATGGTTGGTAACTGTGTCTGGACTAGGAGAACTCTGAACAGTACAGAGCCACTGCTTTGCACTTTCTTGAGCATGTGACTTTTGAAACAAGAGTTTTGAGCAGAGTTCATATATACAATACCTGGAAGCTACATGCCTCCAGGGGTCTTCTCTCCTCTGCCCACTCATGTGTTCTCATGCTCTCACATCTGAGACAAATCTCCAGGCTGCTGAGAGCACTACCGCCTTCCAGCTGAATCCTTCTGAATCAACTGGTGCCAAACGCAGCCAATTCTGAATCTTGTGTAGGGTAAGCCTAATACTCGAGGACACTGAAGCATCTCCACTATAAAATATCGGTGTTCACAAGAGGAGGTTTTCTCCTTGAGTACCTCCCTGTGCAGTGCCACTGCTGCTCTTAGTCACTAAGTCGTATCCAACTCGTTGTGATCCATGGACTGTAACCCGCCCACAATTTTCCAGGCAAGAATACTGTGGGCTGCCATTTGCTTCTCCAGGGGACGTTCCCTGGGACATTCCTCTCCCAGGGATCGAACCCAAATCACCTGCTCGGCAGGTGGATTCTTTACCATTGAGCCGTCCAGGAATAACCCTTGTAAAAATCTGTATTCCTATTTCCCCCTTAAGTTTCTGAAATCCTCAGATTTGAGTGCCTCCAAACAGAATACCCCTCAAAGCACTGAAGAGTTCCACTATCAGTTAAAAAGAACTGCAGTCCTTCTTGCCCACAGATACAGTATCTAGTAGCTTAGTTACTAGTATACAGCAGGCAGTGATGAACTAAAAGGCAGCTAATTTAGGAATAAAACCTGCTGAGGCCAAGATCCTACGCTCAGGTCCTGAAAATAATTCTTTCAGGTTTATAAAGCAAAATAAATTCCAAAATGGCTTGAGTCCACAAAAAAAGGTAGATAAAGAATTAACGAGGATATCACCGTACCTGGCTTGTTTGAATGAAAGGCCAACAAGGAAGAAAATAACTTGCTAAGTTGAACATTGGCAGCCTATAAAAGAAAAGGGAAAATTCTACTTCCTGCACAGCAAAGGCACTGCTATGAACCTCTAAGTGATCTGGACTATACTGTAACCACTGTAAAATCCAATGAGGCAAGATCTGTTATTGATAGGGAGATATAAACAAAGATTCACTCAGAGCTTTCTTCTACCTAAACAACTACAGATAAATATTTTACATTATCTAAAAAATGTTTTCAACTTTAATGAATAAATACACATAAAGGTCGTTTTCCTTTCAACTGATATAGAAGCCATCTATATAGTCATTCAGACACACAAATGTTACACTGAAGTCCCACATTCTTGAGTTCTCTTCCTGTTTGTTAACCTTCCCTACATCTTAGTATAAAACTGAGTTCAGCAATCAAGTATGAGGTTTAACATGCAGGCTAACCAAAAGAAGGAAAAAGGGAGCAAGACAGGGCTGCCCAATACTCACCCACTTCCTACAAAAGGCTACAAAAGACAGCCAAAGTTTAACATCATCCTGCAAGAAAAGCAATGTAGTAAGTTGCCTGAATTTGAAATTTTATATACATCTTTGCATTCATTAATTTTGTTTCCAACAGAGGAAGATTTCAGAAATTCCAATGTGTTATATATCACATCCCTCAGCCTATTAGCCTGTCTCTCACCCAGTCTTTAGATCTCTTAACCATGATAACTGTCTGTCTCCCCCTCACCCCCACCTCCCATGCTCTAAGACAAAAATCTATCAAATTTGTTTGATGCACTTTTGAGGGATTTGCCTGGCACTCCAGCGGTTAAGACTCCATGCTTGCAATGCGAGGGGCACAGGTTTAATCACTGGCCGGGGAACTAAGATCCCACATGCCATGCATCACAGCCAAGGAAATAATTTTAAATGCACTTCTCAAAAAAAAAAAAAAAAGCACTTCTGAAATGGTCTCAATCAGGAGTCGCAAATTAAAATTTGTCATTCCCAAGAAACCAGAGTACTTCCCAGATAATATATCCTGGCCCCAGAACCAAACCTGAAGAAAAACCAACTTACTGAGCTGCTGCCCCTACAAGGTCAAACCAGTCCATCCTAAAGGAAATCAACCCTGAATATTCACTGGTAAGGACTGATGCTGAAGCTGAAACTCCAATACTTTGGCCACCTGATGCAAAAAGCCTTCTCACTGGAAAAGACCCTGACGCTGGGAAAGACTGAGGGCAGGAAGAGAAGGAAGCGACAGGATGAGATGGTTCAATGGCATCATCGACTCAATGGAAAAACTCTGGGAGATAATGAAAGGAAGATAGACAGGGAAGCCTGGCATGGGGTTGCAAAGTTAGACACCACTTAGCGACTGAACAACAACTCTCACTTAGAGACATAAACAAACACATCTCAGATAATTTTATCATCCTTAAATATGTATGAAATCCACTGTTTTCAGCATCATCCTCAAAAAATAACTCTAAGGTAACGCAATCAATTTTCTTTATGGTTGATAATATGGTTTCAAGTAATGATACCATCACTAGAATAAGCATCAAGATACCCATGATAAGAATCCACAACCTCACATTTGAGCATCCAAGTCATAACACATACAACACATGTCCTCACATCTCTCACAGTTAAGGACACACTGAACACTTACTTTCCACTTAATCGTTGCACGTTGGAAGACACTCTGTATCCGACGTATCATAGGGTCCTCGATCTCATCCTTCTTAAATGTATATCCAACACGCTGAAAAAGGACATTAAAAAAAAAAGCCTCAGCTTAATCCCACTTATCCAAACCAGCATTCCCACTTGATCTCAAACAGTACTGACAGAGAAAGCAAACAGTTAAAAATATCACTACGAGCACACTACCACACAATTATCAGTGCCAATTGCTCCCCAAACCCAAGTTCTAGAGTCATATTAATTAATACTGTATTTTTTTCAACTTTCAGAAAATCTACTTACAGCTCTTCTTTTGTGGATCAGCTCCAAAAGGTAAATTTCATACTGTGAAAGAAAAACATACATAAAAAAGAAAACCAGAAATATTATAACCTTTTATTTACAGGCTATAAAACTATAAAGTAAATAAAAATCAAGAGTATAAAACAGAAGATAACTTTCTATCAAGAAACCTCATTTACAGTATGTATCTAGCATTCTCTGAAAATGCACCTTACATCTACAAAACTCACAAATACATACATTAGAATACAAATATCTTAGATAAAAGAACACATATTACTAAAGCTGTAAAACTTATGATTTACTATATCAATCTATCCTAGTCTACAACAGTGTGTGCCAACTTTCAGTAAATCAACCATTCAAATATTTTAGCCCATGTACAAGCAAATAAAGCAGATAAACAGGGTTATACTAGTTGAAACAGTCCCTAATTGGCTCTCCCTACCCTCACCTCTAAAGGACCCCTGAGAACTTCTAAGACTCCAAAAACCACTACTGTATAATTCCTCTCTAAGCCTGAAAACTACCGGGCGGGGGGCGGGAATACTAGAAAAAGAAAGCACAGAACCTTACAAGATCTCATGCTTCATTTTTAAACTACCAAAATATTTCAAACATACAGAACACTCAAGCAGCTACCAGTTATATCAAAGCCTACATTTTACTGTATTTGCTTCAAGATATTTTTAGAAACAAAACATTTCAAATAAAGGCAAAGCCCCCTATGAACCATGTCTGATTCTACTCTTCTTCTTCCCCAGAGGAAATGACTATCTTGACTCAGTTGTTTACCATTAACAAGCATGACTTCAATTATTGTAATACAGTCTTAAACGCTCTTAAACTTGATACAAATGGTATCAAACTGAACCCATCACTCCATTATTTTACTCAACATTATGACTTTAGATATACCCTTGTTGTCACACAGAATTCAAGTCCATTCATTTTAACTGCTGTATAGTATTTCATTATAAGAAAGTGCAATTTACCTATCCTTTCTCCTGTGATAGTATTTGTTTCCAATTTTTCTATTACAGAAAGTTGAAATTAATATTCTTGAACAGATATTCTTGTAGATACATCCAGGAACTTTACTACTAACATGTAAGCTCCTAAAGGCAATGATTTTTGTTTATTTTTGTACCCCCACTGGACTGGCTAGTGCCATGTACGTAACAGGCCCTCAATATACACTGTATGAATGAATGAAACCACTGGGTCACAGAATACATGCATCTCTGATTTTATGATAGTGCCAAATTGCTCTTCAAAGTAGTGGAACAAACTATATACTAATAATGTCCATCTTTAAGATGTCTGTAAATGTGATGCCATAAAGCAGTAGTGCACCCTGGTTTTAATCGATATTTACCTGATTACTAGAAAGGTGAACACCTTTTCATAAGTTTACCAAGGACTGATGCTTCCCCTTTTGTGAACGGCATGTTCCTAGCTCTCCTGCTTTCATTTTCTTTCCACTTGTCATTTTTTCTTCATTTTTAGTTATTTACTTATTCTAGATTATTACTATATGTACTGCAAATATTTTATCTCATTTTGCGGCTTGTCTTTTTATATTATTTATCTTTTCCTTTTTGCACAGAAATTTCTACCTTTAACAATCAAATTGGTCTTCTCTTTCATGGTTTGTGCTTACAATTCACTCATAAAAAAAAGAATGAAATAAGGCCATCTGCAGCAAAATGGACAGACCTAGAGACTATTGCTGCTACTGCTGCTGCCAAGTCGTTTCAGTCATGTCTGATTGTGTGACCCCACAGAGAGCAGCCCACCAGGTTCCCCCGTCCCTGGGATTCTCCGGGCAAGAACACTAGAGTGGGTTGCCATGTCCTTCTCCAACACATGAAAGTGAAACGTGAAGGTGAAGTCACCCAGTCATGTCTGACTCTCAGCGCCCCCATGGACTGCAGCCTACTAGGCTCCTCCGTCCATGGGATTTTCCCAGCAAGAGTATGGGAGTGGGGTGCCACTGCCTTCTCCGAGATACACACTACTATATATAAAATACATAAGCAACAAGATCCTACTATATATAGCACAGGGAACTATAATCAATATCATGTGATAACCCATAATGGAAAAGAATACGAAAAAGATTTTGTGTGTGTATATACACACACATATATATGTATGAATAGCTGAATCACTTTGCTATCCACCAGAAATGAACACAGCATAGTAAATCAACTACACTTCAATTTAAATAAGAAACCTTTCCTGAGATGAAATCTCATACATCCTTTATATATGGAATCTTAAAAAAAAAAAAAAAAAAAAGACACAAATGAATGTACTCACCAAACAGAAAGAGACTCAGAACACAGACTCATGGTTGCCAGAGGGAAGGAACAGTCACTTTGGGAAGGTCATGTACACACTACTACATTTAAAATGGATAACCAACAAAAACCTATTGTATAGCACATGAACTCTACTCAATGTTATGTGCCTGCCTGGGGGAGAATGAATACATGCATATATACGTATGGCTGAGTCCCTTCCCTGTTCACCTGAAATTATCACAACACTGTTAATCAGCTATACCGCAATACAAAATGTTCTTGGTGTTTAAAAGAAGTAATAAAAACAAAATTTTTAAAAACAAAAATAAAAAAGAAACTCTTCCCAACCTGAAGTCATTCATTATTTTTAGAAGATTTAAAGTTTCCCCAACACATTTAGCTATTCAATTCAACAGGAAGGGATCTAATTTCTGTTGAATCCAGTGCGGCATTTTGCATGATGTACTCTGCATGTAAGTTAAATAAGCAGGATGACAACACACAACCTTGACATACTCCTTTCCCAATTTGGAACCAGTCCATTGTTCCATATCCAGTTCTAACTGTTGCTTCTTGACCTGCATACAGGTTTCTTAAGAGGCAGGTAAGGTGGTCTGGTATTCCCATCTCTTTCAGAATTTTCCAGTATGTTTTGATCCACACAAAGGCTTTAGCATAGTCAATGAAGCAGAGGTAGATGTTTTTCTGAAATTCCCTTGCTTTTTCTATGATTCAGCGGATGTTGGCAATTTGATCTCTGGTTCCTCTGCCTTTTTTTTTTTTTCTCTCTGCCTTTTAAAACATCTGGAACATCTGGAAGTTCTTGGTTCATGTATTGCTGAAGCCTAGCTTGAAAGATTTTGAGCAATACTATGCTAGCTTGTGAGATGAGTGCAACCGTGCACTAGTCTGAACATTCTTTGACATTGCCTTTCTTTGGGCTGAAAATGAAAACTAACCTTTTCCAGTCCTGTGACCACTGCTGTTTTCCAAATTTGCTGGCATATTAAGTGCAGCACTTTAACAGCACCATCTTTTACGGTTTGAAATAGCTCAGCTAGAACTACATCACCTCCACTAGCTTTGTTTGTAGTGATGCTTCTTAAGGCCCACTTGACTTCACACTATAGGATGTCTGGATCTAGGTGAGTGATCTCACCATCATGGCCATCTGGGTCATGAAAATCTTTTTTGTATAGTTCTTCTGTGTATCCTTGCCACCTTTTCTTAATATCTTCTGCTTCTGTTAGGTTCATACAGTTTCTGTCCTTTATTGTGCCCATCTTTGCATGAAATGTTCCCTTGGTATCTCTATTTTTCTTGAAGAGATCTCTAGTCTTTCCCATTCTATTGTTTTCTTCTACTTCTTTGAACTGATCACTTAGGAAGGCTTTCTTATCTCTCCTTGCTATTCTATTAAACCTTAGGACCTTTCAAATACAAGATTCTTAGCCAGGTATCATTCTTAGTCATATAGCATTCATTAACTAGGTTTTTTTTTTTTTTAAACTAGGTTTTTTTTTAATCTAACCTTTAGACCCTTTACTCTTATAATGTTTGTTAGTCTTAAATTTTAAGACTTACAACATCTCCTTACTGGGTTCTTTCTGAATCCTGAATTTGTCCTCCAACAGATTATTCTCGCCAAACTGAAAATTGATCTAGCATATATATTTTATCTTCACTCAATTCTTCCATTCATTCACAGGACTGAAGAATCTTGTAGCAAATCTAACCTCTTTCTAAATCAACAGACTACAAGCATCTAATATTAACTTTCTAACCACCTGCTAGCATCAAACTCACACTCCTTTATTTTTCCCCACAAGACATAATCAAATCTCTTGCTGAAATTCCAACACACCGGTTTTTTGGAGTCTCTGATGTACTAACCCTACAGAATAATAAAAAGTTGTTTTCCAAGGACAAAAGCCTTAGCAGAGCAACACTATTCCCAAGTCACCTCTATTCCTGTTCAAAAACTGCCTTTCTACTCACCATCAGTTCCAGAAGTTCAAAAGAAACTGACATCAAGCTACCTGTTCTATAACTGATTTTAAATTTGTGAGGGGATTCAGAGGTAGTAAAATTACTCACCTGAACATATCTGATAAAGCTGTCCTTTGAAAGACTTCTTCGCTGTATTCCATATTCTAGTTCTGAAGCCTTCCTAATGATTGCCCTGAGGAGAAAGCCACTTAAAATGTAACACTTGACATACGCAGAAATTAAAGACTTTGGAATTTTAAAAGTCTATTTTCAATACATTTAAAACATATATTTGCCAAAACATATAATTCCCAAATAATTATCCTTCATTAAGCAAATATTCTCTTATATAATCACTTCTGTATTCTTTATTATTATTACTAAGGCATAATTGATTTACAGTATTTAATAGTTTCAGGACTTATGTGGTCTCAAGGGCATGAAGATGTACTTTAAAACTTTCATGTAAATCACCTCAATTGACAGCCTGGACCACTGATAGTCCCACCAGCAAAGATTTCTTTTCCTCCAAATTCAGGTCACTTCAGTTTAAATAATAAACAAATTTATTTCCTAAATTCCCCTTCTTTCTGAATTCTCAACAAGCAGATTAGAAAAAAAAAACAATCTGGATTGTCTCTACCAGTATCATTACTACAAAGGGCTTATGGTGGAAGACTCGCTGTATTTAAGAAATGAACATGGGTATATTAGAATTAAAGCAAGATGTGCAAGACCAAAAATCGCCTCTATTTAACAGTAACAATAACATTTACTAAACAGTTATTAAAGAATTAACAATATGTTATGTTTTATTAACAAATATTAAAGGTTCCCAGAGTCACAGTACATTTGCAGTCACTGTAAAATGAAAAAAGTCACAGAAAGCTATTAAAAACTATTAAACTAAATTTTAACAAACTAATGAATAACTACATGCTGGTCGTGGTTCACTAAGCCCGAGGATAAAACATGAAACTGAATTAAATGATCCCCAAAGTCAAGTCTTTTCAGAGAAAACATCACTCGTGGACCCACGGTCCAGTGGCGAAGAGACGCAAGAGACGCCGGTTCAATCCCTGGGTCGGGAATACCCCTTGAAGTAGGAAATGGCGACCCGCTCCAGCATTCTTGCCTGTAAACTCTATGGACTGAGGAACCTAGCGGGCTACAGTCTGTTCACGGTGTCGCAGGGTGAGACGCCACAGAGCAGTCACACACTCCTAGGCGCACAGCACTCTGTTGGCATCTTTAGGCAGTACACTGTACCGTGCAAAAAATGTTTCACTTGTCTCACTCCCCTTCAGCCCCCCGCTACTGTGTCGGGGTTGCTGCTAGCTGTTGAACGGTAGGGGTCCTGGTTTATCACCTTTAGAGCCTCAAAACTCGGCTCCATGAAGAAACATACTGTTTGCGGGGAAAAAGGACGCATCCCCTAGCAATGAATGAGAAATTAATTCTAGGTAACATCAAAATCTGTAAACGGCCTTCCGCCATATTAGCAAAAAATAAAAACCCAACTGCCCCCGCCACACACTCGCCACTGCCTCTCCTCTGCCCGCCCCAGCCCTTCCTCTTTCCTCCGCTCTCTCACCTAATCTCGTCCTCACTGAAGAGTCCAGTGCGCTCCAACTGTTGTAATTCGGGAAGTCGATCCTCTAAACGTTCCTGAGCTATTTCCGCCATGATAGCCGAACTCCACAACCCACCAGAGCTCCTCTCAGCGACGACGCACGAAGGAAATGGCCACCCTCTAATCCCGAGAACCGGCCAAAACGTTCGCACGTGCTGACGTAACGAGCGCCCTAAGTCCCGCCTTTTCCGCTTCCGCCGCCTCCACCATAGGACAGGGCTTCCTGGCTCTTGCGGCCGCTGTCTCCTCCTGGTGGCTGACCGTGGGGTTGCAGCGAGTACCTCCTCAACTCTTGTACTCGAGGTCTGGAGCTGGGACGCTGGGCTTAGGATGGGGGCGGCGCTAAATTCGCGCACGGATAGACCTGGCCTGGGACCGGGAAAAGCACCTCGCGGTCTGGAGGGTTTACCTGAAAGGGGCCTGAAATGCATTTTCTGCAAGATCCTGTCTCCTTTTATTCTGGTTTCCAACACTTAGAACCAAAATACAAACACCCCAAGGGGGAAGGATAGAAAATAACGTAAAACTGTAGTAAGCTTTTCAGAGAGGGATGAAAATTGTAGGGGGCGCTAAAAATGGTTCAGGCTGTCCCAAACACTATGCCTTTGCATTCGATGAGATTTGGTAAACTAGTGTGATAACACTGGTTTTTCCTGTGCCAATTAGATAGTGATTAATTTTTAAATGAGGAGAGAGTTTTATTATTTAAAAAACTATACTGCCTTTGCAGACAATATCTTTCAAAACATGGCCGGCCCCTGGGTCGATATCAGAAACTTTTTTTTTTATAAGAAGAGGGAATCTTGGTATTGAAAAGTTTGGGAGTTCCCCAAATAAGAGTCCATAAGATACATACCCTCCTGAAACCTCTGCCGAAGCAAGTCAGCATTTCTAAGAAACAGACAACCGAGCCTGAAAGTGATATTGTTCGTGTCATTACTAAATCTAAAATATTAACTATGTGGCTCAGTTCTTTTTAAGTTCTGGAATATGATTTCAAAATACCAAAGCAGGAGTTCTTGCTAGACCCGTTTATTTCAACATTGGCATTAGTAACTTGATCCTCCATGTGATTGATTAAAGGGGAATATAGGCTTAGCAATTAACCATGTTCTACCCTTGATCCTTCCCTTTCTTTTTTTCTCCCCTTCTGGTCTCAGATTTTAGGCTAAGGGTGGCTTGATTCTTGGTCCCCTCAGCTGTAAGACATGAGGGATGTGGAAGGAAATTATGGGTGTAAAACACAGATGGAATTTCTTTATAATAGGAAAATCTCTGGGGCCTGTGTTAACAGTAAGAGCACAAATGCCCCTAGAGAGTAAGGTCCATATGGGCAGATTTTTGTTTCCTCTACCTTGATACCTGGGACCTTAGAACAGTGCCTAAAATGTAACAAACACTCAATTCGTAAAATCATGACAGAATGAGAAAATGGACTGAATGTTCTTTAGGTCCAAAGGAATCAGCAAGCTCTGGTAAACTTTCCTTTCAAGGCAAATTTGATGGATAACTGCATCAAATCAACCCAACTATAATACTTTGCTCTCTTATTTTCAAATTTAGCTTCTACGTTCATCTTGCTCTGCGTGGTTAGTCACGTCTGACTCTTTACAACCCCGTGGACTCTTTGCAACCCCTGCCAGCTCATCTGTCCCTGGGATTTCCCAGGCAAGAATACTGGAGCAGGTTACTGCTTCCTCCTCCAGGGGGTCTTCCCCACCCAGGAGTCAAATCCAAATCTCTTGTGTCTGCTGTGTCTCCTTCATTGACAGGCAGATTCTTTACCACTAGCACTACTTGAGAAGCCCCTTATGTGCTCTACGAATTATTACAATGATAATGACAAAACTTCTTTTGTCTCTTCTGCATCTCATAATCATAGTGATCACTTGTCTAGGACTTACCAATACTGTGTGCCCAGCACCTACGTGCACTAAGTTTTCTATAGATTAACTCTTCTGTTCATCACAGACATTTCAAAATATCAACCTGAGAAGGAGCTCTTGAAGCGATAAAAAGCACTATTAAAGAAAGTCCAGTACAGCAGAAGAAACTGCGTAATACCCCCTGGCTCTCAGAATCCTTAGCTCAGCACAGCCTCCTTTTTGTTTGTATTGTTTTTTACCCATGCCACTCAGGATGTGTGGGATCTTAGTTCCCTGACCAGGGATTGAACCCGTGTCCCCTTTATTGGAAGCTCAGAGTCTAATCACTGGACTGCAAGGGAAGTCCTTGAGCACACCTTCTAATTAAGAAACCAAGGACCTGAGAAAAAGTGCTCTTGAGTCTGGAGCTCTAAGGTGTACCTCAGAAAGTTTGGCGTATCTATTCGTCCTTTATTTGACCTTTAAAATTAACCATAGATATCAGATTATTAAGCAGGTCCAGACTGTAAAGAACCTGCCTGCAATGCAGGAGACCCAGGTTCAATCCCTGGGTCAGGAAGATCCCCTGGAGAAGGGAATCGCTACCATTCCAATATTCTTGCCTGGAGAATTCCATGGACAGAAGAGCCTGGTGGGCTACAGCCCGTGGGCTCTCAAAGAGTTGAACATGACTAAGCAAAGAACACTTTTCACACTTTTACTGACTGGGAAGGGGGCACAAGGGAGCCTACTGGGTGCTGGAAATTTCTGTATCTGATCTAGATGGTTTTTATATGAATGTATAAATTATAAAATTCCATCCATTGAGGGATACACTTAAGATTCGTGCACTTTATGAAAGTTATACTTTAAAAGAAAAACATTAATGCCCATGCCTTCTCTTTGAGGATATCTTTCTCTTAGAGAGCTTCGACTATAATTTTTATGTGTGTGGCAGGGTCAAAATATTGACACAAAAGACCAAAGCCTTCTTCCTCTGAAAGAGTTCATTCTAATTTTGCATTCTTGCCCACAGTACATTAGTGTTTGTTTGAATATAAGTTATCGTGGTTTTCCCCCAAGCTTGTCAAGGAAGATTACTTCCAGAAAGCTGTACCCTGCTCACCTGGTGTAGAGCAACATTTGGCCCCATTGCAATGCTCAGAAGACAATTTGGAAAACAGTAAAGACAGGTCTCACTTGGGGTCCCAAGACAATCTTTTAAGAAGTCTGATGGATGAACATTAGCCAGACATTTGAGTGTGTGAGTGCATGTGTTCAACATTTTGTGACTCCATGGACTGTAACCCACCAGCCTTCTTGGTCCATGGGATTTTCCAGGCAAGAATACTGGAGTGGGTTGCCATTTCCTCCTGCAGGGCATCTTCCCAACTCAAGGACTGAACCCATGTCTCCTGCATTGGCAGGTGGGTTCTTTGCCACTAGCACCACCTGGGAAGCCCCAGATATTTGCAAATCAAGTTATAATTTCTATTATGGCCTTCAAAGTACTTAAATGTTAATTTCAAAATAAACTTTAACTTTTCCCTAGAATATTCACTGTCACATCTGAAGATTAAGTTCACGGATAGCTCAGTGGTTGAAAACAACAATGAAGGAATTCCTTGGCAGTCTAGTGGTTAGGCCTCTACACTTTTACACTTTCACTGCTGGGGCCTGGTTCAAAAAATGCCAGCAGAAAAAGAAACACTCCTCTCTTTATTCCATTTTTATTATTAGGTAAAGAGATGTACCTAATTTCTGTGCTAATGAGAGGAGAGACACCTGGAATCCCATCCCCCTATCTTGTTCAAAGTCCCCTGCCTGCTTCTCCCACACAGAGAGCCCTGGTAGACTTCAAAGTCACAGCAGAAGTGATAGACACAGTCTGGTCTTTGATGCCTAAGAACATCGGAGCCCTCAGTTTGATGCGGATGCAAAGCATCTGTACTTTTCAATCCTTTCATGTTATTTCACGTTGCTAACAACAAAAGCTGAAAAGTTTGAGGTGACATGCATTACACACATTAAAATATTTGGAACCAGGAACTTTTCATTTCTTTTTCTATTATATATAGCTTCTTTTACTTTCAGAACCACACTGGATAGTAAATTACTTCTGGCACACAGCCTTGTCAGCTTGCCAAATTTCAACTGGAGCAAGTTTTTACAGCTAGGCTAATAAGCCCTGAAAATTAGGAGGTAAGTATAATGGAAATAATGACATGGTCTTTAACTGTAGGAGCATAGAATGACAACGTGAGGTTCCAATAGATTACACTTTTCAAAGTTTTTTTATTCTAACGAAATCTTTTTAAAATTTTTTAGGTTATTCTAGTTCAAAATTCATGTAAATGGAAAGAGTTTCTTTTAATTGGTGAAAAGTACTTTTGTATTTTCTTTTTTTACTTTTGTGTTTTTTATGTTATTGCTTTTTGCAAATTCAGGGGAAAAAAAGAAAGGAAGAAAGAAAACCAAGAATATAGTAGCTTGGAGATAACAACCTACTATTAAAACAAACTGACATCTTGAAAAAACATGTTCTGAAATGATTGGCTTCCAGGATGGGGTGCAATTGTTTGTGTATGAATACTTTTCATCAAAGCCATAGCTAATTAGCTACATCAACTTCATTTCAATCCAGATAGAAACCCATACCCTGCTCAGTAACTTTCAGGTCTTTATGAACAAGTCTTCAAAAAATGGAAAATTACTGTGATCATTTGATTTTTATTGCTGAAACAGGTAGTATCGATTATAAGGTAGTATCCATTTCTCTAAATTTAATTCTTACATCCATTCCCAATTTACAAATGACCAGGGAAATTCTTTTTCCCCTTCTTGCTCTGCCCTCCAATTAGACCTAGACTGATTAGCTTCAGCATCACGTGCTCAGTCCCAGATCGTTTAAGCAAGGAAGAAGCTTGGAGTTGTGTTATGTGTGTGTGTGTTTTAACTATATTAAAATAATATGGCCTTGCTCCAAAAATGCTAGCTTTCTTATAGCTCCCCAACCACACCACGCTGTTTTGTACTTCTGTCGACGCCCCTGTTCCATGTGCCTGGCATGTCTTTTGTCCCCTTATCTACTTGGCAAACATAGATCATGGTGGGGAAAAAAAGGAAGCCGGCCCTTAATGCCCCACCATCCCACCATCAACACCAATTTGTGTACTTACTTATATACATTTATATAAAGGGCTCAGCCTTGGCCACACCATGTGGCTTGTAGGATCTTGGTTCCCTAATCCGGGATGGAACCAGGGTCCTGGCAGTGAAATGTCGAATCGTCAGTATTGGACCTCCACGGAATTCCCCTAAAGGGCTGTCTTTGAATCTCTTTTATTCCCCTCAAACTAATTCTCTAGGTCCATAAAACAAGAAAATCAGTCAGGCCTGTAACATTGAATGTCTTCTATCAGTGCTATCCAGTAACACTTCAGTGATGATGGAAATGTTCTATATCTGTGCTATCCACTACAACAGCCACAAGTCTCATGTGGCTATTGGGTACTTGAAATGTGGCTAGAGCAACTGAGAAACTGAATTCCTAATGTCATTGAATTGATTTAAATTTAAATTGTCACATGTAGGTAGTGGCTGTCATTTTGGACAAAAATGTAGATCTAGGTGACATCCATATTTATAGCACCAATTCATAACTGATCCATTCCCTGAACTCGACTCATGCCAGTATACCCAACTGCCTACTCTGTATCTCCACTTAAACATTTCAAAATTAGTATGTCCAAACCCATGCTGCTGATATTCTCACCCCAAATCTGCTCTTGCCATTATCTTCTCCATCTTGGTTGAATGGCAATTCCATTCTTCTAATTTCTCAGGCTAAGAACCTTATCCCTGGTTCCAAATCTAATTTGTCAGCCATCCTTTCTGTTCTACAAAATACAGCCAGAATGTGATCTAGCCCATCACTGCTGCTGCAAGCATCCTAGCCCACAAAACCACTCTTCCTCACCTGGATTATTGCTAAAGCTTCCAACTCCCCTCTGTGCTTTTTCGTTGGCCCTCTTGAGTGTGTTCTTAACAGAAGTCTATTCTTAAGAGCGACCAATGTTGGACTTCCTTGGTGGCCCAGTGGTTAAGGCTCTGCCCTTACAATAAAGGGGATATAGGTTTGATCCCTGGTCTGGGAACTAAGATTCTGCATGCCATGCAGGGTGGCAAAAAAAAAAAAAAAAGGCAGCCAATATCATTTTGTTAAAACATGTCAGACCACATTACTCCTGTGCTCAAAGCCCTGCAGTGGCTTCTGGACTCAGAGTGAAAACTAAAGCCATTTTCACATGCTTACAAATCTCCTAGGATCTGCTGCCCTGCCCCTCCCTTTCCGCTCTGACCTTATTTCCCACCACTGCCTAGTTTTCTCCACTCCAGAAACACAGCCTCCTCCGTATCCCTCCCTACAGCACTGCAGGGCCTTTCCACAGGCTGTTTTCTCTGCCTCAAATTCTCTTCCCCAAATAAGTTCTTAGCTCATTCCCTCACTTCCTCTCTCAAAGAGATTTTTCCTATTTAAAATGGAAGCTCCTACCCTCAACAATCCTTATTCTGCATTCTTGCTTTTATCCCCTCCATATCACCACCATTCAACGTATTACAGGAGTACCTATTATTTGTCTCTCTCCTCAAGCTTATGCTGAAACAGATGTTCCATGGAACTGACATCGTTTGCTGCTCAATCTGCAGAGTTAGGCACATCATAAGTGCTCATTACCTGTTTGTTGAATAAATGAATGGATATCTGTGTAGTCGCCCCACTTAGTTTGGGCTTCCCAGCTGACTCAGTGGATAAAGAATCCACTTGTAGTGCAGGAGACACATGAGATGCAAGTTCAGTCCCTGGGTCCGGAAGATCCCATTGAGGAGGTCATAGCAACCCACTCCAGTATTCTTGCCAGGAGAATCCCATAGACTGAGGAGCCTGGCAGGCTGCAGTCCATAGAGTTACAAAGAATTGGACACGACTGAAGTAACTGAGGGCTTCCCTGGTGGCTCAGAGGTTAAAGCGTCTGCCTGCAATGCGGGAGACCTGGGTTCGGTCCCAGGGTCGGGAAGATCCCCTGGAGAAGGAAATGGCAGTCCACTCCAGCATTCTTACCTGGAGAATCCCATGGACGGAGGAGCCTGGTGGGCTACAGTCCACAGGGTCGCTTGTACTGTAACTTTTTTCTTTAATCTACGTGTGTCCTTTATAATATTGTGACTTATGTGACAGAAGGAACAAATATTTTATTTATCTTTGAAGTTCCTAAAACCTAGTATTGGAAAACATTAGGTACTCAATAAACATAACTGAAAAGTAACAGCTCTACATTATACACACAGTCACAAGTTACTCACAGAGTTTGATACGCCCAAAATCCTTCCTGAAGGAAACTGATCTACTCACAGCTACTTTTTTCTTTCCACCTGACCCTGGGCGACTTGCTACTACTTATCAGACCACAAGTAAGCTCCTCAAAGACAACCCATCCATTGGCTGGCCAAAAACCTTTAATGATGCCTGGCATGAAAAGATGAACTGAACTAACTTAACCCTCCCTCTTTGGACTCTGGATTAAGAAGTCAAAAGAGAAGTACATGGTGGGAACATATGAGTTGAAAACCAAAGAGAGCCCATGGATTAGAGACAGGAGCTTGACATGTGGAAAGGCCAAGTTGTCAGGACGCAGAAATCAGGTAAGTAGAAATTATGAGATATAGAAAAATATACAGGGTAAAAGTGGATGGGGGAAGAACATAGTGCCTAAGGGAACATGGAGTCACTGAATCACATTAAGAAGAGTGCCCTGGAGTGAGGACCATACTCCTGCAACTGAAGTCCCACTTCCTACTGCTCTGAATCTCTGTGCCCTTTCTTGCTCTGTGTCACTCGCAAGAATGCCCATTTGCTTGAGGTGCCTTAAGAGGTTGTCTCTGTAACTGACAACGCTCAACCTAACCAAAATACCATTCTTGGTTCATACAGTTGCTGTCACCTGTCAAAGACCGGGGGTATTATGTTTCCATGTTTTTTACCAAATGGTACACTTGAGGAGTTCTTCAAAGCCTTAAGCAATTAACCCTTTGAGCTTTGAATGTTTATTGGGAAGAACAGGGATGCAAGTTCTCTTCAGAGCCATTTGGTTTTCCGCCACACTCCTACGGCAGCTAGAATCCACTCACAACGTGAATGTACCTTGCTTTAAACAGATTTGAAACTCTGGATTTGCAGCAATACATTATTTTTTTTTTATTATATTTTTAAAAGATTTATTTATTAGGCTTTGTCAGTTCTTAGTTCCCCCACCAGGGATCGAACCCAGGCCCCCTGCATTGGAAGCTCGAAGTCTTAGTCACTGGACCACCAGGGAAGTCCTTATGTGGTCACTTTTAACAATCTTTTATTTATTTATTTTATCCAAAAAGTCACATACTTCTAGAAATTCAAAGGCCATATCTTCAATAGTTCATAACCACAAGAGAGCCACAAACCTCAAACTCCCTTGCTATGTTTCAGGGCATACCATTGGCTTGGGTAAACACAAAGCACCCAGGACAGGGGCTGTCTACTTCAAAGACTTAGTCACAATCTTTCTCTTTTTCCCCTTCCATGAGTAGCCCTCCCCTACGGGTCCACACAGCTGCCACTACCCAAGGAAGCCAGCTATTTCAAAACGCAGTTGCTACTTCGCTCAAAGGGCAGTGGGGTATAATCATTAAAACCAGGAGCTTTATGTTGAGTATGTTTCATCAGTAGCTAAAACATTTTAAGCATGCATGCTTAAGGCCTAGCCATCCTGACATCTACAAATCTATCATATAGAAACACTAACAAAAATGCACAGACATATACATACTGGGTTAAATGAAAAAATGCGTTTGGATTCTTCTGTAAGATATTGTGGAAAAACCCAAATGAACTTTTTAGCCAACCCAATATAAGGAGGGTCACTGAATCAATGTTTATAATAGCAAACTATTAGAAATATCCTATGCTGGTTATCAGGCAAGTGGTTAAATAAATTACAATACATCCATGCAATGGTATGCTGTATAACTATTAAAGAGCGTGAAGAGTGTTGTGTATGTTATTAGATGGAAATAGGCCTAGTACACATTGTTAAATCTAAGACAGGCAAGTTCCACAATAGTAGTTATTGTATAATCCATTTTAAAAGTGTGTATGTGCATGTTATGAACAAAATAAAAACCTAGGAGGATTGCCCACCAAACCATTCATACATAGGTTACATCTGAGAAGTGGGATGGGACTTTCTCCATTGTTATTTTGTTGAGCAATATAACAGAGGTGTATTATTTTTGTAATTTTTATTTCAATAAAACATTTCAATAGAGAGAAAAGAAAAAATGAAAGAAGAGGTTTCAGAATAAAACTCTGGTTCAAATCCCAACTCTATCATTCTTTTTGGGTTAGTTGGGATATTAAAACACAAACTTGCTTTATCTTATTGACACTTCACAGCAATTGCTTGAAATACCTCAACTTTTATTTTACACATTGCTATTATTAAACACCAGAGGTGATTCTGCCTTAAGGATCCACTTTTCATGTGAGGAACACTTTTTGTGAGATGAGTAATTTCACTCCCTAACTTATCTGTGTGCTAATAAGATACTCATAAGAAATAGGGCATATTCTCTCGAAAATCCTGCTCCCTTTTCTCCCCTTCTCACCCCAAGCGTCCACAACCTGGGAGCTGTCCAGGTACAAATTAACATTTAAAAAGACCTCTAGTTGTTCACACAAGCAGCTCTATTATTGCTTTCTCCTTTACAGCCTTGGTCTGCTCAAAACCCACATTCAAATTGGATCACATCCACTGCAGCCCTTCAGCACACAGGTATTGTGGCAGGGAGGCCGCTTTTGGCTATGAATCCCTTTATTCATTCTAAAGGAACTTCATTCATAAGGTTCACTGAACAGCTCGCTTGTGCCCATCACAGACTCTGACAAAGCATCTTTGCCTACCTGTCACTAATCCTTAGGAAATGCTGTGGGTGGAGCTTCATTCCACAGCCCAGCAAACCAAGGTTCCAAAAGGTGAAGTGACTTGCCCAAGTTGACACCGCTAGTGAGTCGGGGGAGCCTGCTGGGAAATCTAAATTTCGGGGCTACTAAAGGTCACCAGTGGTTCTTTATCTTCCTCCCCCTCCTCCTTTTCCTAACTAACCAGTTTTAAACGCCAAATAGTGCTCTAAATCTTGTAAAGAAAAAACAGCCTTCCGCTACCCCAGCGATCCCCAATCTTTTTAGCACTAGGGACTGAGACCGGATTAATGGAAGGCAATTTGTGTGTGTGTGTGTGTGTGTGTGTGTGTGTGTGTGTGTTGGGGCGTGGGGTGGGGAAAGGGGCTATCCAGGATTGCTTCAGTTTCCCGCCTGCTATGCAGCCTACTTCCTATCAGGCCACGGAGAGGTACCCGTGGCAGGGGAGTCGGGGACTCCTGCCTTACCCCACCCTTCCCTGTTCTCCTATAACTCTTATGTGCAACCAAGTGCAACCCACCCCCCTCCCCGCCCCCGCCGACTCTATCTGCTGGTTTACTGCCACATCTCCCAATAAATCCATCTGGTGCACAGTTCCCCTGTAGCTCAGTCGGTTAGGAATCTGCCTGCAATGCAAGAGACCTGAGTTCGATTCTTGGATCAGGGAAGATCCCCTGGAGAAGGAAATAGCAACCCACTCCAGTATTCTTGCCTGGAGAATCCCATGGACATAGGAGCCTGGTAGGCTACAGTCCATGGGGTCGAAAGAATCAGACACGACTTAGCGACTAAACCACAACCACCAACAACGAAAACACCACTCTGCCGTCCACCGCTTCTGCTCCCTCTTGATTCCAGGGGTCACCCGCCCCACCCAGCTTGGAAACTCGGTCCGGATCCCTCTCCTCACTCACTGAGTGTCCAGCACCACCGCTGCGTCACTAGGTTGGTCAGAGCCCAGGGACCACCAGCGGGACCCGGACCCGGACGCGGTCAGTTCCCGGCCTGGCCTCACCACAGATCCCTTGGGGGCTGCGAACCCGGGTCCGCGCGGCGGTCGGTGTCGGAGAGCTAGGATCAGGCGAAGGCCAGGGGTGGGGCTCGGGGGACAAGGATCTGGGTCAGCGGACTGAGAAGATCGGGATCCCGGGCTGAGAGCCGGAGTCAGGGGACTTGGGTCAGAGTCGGGGGTGGGGGGCTACGCCGGCGCGGGGAGCTGGGCGAGGCGGAGGCCGGCAGCGGGCGCCTGTCCGCCGGGCCGCGGTGGCCCTCGAGGGCTCCTGCTGGCGGTTGACAGCAAGGCCGCCGCCCGGGGACAGGGCGCCGCCCTCCGCTCCACCAGTTCCCCGCGGCTACTCGGCGTCGCAGTCCCGGCCTAACCCGACAGCCCTACCCTGGCGCCCGCAGGCCGTCAGCCACCCCGGCCACGGATTCCCCGCGAGAGGCGGCCTGGGGTGCAGCCGGCGCGGGACGGGCACTGGGGCTCCGGGTTCCCGGCCCCGAAGACGGCTCCTGAGTTCGGGGTCGAGAGTCGCACTCTTGCCTCCCCATCGAGGGACGAAGAGGACCACCATCTCGCAGCCTTGCTCCGAAGAACCACTCCACCAAGCCCTCCAATTTTCCCTTCTGGCTGGTTCCCTTTGCATGTCCTCTCTCAGACTGAGGAGGTCTTCAAAGGGAAATGTCCTTTATTTATGGGGGGGGGGGGGGCTGTTTCCCCTCAGTGTGGCATCCTCTTATCGGCCTTTCACAAACTCCATGCCTTTTCCTGCATACAGGCTCATCCTCCCCCATACTGTGGGTTAAATCAGTTTTTAATTTACCTACAACGAATTGAAAATACTTTTAGCAAAGGGTCTGAGTAATGTAGTATGGTTATATCTCTTTTCTAGTCCTGCTGCTGCTGCGTCGCTTCAGTCGGGTCCGACTCTGTGCGACCCCATGGACCGCAGCCCACCAGACTCCCCTGTCCCTGGGATTCTCCAGCCAAGAACACTGGAGTGGGTTGCCATTTCCTTCTCCAAAGCATCAAAGTGAAAAGTGAAAGTGAAGTCGCTCAGTCGTATCCGACTAGTAGCGCCCCCATGGACTGCAGTCTACCAGGCCCCTCCATCTATGGGATTTTCCAGGCAAGTGTACTGGAGTGGGTTGCCATTGCCTTCTCCTTCCTTTCTAGTACCTGAGGTTAATCATTGTCTCAATTCCTTGTTAAGGTTTCTATGTAAATCTCACTCATTTCCCCCCAAATATTCTGCCCAAACTGTAAATCCCCATTCATTCAAACTCATCAAGGAATACATCTATTTTGGTTTCTTCTCAGAAATCTTCCTCCCACACCAGTCTTCACTGTTGCTCAGTAGGCCAATACCATAACTGTTGCTATGGGATTTCCCTTCGTCATCATCCTGGGAATTTTCCTTACTTTTTTGTGAGTCCCCTGTTTCCCACTGGATTCCATGCCTTGTTTTTCTCCCTGATTTTGGTATAGCACATCTTCTGCTAGCTTCCTGAAAAAAGACTGTAAGGGAGGTGATTTTTTTCTGACATCTTGCAAGTCTGAAAATATCTTTATTTGACATTGATCCTTCGTCTGGGTATATCATTCTGGGTTGGAATTCACTTTTCCTTATGACATTTTTCCTTAGGCAACTATGAATTGCCTTCTAGATTCCAACATTAGTGCTGAGACGTCTGATGAAATTCTTACTTTTGTCCATGACCCATAGTCCTTCATTCTATTTTTATTATTTCTGGAAGCTTTATGTTCTATCTTTGACTTTCTGAAAATGCCCAATGGTATGTCTTAATGTACATCTTTTCATTCATTCTGTAAGACACTCAAGGACTCCTTCACTTTAGAAACTCTTGCCCTTCAGATCTGGAAAATTTCTTCCTTAATTTTTTGTCCCTTGCACAATTACTCATTAGATTTCTCCCCTCCACACACATCTTCTATCCCACTCCATCCCCACCCTTCTTTCTCTGTTTTTACTTTCTCAAATTCTTGTTATTGGTATATCAGTATCTCCAAATAATTCTAATTCTCTCATCTTTTCTCTACCACTTCTCATTTCTCTTTTTTTCCCCTGAAAATTCTCTCATTTCCCTTTTTGTCTGCAAATTTCCTCAACTCTATTTTCCAAACTTTTCATTGCCTCTTTGTCAATTTTGCCTTCTAAACAATGGTGTGCCAGTAAATAACAATGAACTCTCCAAAGAGGGTTGTGGGGAGCCATCATTGCTAGTGCTTGCCCATTTCCTCCGTGCAAATATTTCCCCTATGCCTGATTTCAAGCCACCAACATTACACCCCTGAAAGCAGAGTTGGGGGAGAAGCATAGTAGTGTATCATTATGCTAGTATTTCTACCATATATATACAATACACAAATAATCTCAACAGCATAGGCAACAGTAAAATGTTAATAATAATAAAATAATTTGGAAGTGATGAGTTTTAAATATTACTTTTATTCTTAATATAATATCTTTAATTATAACCACATATAACCTAAAGATATTATATTAAAAACAGAAGTAATACTCAAAACTCATTGCTTCCAAGTAATTTTATCTTTAATTGTAACCTTATGTAACCCAAGGCTTCCCTGGTGCTTCAGTGGTAAAAAATTCACCTGTCAATACAGGAGACGTGGATTCAATCGTGGGTCGGGAAGATCCTCTGGGGAAGGAAATGGCAACCCACTCCAGTATTCTTGCCTGGGAAACCCATGAACAGTGGAGCCTGGTGAGTTACAGTCCATGGGGTCACAAAGAGTCAGACACGATTAAATAACAGCAATAACATAACCTAACTTTTAATAATGATTGTGTTTAACAAATGGATTACAAAATTCCTCAAGATTCACCAGTTGGCTCTTGCACACCGGTATGAGCCACCTCCTGCAAATTATTGCTTCGAAATTAAAAACCATTCCCTCTAAAATAATAAAATTAAATCAGAGTAAGCTTCCAAATGCAGTTCTGATCACATCACTCCCCTGAGTGAAACTCTTTATTGCTTCTCTGCTTCCTGTCAAGGCTCAATTCACAATCCATCTTTCTTATTTGTTCATCAAACAAATACTGATCAGGTGTCTGCTATGGGCAAGGTCTTAAGCAAAAGAGGCAGAGGATACAAGGATGAATCAAACACATTTCTTTTCTTTGATGTACTCCCACTGTAGTAGGAGAAGCAGAAACTTAAACACACACTTAATAAACGTAAATGTGATAAGTACCTTTTAAAAGGTATGTACAACACAAACAGCAAAGCATTACAGGAATGTCTAGCAAATGACTAATACAGCCTTGGGGATCTACCAAGAAAAAAATCTTTCCTTATCTTTCTAGGTCTGCTAGTGAGTTGGGTTTTTAAATTTTATTTAGCATTATATACTTTTCTCATCATAAGCTCTAAAGATAAAGTGGAGTTTTCATTTTGAAGAGTCCTAGTCTTTTTTTCTATAAGAAATGTCCTCAGAATAAGCCTGGTTAATTCACTTAAGTGCACAAATATTAGACTGAACTAATAGAGGATTTTTTAAAAATCTATCAAAATATAGGAAAGGTAGGAGTATTAAAGTATGTGAAATAATGTAAAATATTAAATTTCTGGAGTATATTTACATGTATGAGCAGAAGAAATGTCATAGAAAAAAATGTAAAACATAAATGAAAGTAATAAGATAGCAGCATATGAAATATACTTGAAAGCTATAACTGAGCCATAAGAAGCTTCCCAGAAATCAGAGAATGTCATAGAATTAGCAATTATCTTATCAAAAGATGAGATATTTCTGACCCCAAATATTTGACATTATGATCTCAACTCCAGACTGAAAATAATTGATCCAGTGGAATCTTCTAATTGTGTAAAGAAATAGGCCCAGAAATTTGAAGTGACTTCTAAGGCCATGTAGATGTTAGTTGAGCTAGGGTTAGAGAAGCTAGGTACCTTGCCTTCCATTTTAATGTGTCTTTTCCTCTTAACACTTTATAAATATTTGCCTAGGGGCAAGCTCTGATGCTCACCAAGCAGTCCTGAAGCAACTTTATGCAGATATGTTCTTTTTTTTTTGTTAATGAGTTCAACAAACATTGATTGAATGCTTATTCCACAGTAGGCTTTATAAAGATGAAGATCCCCTGGAGAAGGGCATGACAATCCACTCCAGTATTCTTGCCTGGAGAATCCCATGGACAGAGGAGCCTGGTGGGCTACAGTCCATTGGGTCACAAAGAGTTGGACACACTGAGCGACTAAGCACAGCACAGACATTGGCTAATGGGATAGACAAGTCCATACACTGTGGGTAATTTACTCTATCTGGGAAGATTAGGTGATATTTTCATGTCAGAGATAACATCTAAGTTAAAGTGATAAATGTGTAGCACTTTGATGAGGAAACGAGGGGTAGACATTCCAAACATAGTAAGAAAGTATAGAAATATTCATGGAATAATGCTTAAACTGGTGTGACTGGAGAGAGGCAGTATAGCCATCAATATAATGAGGTAAAATATGAAAGTAGGAAGAACTCTGACATTGCAAGCCCTTTTCCTGAGAAATAAGGAACACTTATTAACTTTACAAAAGGCTCTGTTTGAAGTATTGTTTGAAGCAGGATTCAGTAGCTTAGGCACTTGAAAAAGTCTTCAAGACTCACAGCTTTCCAGATTACTTGCTACCTGCCATTCTTCTCTCTGAAATACTCCCAAACTCACAGGGTCAGGAAACATTTATTTCAGAATAAAACAAGCTCCCCAACGCTGTTTGCAGGTTTTCTAGTGAAATTCCCTCTGCTCAAGATATATTCTATTCTCCCTTCTTCTGCTCAGACACTTCAGTAAAATTTTAAGATTTCCAAGAAATGAAAACTAGCTTCTAAGGAGGAATAAGGGGAACTCTGCTTTAACTGAGTATAGAAGCAACATCATTAGAATCAGAAAAATATAACTGATTATTACAATTTTCCAGGAGTCCTTAACGTGAGAAACCTGAAACATGCCCCTTATGATGGGGGCTCACGTTAAAGAGGAAGCTCCTGATTTGGAGGGTGAGCTCTGCCAGGAACGAGCTGGGAAGCAGACCTTCATTGCCTCTTTCTCTCACCAATGTTTTCTGGGAAAGGCAATGAGCTGTGCCACCCTTCCTTGTACAGGGGGATTTGGTTGTCATTTCTCCCCTTAAAGGAATCAGAGCTTCTTGGAGAAACGGCTGATATTGACTATGCCAAAGCCTTGGACTGTGTGGATCACAACAAACTGTGGAAAATTCTTCAAGAGATGGGAATACCAGACCACCTGACCTGCCTCCTGAGAAATCTGTATGCAGGTCAAGAAGCAACAGTTAGAACTGGACATGGAACAACAGACTGGTTCCAAATCGGGAAAGGAGTACATCAAGGCTGTATATTGCCACCCTGCTTATTTAACTTATATGCAAAGTATATCATGAGAAATGCTGGACTGGATGAAGCACAAGCTGGAATCAAGATTGCTGGGAGAAATATCAATAACCTCACATATGCAGATAACACCACACTTATGTCAGAAAGCCAAGAAGAGCTAGAGTCTCTTGATGAAAGTGAAAGAGGAGAGTGAAAAAGCTGGCTTAAAACTCAACATTCAGAAAACTAAGATTATGGCATCTGGTCCCATCACTTCATGGCAAATAGATGGGGAAACAGTGAAACAGTGACAGACTTTATCTTTTTGGGCTCCAAAATCACTGCAGATGGTGACTGCAGCCATGAAATTAAAAGACACTTGCTCCTTGGGAGAAAAGTTATGACCAACCTAGACAGCATATTCAAAAGAGGAGACATTACTTTGCCAACAAAGGTCAATCTAGTCAAAGCTATGGTTTTTCCAGTAGTCATGTATGAATGTGAGAGTTGGACTATAAAGAACGCTGAGTGCTGAAGAATTGATGCTTTTGAACTGTGGTGTTGGAGAAGACTCCTGAGAGTTCCTTGGACAGCCAGGAGATCCAACCAGTCCTTCCTAAAGGAAATCAGTCCTGAATATTCATTGCAAGGACTGATGCTGAAGCTGAAACTCCAATACTTTGGCCACCTGATGCGAAGAACTGACTCATTGGAAAAGACCCTGATGCTGGGAAAGATTGAGGGTAGGAGGAGACAGGGATGACAGAGGATGAGACGGTTGGATGGCATCACCGACTCAAAGGACATGAGTTTGTGTAAACTCTGGGAGTTGGTTATGGACAGAGAGGCCTGGTGTGCTGCAGTCCATGGGGTCACAAAGAGTTGGACACCACTGAGCGATTGAACTGAACAGAAGACTAGGGTAGGGAATATATAAGATGAGGCTGGCACTTACGATACAAGAAAGTGAGAAATTGCTAAAAACAAAACACAAATCATAGGGCCATGTCAAAGGGGCCGATCTCCCCAGTGGCCAAAGCAGGAACAATCTGAACAACAAAATAAATAATGTAAAAAAAAAAAAAAAAGATAAAAAACAAAATAAATAATGTATCATTGGATATAGCCCAAAGTATCCAAGTAAACACCCATAAATAAATGATTGAAAAAATACAGAAATGAGGGAGAAAAGTCTCCTATGCAGAGAAATTGTAAATAACTTACAAAGCTACACCCCCATCAAGAAAGAAGAGCTTAATTCACCACCACAACCTCCATCACTACACCTGAGTGTGGGCTACACATGGGGACTTACTTCTAAGGATGGGAGTGGAGAAGATTGTCAAATACTAAGTTGGTTTGGTGATTAAGGTTAACATCGTCAATGACGACCATGTTGATGGCAGGTACCCTGGACATGAAGTGATGAAAATGGCACTTCACCTCCGAGATCTTCCTCTCCAAAACCCATAACCCCACTCAATTAGAAAAATATCAGACAAATCCAAACTGAGGAACATTATATAAAATATCAGTACTCTTTAAAGCTGTCAAGGTCATCAAAAACAAGGAAAGTCTGAGAAACTGTTACAGGTCACAGACTAGAGAAGACTAAGGAGCATGCGGACCAAAAACAATGTGGTATCTTAGATAACATGGATGGAGAAGAAGACAGACATAGATGATTAACTCTGTTTTTTGGGGGTATTTTTTTGACCACTGGAGGCTTTCAGGCATCTTAGTTTCCCAACCAGGGACTGAACCTAGCCCCCTGCAGCAAAAATGCCAAGTCCTACCCACTGGACTGCCATGCAATTCCCTACATGATTAACTCTGGACAAAACAGAAAATATTCATATTATTTAAACACTTGTGAAACATTAAAAAATAACTGATCATTTGGGACCCTGAAAAGTCTCACAAATTCCTAAAAGCAATTTGTATAGGCCTCTTCTTTTTTCTTCTTTGTACAGGCCTTTTTTTTTTTCTTCATAGTGTAATAATTAATTGAAGATTGGTTGAATAAATTACTGAATTTTTGTTAAAAGGCCTACCAACTTATTTTTTAACATTCCTCTCTGTGGGCACTTCAGTCGGCTCAGAGCTTTTTGGACTCTCAGCATTTTTCAGATATTTTTGCTTTTATTGGTGAAAGAAGATTTTTATATTCTTACATGATAAGTACAATATAAACTTTTCTGTTTTCATTTCCCATTCTAAATATTGTGTAGTTTACCTTCCTACTGGGCAGTCTTCTACATCCTTTGACCTGTTTTGAGCTGAGTTTTTAACCCTTATCTGTTCCATTAGAGAAAAGATAACACTATTTGCCTTTTGTTTATTGTTCCATTCAGGAATCAAAAGTAGAAGCCATGTTTTGTAATTTTATAGAAAAGGACATCTGGATGAATTTAACTTTGGTATAGTGCATTGGAAGGTTATTTCTGTTATTTTTCTTAGAATTAAAGAACTGGGATAACTTTAACAATAACCTATATCAGTGTTTCTTGATTTTTTTTTTCCTCTATACCTAGTTCGATTTTTTAAAAAGTTCCTATTCCCCTACCTCTGTAACCCATGTCTATCTTTGTAGGGAGATGTGCTTTAAGAACACATATATAAAAAAAAAAAAGAACATATATTATAGATGTGTCATGTGGTATATGGAAGACTATTTTTTCATATATTCATTGATAAAGAACTTTATTTTTACTGATTATAGTATAAGAACTGTAGATAGCTTTGTTTTTCCCTTTCAAAAACAAAATTATAACGCTGAACATGATTTCCCACATAATACATGTTCTACTTTCAACTTCCAGGGATTCTGTTATGGACAAAAATCACTATTCTAAATCAATCCTTAATTTTATATTTGAGAAAACAAAGACCAGAGAACTTCAATAACTTTATCAAACTCACACTGTGAAATAATAAGTCAAGAGTTGACTGATAGTATAATGTTCTTTCTCCTAAGTTTGCTGCAAACTTTTAAAATCTAGGAAAAAATTAGATTTAAAAAATAGAAATAGAGCCAGAAACATTGCTCTCCTATTAAGGAAACTCTCTTCGAAGAGTGCTCTCTGAAGCCCAATCAAATTAATTTCTTGGCTTCTGTGTATTAATTTGATCCCCAAAGTACAGAAACTTAATTTATCTTGATATTAAGTAGAAGTCCTACTCCCCCAATTGTTCTCTTTACAGTGCCTCTGTGATAAAAAAAAATGGTTACAGAATTCTGAAATCTATTGCCCATTGCTTTTATAATCTCAGGGGATTTCTTGCAGGCAGACAGAGTACTAGATATCCCAGTGGCAACTTATAAGCTCTGTGTTGTTCTATCAAAAACAGCTGCCAAATCATTCCGTAGTCTCTTCAGGATATCTCTCTTATTCAGCTCAACCATGAAGGTGGCAACTTTCTCAAACTAGTCACATGAATCAGTTATTGTAGGAAGCCATGAATGTGGAGGAGAAAAAACTAGCTCAATCAGGAATAATAGCAATGTCTCCCCAGGATCTAGTTCCATTGGATAGTATGCAGGTAAAATAAAATTCTGAGTAGGACAAGGTGGAAAAGAACTTTTTTTTTAAAAGAAGAACATACAACATCTTAAATAAAACTGAATGTAGAAGCTAAGAGGCAGCTTTTCCACAAGTATTTAGCCCTATAGATTCTCTCTCAGCATATACTTCCTGTGTAATCTTAGCAAATTAAACTCTGGAATTCAGCTTCTTCAGGCGTATAAAAAGAGGCTTAAACTAGATACTAAGTTTCTTCTAGCTATAAAATTTGTTTTCACATAACAAAGTTATTTATAAAGAGTAATTGCTAAATATACCTGTAAACGAAAACTGTCGCAGGGAAATAAGAACAGTATCTGTAAAACAACAACAAGCTAAAAAAAAGGCCTGTATCTCTTAATTTGTTCTGATTATCAATAGTAATCAGAAATTGTACAATGAAGGTGAACTTAAAACTTTAAATGGAAATTCAGACTACAGCATTATTATGGAAGTGGTATAATATCTATCTAGTTTTGTTGATATTACTTATGAAGGATGGTGACATAGTAATGCTTTTCTTCCCTTTAGAAAATGAAGGGGAAACTTAGTTTGGAAACAATCAGTTCACACAAAGATAAGGGATAACAAAAGCAAGAAGATTAATTTTTTTTTTCTGGACAGGGCATGGGTGAGAAACAGAGATTTTTTTCATCTATATTTCACTACTATTAAAGTAAATTTCATTACTTTTAGCATACTCATATTTTTCATGGTGTCAAATTTTGAGGTGAGTATAGCCCACATTATTAGTGCCATTTTAGCTCATTGCTCCTCTTTATCAGGCTTGGGAAGGTAGCAGAGAGTAATGCAGTGGTTTTCAAAAAATATTTCTTGAGCAAGCAGATCCATTATCTTTGAACAAATTACAGAACACAGAAAAGCAGAACAGCTCTGATTGCAGATGAATGGGGAAGTAGAGCCTATGCTTACTTTTTGAAACTCTGGGTCTTCCAGGATGACAGCCTGGAGACCTTTGTTTTACTGGAAAACACATGGGGTTTTGAGTTCCCTGTAACTGGGTTCAAATCTCAGCTTGCCCACTTAAAAGCTATGGGATGGTGAGAGAGTGACTTAATCTCTCTGAGATTCAATTACTTGTGTGTAAGAGACTAACAATAGTAAATAACAGTTTACAACTGTTGTATGGATAGAATTCTCAATAAATCTCAATTCACTCCTGCTTTTGCTTAAAATTAAACATAAAATCACTTGTCCCACAGTTTTAAAAAAATGGGCATAGTAGTTATCTCCAGTTAGAGGCCTCCCAAAATTCAGGTTTAGATATTTCCATTGTGTCTCAGGTGGTTTCTCCTCCCTCAGGTTATTAGTGTCAAGTTTCTTTTTGTCCCAGGGGTTCTAACTATGCCTTACTACCACCCTTATTATATCTTGTTAAACCTAGATAAACACACACACACAAATCAGGGGTTTATTATGAAAACCCCATAATACACAGTGAATGTTCCATGGTTCTTATGTTTTTCTTTTCTAGACAAAGGGAAAAATATGCAAACTTTTAAGTTTCAAACAGAACTGTTGAAATTATTTTTTCATATTAACTTTTATTAGGAAGGTTATTAAGATTTTTACTTTCGAGGCCATTCCTTTTTAAAAACCAAATTTGATTATATATTTCTCAGAACATGTCAGCAAATACAACTTTAGTTCCCTCAAAGCAAGACTTAAACGTTCTTTTTCTTCTGATACAGCTTTTATTGGCTTACTCTAATAGACTCAATGCTTAATCTTAAAATGATGGGTCCAAGTCACAGCTCTGCCACTAAATAAGCAAGTGATTTAACTTCTCTGAGCCTATTTTCTCTTCTGTAAAATGAAAATAATGCCAGCTTCATAGGATCATTATGACAAATTGAGGTAACATACATAAAAGAATACTCACAACTATAAAGGTCAATATGATGGCTATTCTTTCCTTGCACACATATCTAGTCTGGTGCTAGGAAATATAAAAGAAAAGGTCAGTTACCAATTCCAAATATGCATGAAAGCCAAAACAAACAAAACCCTGGAAAGCAATTCAAATTCAGTGTGAGGTCAGGGACTAAACATATACCTGTCTTTGACAGTGAATTGGCATCACCAGTCTCAAAAACAGTTGCCACACCAAACTTAAAGAATAACAAAACAACTTAGTCACAGAAGTGACCAACCTTGGGGTGATCTATTGACATTTTATCTACGGAACATAATCTGATTAAGAAGACAGTAATGTGACCAAGATAACCCCTCAATTAATTCTAATTTGTTTGAGGTTATAAGGATTTTTTAGTATGCAACATACATTCTTGACAAAAGAGAATACAAAAAGTGAGAATGTGTTACACAACTCTTCCATAGCATGGATAGCTTTGATTCTCATGATCAGTACTGGTTAGCTGCTGTACATTAAAATTGTGCCCAGGGTGAAGCCTAGAATGCTATACCATGGCATTCTTAAAGGAAATACCCTTTACCAACATCCCAAATCCTTTGGTTCCATTTCTCTGTTCATTGAAGATTTATGATAACCTGTGACTTGGTCTTTATCTTTGGCTTTACCTGTATTTCCACCCTCCCCTTCAAAAGGAGAACCCCATTCTCCTAAATGATGAAACTGGTAATTTTGTCAGTTATATTTACTCTTAATTAACAAATTAGCCTTTAGGTTTATAACTTGATATTTTGTGATTTGCTTAGTATGCTTAGTATTCCAGACCTTGACTGAATTGATGAAACTTCATCTTCTAACCCTGTAAACCTAAAGATGAGCAGTTTAGCAAGATCTAATACCCCACAAGCTTCTAGGAAAACGTTATTTCAGAAATCTAAAGAACAAAACAAAATCTCTTCTTTATTTTGGTAGGGGGAAACTAAAAAATATACTGAGTAAAGAACAGTATAACACAGGAGAGCATTCTGAACTTTTTGTCTGACTAAAAATATAGACTACTTAAAAACCAGCAACAGGTATACCTACTTTCGGTTGTGTTTCTGAAATGCCAAATTTTATACTACATGCAAAATCTGCAGAGCTCACTTTCTTAAGTAGAAAATGCATTGATAAAATCAGCGCTTTGGTTATTTAAATAACCATTCCAAAGATGCCTGCTTCGTAAACAGCATTTGAAATTAACTATAAAGGGCCCAACGCAAGCATTTAAAAAATATAATTGGAAGTATGAAATGGATCTGTGTTTATAGATTGCAATTTTCGAAGATAATATTTCATTTTAATGTAATACAAGATCACAGGATTTCAACTGGAAGGACGTCCTTAGAGATCATCTTGCCCAACCTGAAATTCAAATCTCGGAGTATTAGCTCGACTCCAAACCAGTCCGGACCGGAAGCCTGAATCGGGCCTACGCATCTCTTTTTAAAAGAGACAGGCGAAAACACCGGATTCCCTCTACAGTTTTTGAGCGCAAAATGAGTAGATTCTCAAGATGGGTGTAGGTACTTCTAAGAAATCATCTAGTTTGTCCCTTTGACAACTCTTCTGGTGTCCGGGGATCAAATATCTAGGTTTTGCTTCTAACATGTTGACAAGCCACAACCTTTCTCGGTAAGCATCCTGAAGCCTCACCGCACCTTCAGAAAATCGTTTTCATTTGATTTTTGGACATTCAAGCTCCCTAGAAATCGCTCCCTTTGGTGGAGCCCTGCGGCGTTCGAGAGCAGCAGCCGCAACCCCTTGGCTGCCCCAGTCCTCTCCAGGTCTCGCTGGGTGGGATTCGGCCAAGGCGGCTTGAGGCACGTGGTGACGAGGGGACCGGGGACACGATCCCCGCCCCGCGAGCCCCTTAGACCAGAAGCTACCCTACCCGACCCGACCAAACCCTCAGGCAGGCCCCTTCCTGTGAAGTTAGAGACTCGACGATCCAGCATGGATCTCAGATCATTTAACAGGGCCCTCGCCCCCCAGTTCCTCAGAGGCCCGCCTCTCCACAGGGGTCCTGTATACCCCGGGGGCAGCGACTGACGACGCTCAGAAGGCGAGAAACGGCTCCCTAAGCCGCTCGCTGGGTCCCTCTCTCCCCAGAATGCACCGGGGCCAGCAGGAAGGCCGCTCCGACCCCTAATTTTCCCGCGAATTCAGTTCAAAGAGGCGGCCGGGCCCGCGATCGGCAGCGCGCACGGGCCAACCAAGCCGCGCCTCCGCGAGAAGCGCCTCCGCGTGACTGACGGGGGAATCCGCGGGCCAACGGGCTGGGCGGCCGGGCGGCGCGCGCTCCCGCCGACCAATCAGAGCGCCGGGCGGGGGAAGTGGGCGGAGCGAGGCCAGGCTAGGGTGAGCGGTCTCTCGAGCGGAGCGGGGTTCTCAGGAGGAGACACTTTTTTTTTCCTCCCTCCTTCCCTCCTCTCCTCCTCCCTTCCCTTCCCCTCTCCTCCCCTCTCTCCTCCTTCCCCCCTCGGTCCGCCGGAGCCTGCTGGGGCGAGCGGTTGGTATTGCAGGCGCTTACTCTCCGGGGCCGCCCGGCGGGTAGCTGGCGGGGGGAGGAGGCAGGAACCGCGATGGCGCCTCAGAAGCACGGCGGTGGGGGAGGGGGCGGCTCGGGGCCCAGCGCGGGGTCCGGGGGAGGCGGCTTCGGGGGTTCGGCGGCGGTGGCGGCGGCGACGGCGTCGGGCGGCAAATCCGGTGGCGGGGGCTGTGGAGGCGGCGGCAGTTACTCGGCCTCCTCCTCCTCCTCCGCGGCGGCAGCGGCGGGGGCCGCGGTGTTACCGGTGAAGAAGCCGAAAATGGAGCACGTCCAGGCTGACCACGAGCTTTTCCTCCAGGCCTTTGAGAGTGAGTGTGTTGGAGGCTTTGAGGGCAGGAATCTCCACTCTTGCAGCGTTAGAGGGCCGGGACACTCGTGCTGGGACCCCCTTCGTCTCCTGGAGTCGGTTTGATTCGGGAGTGGAGGGCGAAATTGAGGGGGCTGTTCCGCCTTCGGGGGTTACGGCTTACGGGGGCTCTTAAGTCTAGGGGCTTTGGGGGAGATAGGCTAAGGGGTCCAGGTGAGGTTCGTGCCTCCCCAAAGATTTACACGCGAGCTGAGGCTGTGGGGCCCCGCGTTAAGAGCAGGGTGCTTTTAGGTGAGGAGGTCACGGTTGAACTGTACAGTTGGATCTGCGGTACACGACTAGTTCTTGCTTTCTTTCATGCCTTCGTACTCCAGAAGTACAAGGCTGTCGGTTGAAGCTTCAGAGGAGCAAAATTAAGCCTGTGAAGAGAGGAATGCAGTAAAATCGACCAGATTGTCAGTCTGAAATGCCTTCGCAAGAACTTGGTGCTGCACGTTAACATGGCACCTTTTGATGCTCTAAACCTTTCAAATCTTTCCACCCATTTAAGGGGGACGTAAACTGAGACAGGTAGTGCTTAAGCACCTCGCTTCTCTGGACACGCTCTCGGAATTCTGTCCGTTGTGTTTGTCTTCATTTCAGAACATTTTCTGATGTCAATTTCTGTTTTTAAGGTCTGTTTCGTGGGCAAAGCTACGACTTAATTTAGGAAGGGGGCAAGGTGTCTGGAAACAAACAATAGAATTTGGAAGAAACAGCATGACTATGAGTAACCTGCCCTGTTCTTTAATGAATATTACATCCTGGTTGTTTTCCTCTCTGCTTTGGTGTGGATGTTGTATCTGGATGATATTTAACAGCTAGATATCTTACAGAAACTTGAATAAACTCAGCTTTACCACTCAATGTCTTTATTTACAATTTTCCGTGGCATATGTTAAGGGCATGGTATCAGCTGTGCTTGGAAAGATGTATTACATTGTTTAATACCCTTCTTTCATTCTCTCTCATTAGTGCTTCATGAAATTCTAATTGAAATTTAATACAAGGAATTTCAGTTTTTATTGAAATGAGTATTGAACCTGCTTGAGAGAGATTTACATTATTCTCGCATTTCTTTAATATAGTTTGGGAAATCTGTAGAGGCTTTCAGTTGGAAATACTAAAGCACAGTGATGACAATAAACATACCTGTTTGTAGCCTTTCTAAAACATCTCATCTCCTTTTAGTTTATTTGAGACTAAAACTTAGCTAACTAAAAATTGAGTGGAAATTTAAAAAATTCTCTCTTAAACATTATGAGAAGACAAATCCTCCAAGAAAGTTTTATCTATCTTGCTTTCTGATGAGTCTGCTTTGTAGAGATGAACTGTCATTAAGAGTTAGATTTGGAAAAAAAGATTTGGTCATAGAACAACCTCATTCTTTAATATTGATCTTAGTTTCTGAGACGTGTATATGATTTGATGTATTTACTAATATAGTCATTTTTATACTGCTTTATTTAAAGAAATATATTACTAATGTGTCATTAATGTAAATGGTATTATGGTATTTGTGTATAAAATATTTTCTATCTATAACATACATCCTTTGTAACAAGTTTTAACTAAACAACATTAAAAACATTCTGGGAATATATTTAAAAATATGTGTTGCAATAGTATTTACATACTGAGGTAATATTTACATTGAGCAAAATAGAAACTTCAACTATAGCTAGAAATAAATTCAATGAAAATTTTAGCTGATCTGTGTTTTAGATTTCAGTACTGACTAACTTTGCTCATATCGGTATTGGGACATCTATTTAGGTAACAGTTGTATTCTGTTTGAGCTGACTACTGCACAGACTTTTGAAAAGACTAATTAAAAAGTGAACATTTCATTTTTGTTATTGGCATCAATATGGAGTTCCATCAATATGGAATTTTAGCTACTTTTTAGAAAGAGATGGGTTATTAGTAGTTTATATTAACTCTTCAGTTCTGCATACAAACTCATTTAAAAATAGCTGCCTTAGATATGCAAGGCTTAAAAGCAAAGATTATAGAGTACCTTAAATTTAAAATAAATGTAGGTGCATTTTGTGACTGTTGTAGACTGAATGTCATTTAATGTAATTTTGCATACTAATTTTCTTGATGTAAATATTCAGTACGTGATTTTCATATAGGTGATTAGTTTATATTGGTTATAACATGGGCTGGTTTGATATTTTCTTAACAACTTAAGTAATGAGTGAATTTAGATAACATTTGGATTTTGTTTCTGTTACCTAGAACCAACGCAGATCTATAGATTTCTTCGAACACGAAATCTTATAGCGGTAAGTAATCAACAAAATTCATCAGCATTATTTTTTTCCTAGAATTTCACCTATTTAATTTGAATATTTTAACTTTTTTTATAGCCAATATTTTTGCATAGAACTCTTACTTACATGTCTCATCGAAACTCCAGAACAAACATCAAAAGGTACATTTTATGAATTTATTTCGAGTTGATCAAACCATGTTAAAATTTTGTTTTAAAGTACAATCTCTAACGAAAGGTTAAATATGAAAACTGAGGTGAAAGAGTAATTGAATTGATTGCAAAGCGACTTTTTAAAGTACCACTTTTGTAAATCCCAGTTGATTGCCAGTTTATTCCTGATAGAAATGATTTAGTAGTGAAGTAAATGAAGTGATTTTACTGACTGATGTTTTTGCTCTATGCTAATAGTTTCTTTCAAGTTTGATAGGAGTTGATTTAAATATTTACTAAATTAGGGCTCATGGGAGCTTATCTTTGATACATAAGTTTACCAGTTAATGTCTGAGTATTTTATGTTCTAACAATAAAGAAATCTCATTTTATATTTTTGGTGGTTGTTTTATTAAAAGGGAAATACTTTTGAAGTCAATAGGAGGAATGTCTTTAAAAACTTCTTAATCTTAATTACTTAGTCTTAAAGTGGAATCAGAGAGCTTATTTTTGCTTTTAACATTTAACCGTATATAATTATGGAATATTAGTTTCTTGTTCTGTGCCCATGATTATTTACTGAGCATATCAAGTGAACAAAACTTTAAAGGAGAGAACCCCTACTAAGCATTTGGTATTGTTATAGTCTTGACTTAGGAAAACCATTAAGCTTTTCAGTAAACTTTGAAAGTAAACTCATTTGGAGACTCCTGCTGGTTACTAAGTAAGTATCAGTGTTTTTTATGGTAAGACATAGTTTGGTTTTGTAGATCTATCTAGATGTATTTTGAAGGATTGAAATGTTAAAACCGTTTGTCTTTTTGATAATCCCTCTGGATCCAGAGAGAGAGAGCACACACAGACAATTGTGCTCACGCCTGCACATGTATTTAACCAGTGAAAACTGTCAAATTTGTAAATAACTAGAAAGAAAGTGATAGACTAGGCAGCAGGATTAAATATGTCAATTATTTACCTGTCTACTCTATGCCAGGGTTCAGGAAACTTTCTGTAAATAACTGGATGGTAAATATTTTAGGCTTTGTGGTCTAGGAAACAGAATTGAGGATATTAGGTAGTATATAGGTATTATACAAAAAAAGAAAAAACGTCAACAAATTTTTTTATTGATGAAATTCAAAATATAATGATTGAGTGCAGTGTATTTTTTTTTGGCCACATGGCCTGCAGGATCTTAGTTCCCTCACCAGGGATTAAACCTAGGCTCCGGTGGTGAAAGCACTAACCCCTAACCACTGGGCAACCAAGGAATTCCCTACTGCAGTGTTTTATAATACATGCCTACTAGTGAGAAATGTGGAATTCTTTTATTTTTGCAAAGTGGGGTGAGGGGATAGCATTTAACATAATTGGGATTTAGAGTCCTCTTATCATATCACTTGGAAATGTTTATAAAAAGCATTCTGGCTTATGGGCAGTGCAAAAACAGACAGTAGGCTAGATTTGGCCAATGGTCCATAATTTGCAGACCCTTGATTTACTCTGTAAAAGTAGGAAGATTTGATTAAGTAGTAGATTTTTCTTTCGATATTTTTAATATGAAAATGAGATCATCTAGAGGACTTTCCTGGCGATCCAGTGGCTAAGACTCTGTAATTGCATTGCAGGGGGGACGGGTTCAATCCTTGATCAGGGAACTAAGATCCTGGATGCTGCCATGTGGCCAAAAAAAAATTTACTGCAGTTATCATCTAGAATGCTATCTGATTTTAATTTAAAGTGATAAAGTTCTTTAAAAGTAAATTTCAGTTAATCTATAAGTGGATTAAAGAGTACATCATTATTGTTCATTAGACTGTCTGTGGGATACATTTCTCTTGTTCACTAATGAGTGGAAGCCATTTTAAAAGTTTGGTAGTAGAAGTGAATTTTCTTAATTTGGTACCCCATAGGTAAAAAATTGTCTTTTGGGACAGTTTCTAAGCAGTTTGCCAGCCAAGAAACATACACTTTCCATTTAGTCTATTTTCCATGTAAAAATGCATTAGGAATCACTTTATTCTTTGTTGCATGCTTGGCCTGTATAAGACACTGACTTATTTTTAACACTTACACAACAACTTAATATCTTCAAATGAGTGCTGTCTTTTTCAAAGTAGTTAATGAATTTGGAAGGGGACGAATTTAGCCCAGTGATTGTGCTCTTTGTTCACTGTTCTTGAAACTGCTTTTACAAAATTGCTTTTAGTACTATCCCTTTGCTCACCATGTTTTGGGAACTCCTTTTGTACCATTACAACAACATAATATTCATTGTTGGAATATACTTATCACTCCTTTGACATGCAGGTGTAAGATTAAATCTGATATATTTGTTAAAAAGTCTTTTACTTTCGTTGCACTTCATAGAGGCATTCAAATTTTATAGGCTGACACTACCCTGGCACAGTGGAAACACTGGTGAGGAGAGAAGGGTGTCTTATTGAGCCCATTTTACTAGGTTTCATGTAAGCTGCTTCTGAATCCTCCCTCCAAAATTTCCTGAAATTTCTTGAATTTTAATAATATTCTCCATTTTGATGACCTTTTGATAATTATATCCCTTGTTAAATCTGAGCTACAGTAGCAGTACCTTTCTAAAAAACAGAAATACCCGTCGTGTTGGGAGGTGAGGCTGCTTTTATGTAGTTGCCTATTTAGTTTGTTTTGTTTTTCCTAAGGAATGCTGGGTTGCCTGTATGATCTAACCTATTTCAAATGGTTGTTAATATTCAGTTCTCCTATGTACAGTCTCCATAAAGGTGGAAGAGATGAACCTTGTGACCTACAGTCTTAACTTTTCTTCCTACAGACAAGGTTTCTTCTTAATCATTATACAAAGATAAACATTTTATTCTTAAAAGTTTTCAGAAACTTTACAACCTCCTCAGTAGTACATTTCAGTATTTACACTGAAAAGTTCTTTGTAACTAGCCTAAAAGAATCATGTTTTTCTTCTTTCTTCTCTCTTATCTATGGAGATTGAAAATGTATTGCCATCCTTCTTAAAGAACTTCTTCCTATGCTTTATAAGATGAAACTTTAATATTGAGGTTTTCAGTAACTCTAAAGGTAAAGAGAGAAGCTTTTTTTAAAAAAGACCTTTTGTTAATGGAGGCTATTTATTCACCTGAAATATAGATTATATCAATTCTATTCTTCCTATCAGTGTTTTACTATGATACATTTACATCAAAATTTCTCTACTGATATTTTATGGTAGGATACAATAACTGTTTTTGAGAAATGAGCATATTAGTAATTTCTAGTATCTGAATTCAAGCTTTACAAAGTAATTAATGTAAATTTATTAAATTTGAAGGGAGTATAAGAAATATTTGTTTCCCATTAACATATATGAGTCTAGTTTTTTAGCCTCTAAAAAATGTAGATAGTAGATTACCTTAAGAACGAAGATGAGGCTTGTTTTATTTATTTATTTATTTTTGAGGCTTGTTTTAGAATCCATTTGTTCTTAAATTGCTTACTGAGGGTGTGGTTATTAATTTAAGTTTGTTTTGTGGAAAACTACTTTTTTCTCTTAAACTTGTTAAGTTAAAAAGCTGATGATTTTGTTATGATTTGATGGTATGTCCTTTAAACTTCAAAGATTTTTTCATGATGGTGACAACCATCTCTTTAAAATGACATATTAAACTTTAGCCATTGTTGCTCATCTTTGAGGGTGTTTTTACTATACTTCATATGTTTTATGGAATATCTAGATTTGTCAGGTTACTTAATAGAAATATGAATGTTTCAAAGTATTCATAATTTGCATTTGTTTGGCTCAGGCTGACAGATGCTTGGCACCTACCAAGATTAAGGCAACATGCCAAGCACCGTGTGGCTTTCCTTGAAGAAGACAAATCTCTGCCCTTTAGGAACTTATAATCTAATAGAAATAAAATATTTATTCAAGTTTCACATTTAGGAGACTAAATGTCAAAATAAATATAAACCAAGTGCTGTAGGTAGGGAGAAATCCCTCTAGTTTCGGATTAATTACCCAAGGTTTCATGGAAAAGTTAGCCTTTGAAATGGGACTTGAAGGCTTGTTTGCTGTATTATAATATACACTCTCTCAATAGTATTCATTGTTACGGCTAACCATCCATAATTTATCTTATTAAAAATAAAAATCACATACCCAGTTTGCCTATTATAGTGACAATAAAGTATAATCTGTTTGTTTTTCCCAGTTGAGAAGTGATTATTTTGTTTATCTGTTTCTTCCAGGAAAACATTTAAAGTTGATGATATGTTATCAAAAGTAGAGAAAATGAAAGGAGAGCAAGAATCTCATAGGTAAGATAACCTATCAGTTTACATTAAGTGACAAACTTGAGGAAAACAGAAAAAGCACAATGATCATTTTCATTGTGATCACCTCAGTATTGTAAGGAGTTAGAGCAAATTTGGAGGTCATCTGATCCAAACTCACACACAAATCAGGGATTACTTCTGTAGCATCCCTGCAGAGACTCCATTCTTAAGCCTTATCTTGAATATCTCCAGTGCTGGAAACTCACTGTTTTCTAAGGCAGTTCTGTTCATTATTATTTTTCTCTACTACAATGTCTTGCATTTTGAATCAAAGTTTCTGTAACTTCTGCAGTTAGTATTAATCCTGCTACCTCATCTGAAGAAAGATGGAGGCTCATGTTTATGGTATACTTGGCTGTACTCAAGGTGCTGTGCCAAGTGCTTCACACGATCACATCTTTTCTAAGGAATCATCTACAGTTCTGAGAGGCATTTTTTTTCCCTTTCTCATCCTTCTTATTGACGTCCTTCAGACAAAATATTCTTAACTGTAGTTTATATTTGAAATGTGTTTATCACATGATAGTTTCAGAAACCTGGCCTTTAGGACAGAACCTTAATGTGTGTTTTCAAATATGATTCCCAGAATTAATCCCTAAATGTTCCCAGGAGCTTACTATCTCCCTAGGCTAGACAGATGCTTCCAATCCTAGACAGTAGGCATCTACTTACTCTTTGATAAGTAAAGAAAATTGAGTATTATTCTGAAGAGAAACAGGGACTTGGGTGGTATTTGTTTGTTCATTGACCAGTTTTAGGGGAGAATGTAGAACTAAAAATACTAGATTTTTAAGCAAATGGAATTGAGAAAACTGCCACATGGATTTTTCTTTTTCTCTTGAAGTTTTAAATCATACCATACCAATTTAGATAGGATGTACATTAACTTAATGATGCTTTATTTATAGTATCTCATTTTTGTGACTAAGAGATGTCATTTTTGTAACTGCTTTTAAGTTTGCCTTTTCAGTTTGGTTATTATTTGAATTTTTTTTAAAAATCTCATTTAAAAAATGTTTGCGGACTTGTAGGACTGCAGCGTAATTTATATTTCCATATCTAGGCAGTCTTGATTTGTAAATAAAACTTTGATGGTTCATTCTAGAAGCTGAGATCCCAAATCTTTACCTAATCAATTACTGCCCAAGGAATATCTTACAGTATTGATTTATATAGACTGAAAATATGCTCAGTGCATGCACCCTCTATCCTTTGCTTGAATTTCTATTCCAAATCCTCGTCTGTTCACCTGCCCTGCAAAGAGCTTTTGGGACCCTCTGGGCCTTTTGTAGTTAAAGTGTGAAGCTCTACTCAGAGCCTGACCACACATCCTCTCTTTTCTCCCAAACACCTAATAGTTTGCCCTCAGGTCTTCTGAGGCTTGGTTAAGAAGGAAGAGTGAAAACAAAAAGAAGAAAACTTGACTGTTTCTTCATCTCCCCCATCAAGGTTCTACCTTCATCACTGCTAAGCATGACTACTATCTCATTGTGACCGTGGCTTTGATAAATATTACAGGACTTCTCTTAGAGTGTGTGTTGTGAGGAAGATAGATTATTATACTGATACTCACCAAATAATTATATTCCTTTTGATCCAATGAGTTTAACAACTTTGCCAGTACTGTAACAGAGTATTGCTGACCAACTCACAGAAACTTCAGAGAGTTGCATAGAATTCCTGCTTGTAATTTTGAAAATAGTCTAGGATCTAACTGGGACCAATGAGTTGGTCATTTCAGCTCCCCAAGATCTTTTTAAACAGACCTAACTGTGTTGGAGCTGACCAGGCTTACTTAATACTCAGCAAGGCTCTTTAGGCCCATGAGGTATTGAATTACTGTACTAGATGTTCCACCCCCTTGCCACACACACACTCCATCTTTATGAATGTCTCATTGTTGCTCCCAGAGTCACTAAAATTAACTGAGAAATTGGTTCATTTTAAGTTTACCCACAAGGCCCTATGTTGTTAAATTCCTTCAATGTATTTCACATCTCGAATTAGGCATGATCCTGCCGTTCTACTAAACTTTATCACATAGGATTGTAAGTTCCCTAGACAGCAGTATATAATGTCAGCACTATAAAACCTTGCTTGCAAGATCTATTGTCAAATTCTCTTATGGGAGAACAAGGTAAATCTTTGTTGTTCCATGAAATTAATTAGTAGACATTAAAATCTTAAATCATATACAAATAAAGTATCTCCCTTCTATATTTTTATTCTGTACTATCTTAAACATAAAGCTCTTACTCAGTTTAATTGGATCCTGGGTTTGTTCAGTAGCTATAGTTGGGATATATTCCATTGGAACTCATGTTCTTTCAGTACTTCAACAGTCTTAATGTCTCCACTGTCAAACCCAATGCATTTCATTCCCAAAATGAAAAGCTCCAGGAGACTGTTGAGACACCCCAAACACTACAAGCCCTGCAAGTACTACAGCCCAAAGGTTACAGCAGTCAAATGCCTGATCTATTCATCACAGTTGTAGAGACTTAAAACCAAATTCCTGGCATTATCTGTGCAACATGAAGTTGGTGTTGAAGGATCTTTTTTGTCTTTTATGCTTTAACTCTACAGTTATCTTACTTGTCACAAATAATGGCAGAAATTTATTAGGGGAGAAACTGATAGAAAAAAAGAAACATGGCACATTTCATGGTTTTCATTTCTTTAAGGTATCAGTCAGTTTGTGACAATAGATCAGGGTTGCATTTGTCACCTTAAAACTCAATAGTAACACCCACAGACTGTGAAGATTATTTCTCTTGTACAATGGCTTCTGCAGACTCCACAGCCAAGTTTAGAAATTCATGGTGGTCACATCTCTAGTCTCTGTTTTTCCCTAATCTTCTCTTCTTGCTCTTCTGGTGTGGTTATGTATATTTAAAATGTCTTTCTTTTTAGAATTTATGGTATAATACTTTATGTCCTATCCTCTCCCATCTCTTGTTTCTGATTTGCCGGTATATTGTGGATTTTGAATTTATTTTGAGCTTTGACCAAGCACTATGGTTCATTGGTATAAATCTCTGATCTTTCTGTAGTTTTCTGTTTTAGCAGGATCCCAGGGGGTCTCTTGGGCTATTCATCCTACCAGTTTGGGAATTCTCTAGTCACAACTCCTGACTTCTAAGTACATCTCCACTGACTGAAAGGTAGCATGAAAAGATTTCCAACTTGCAGTTGCTTCCAGAAATATTTCCTGTGGTCAAATGAGAAACATTTCCACTTAATCGTTTTCCATTCCTGGTCCTGTTAGTAGCTGGAGAAATTCCTTCCAAAGATAACTGAAGTAGAACATCTACTAGGTATATTTTCAAGCCTGTGTTTTTAGTAGATTGAAAAGGTAAAGTGCCTTTCATCACTTTATGTTGTTGTTATTACAGCCTTAATTTTTGAGTTAGTAATCTTCCTTTTCTTATCATCTTTTTGTACTGTAACAAAATTTGGATTCTTTTTTTTTTTTTTTTTTCCTGGGATTCCCATTTCCTTCATGTACGATGTCCCAAACACTTTACTAAGACCTAGTGGATATAATGGTGAGCAAAACGGATGAAGACCTTGCCTTTCTGGAGTTTATCAGCATTTAGGGGAAAAAAGCATAGTTGTATAATAATTATAAGTGCTGGGAAGTAAAAGTATACACATAGGGAAACTATGGCTGTATGAGGCAGGAGAATCAGCTCTTGTTTAAGAGTCTAATTTGGGAATAGAAATGTTCAATGAGGGCTTCCATGAAGGAAGAAGCTAAGATTTGAAACATGAATATAGGAGTAAAATGAGGATAGAGGGTGAGCAGGTAGATGATTCTAGATAAAGGGAACATAAAATCATTTGAGGGCAGTGTAGCTGACTAGAGAGAACATGACATTTGATGAGACTAGAGCAGATGGCCATGACCAGATAATGCAGAACCTTTTAGGCTATTTAAGGTTGCTGGTCTTTATCCTAAGAAAGCTGTAAATTATTTAAAATAGATATATTGCATTAATGGTGTTACTCTAGCCACCTCTTTTGTAGGTTTAGCTGCATTTTTAAAACTTCAAGCTGCTGCTTAAGTTGATTATGTCTTTTTCCACCATAATAGGATCTGATATCTTCCTCCCCTTTCTCTCTCTTTTTTTTTTTTTACCAATTCTTTCTTGATTGTAAGTTTTGATGTTGTTTTCATATCAACATCTTTTCAGACTTAAGGTTTTCTTTTTTTTTTCTTTTCAGACTTAAGTTTTAATTGTTCCTTTTTTAGAATCTGGGCCGTAAATTTCTCTGTACATACGTACTTCTGAAGGTGCCTTATCATTCACCACTAATCATATATGATTCTTAAAATCTAGGTATTTGAGAACAGATTTTTCCCCAAAAACAATCATATCTTTATTGACTTTTTTTCTGAATACAGCAGCTGTTTTTTTACTTGAGTCTTAGGGAAAATAAACATCTTTTAGAAACAGCTTGATACAGTTTATAGTGTGAAGCAATATACTAATAAGAAATGCTAGTCGTCTTAATGTTTACATCATAACATTAAATGTAACTTACCTTATCATCACACTTGACCTTTTTTGAGGTCATATAGCCATGACTCTAGAAATGAAGTCTTAAACCTGCCACTGTCAGATTAATGTGTATAAATTTGAGGCACTAATCTTCGTTTCTTTCCTGCATAAAAATGTTGGTCCTTCTGTGGGATCTGTCTACTCCTAAAATTTGAGTTTCCTACATGAATCTCATCTCAAAATATTAATCTAAAAAAAAAATATTTGTCTCTTATGAATTTAAATTAATTAACCTTATTCTGCAGACTGCTTTACAATTGTCAGATACTTGTCAATTACTTGTGCTTAAAATCTTATCCCAAAATTTCACATTCCCCCTCTAGTTTCCTGTTGCCATATTGCTTTCTTCCTAAGAAGATGAAAATAGGGAACACATCACGAAGATGAACCAGATCCTTATCTGATATCTTATTCTGATCACCTAAGCTGGATTCTGTGCTGCCTAAGACCAGATAGGCTTGACCAGGCCTACTTGTTTCTTTCTTCCCTTCCTCTGATCCAGCTTAACCAATTAAGATGTAGACACAGCAGCCCCAGGAGAGGGAAGAGGGTGAATCAGAAAGGGAGAGAAAACTGTCTTCTTTCCTTGGACTAAACCACCCGTGAAAGGGATCAACTCGCCTCATTGTCACATTGTATTCTAGGTACATATCAGAGTGTTTACTTTTAGGAGAGTGGTTTCCCCTAAAAGTGCTTGCTTTGAGGGGAAATTATGCATAGCAAATCACATTCCCAAATTTATTTTTTAAGCTGGTTAATTTAAATTTGGAATTCCTTTTCTCAAACAATGTTATATGGCAGCTGAATGGATCTGCCATCTCATTTAATTTGTAATGTACCATTTAAAACTGTGCCTCAAACCATCCTGTGGTGACCTTTTTGTTTTTAATTTCCAATCTTTTGTAGATGGATACTTTTGTAAAATATATTGATCACATACTTGGATGTCATGGCAATGCTAAGTTTCTGTAAAAATGGTTAAAGTCTAATTCTCAATGTCTTGCCTTGTGGAATGGTAACAGTTTCTCCAGTGATCTCAGTGGGTAGACCAGGTTTTGAATAACACTAATATAAAGTGTTTTCTGGGGTAGATCAATGCAAGGTATTTTTGTTGTTTCACAGTTGGAACCTAGGATCGAACTTCCTATAAACACAATGTAAATAATTTTAGAAGTACCACAATATAATGGGTCCTGATCCCTGACCTTAAAAATCTTACAACTCTAGGGAGGACATCATTATCCTTTTGAAAATCATTTGTTGAGTGCCTTTCTGTAAGACATTGCTAGATACACTGCTAGACACTGATATGTTAAGAGAGAATGTGTGTGAAAAAATTGTGACATGAAGTGGTAAATACAAGTGATTATAAAGGAAATTAAGCTCTGGGATGATTGGGGATGGGGTCTTTGTAGAAGGGGAAGCAAGTATTTTGATGGATTCTTTAGTATTTTACTCATGCCTCCCAATCTTCATTTTATAGATACTAGGTCACAGCTAGTAACTGGAGCCAGAATTCAAAGTTGGATTTGTGTCTATTTTATCATTCTATTCTACTTTCTTATATGAGGCTTTAGTAGTGCTAAAAAGAAATAGGAACCATATCACAGACAGCACTTAGACAAAAGGTTTGGCAGTTGGGGACCCATTAGAAAATTGGAGAAAGAAATGATTCATTTAAAATGATGTTTTAAGAAAATTAACCTGGCCTTTAGTATGTAGGTTTAACTGAAGCAACTAAGAATAGGATAGGCTGGTTGTGACTAACGAATTATCTTATAACATGTGGAAACTGGAATATTTCTCTTCGTTTTTCAGTTTTATTTTGGAGTTTAACCCGTTCTGCATTATAAGGTTTCGTTTATGGAACAATTTTTATAGAAAAATGCTAGTTATCTTTTAGTAAAATGGCTTGTAGAGTTTATAGATGTATATATACTTTTTAAAAATCAACTTGATATATAATTAATATTCAGTATAATACACTCACCTTAAGTATATAGTTTGAGTTTCGACAAATGTATACATTTGTGTAACCATAACGACAGTTAAGATATAGAACATTTTCATCACTTTGGAAAAAGTCCTTTGAGCTCATTTACAGTTTATCCTTTTAATGTACTTAAAAAAATTTTTCTTGATACTTAAGTTACAGTTACTAATTTTTCCTTTATGCTAACTCTGCTTGAACCCTCATACTTCATAGTCATTTTGTTAGTCTGTTGATATCCTAGCTTACTTTTCTTAGTACCGTTCTAGAAATGCTCTTCAGAACTCCCACCCTGTAGTTTTTTAGCATACACTTTCATGGATTATCTCACTAGAAATTAGAGACATCCTCACATCTTCTTTTGAAATATCTCACTTAACCTCCTATTGCTCTAAGACTTAGAGTTCTGGGCACAGTTATAAAACTAACCTGTTAGTAATATGTCCTCATTTCTAACCATTGCTTGTTCCTCAATGCTCTCTTACCTCAGTCTTTATATAACTGTTCCCCTCTGGTTATATGAATGCATAGATTGTCACCATCATTTAAAAAAGGTACCCTTTATTGAACCATATTGTGCTTTTACTGTTTTACTTATACTAGTGAATTTCTTGAGTAAGGGTTCAGTACTGCTTCCCTTTTCCCAACATCTGTTCTCTATAGCCCTCTATAATCTGGTGTCTGTATCACGTGACAGAAACTGTTCTGGAAAGTTATGAATGGCTCCCAATTTAAAGATAGATTGCCCTTTTCCAGTTTAAAGCTACTACAAAAGCCTGTTGATGTTTTCATTTATCCCAACTTAATAGTTTTTCCATCGTTAGTAGACAGTTTTCTAAACAAAAGGGTCATTATAGTTTATGCTTCCTTTTCATTGCTTCTAAAACTAAAAGTGAAAATGACATGTTGAATAGTAAGTAACAAATCGATAGCATATTTGTGATTGTGTATTTCATCCCTCATTAAAGTAGAAAGTGATGGTTCTACAACATTTAAGGAGGTTGAAATTCTGTAGCTTGAAAATACTAAAAACACTTTTGAATATTGAGTAGCATGGATTCAGCTATTGTTTAGAGGGATGGGAAGGGAAATCTGTCCCTGTTTTACAGGTAGAACACTAAAGCACTATAAATTATCTTGCCTCTTATTTGGTGGCCTCTTTCTGCCTTGCTTCTTTGGTGTTTTTTGTTTCTATTTGTGTGGTGTGTGTATTTCAGTGTGTATAGACCCACTGTTTTGGATGTCATACTTAAGACGGAAAGCATGGAGTCAGTGGGCTTGAATAAAGTTAAGAATTAGACCGCCAAATATTTATAAATTAGCTGAAGTAGCTTTGATTTCAGTATTATATTTAAAGTCTAAGTTATTTTTGTTATAGCATATTAAAATAGTAAAATTTTTTGTTTGTTCTGTTTAGCTTGTCAGCTCATCTGCAGCTTACATTTACTGGTTTCTTCCACAAAAATGGTATGTATTTAAAAGTAAACTTACTGGCAGTCTACAGCAGCACACCTTTGTGAGTGCAAAAAAACCCCACAAAACTGTAAATTTGTAAAATTATATTTAATGTAAAAGATGTTGATTCTGATGATTTGATTTTTCTTTAGTGGATTTCCCCAGCAATTTCAGTTATTGCTTTTGTGGTCAATAGTGGAATATGGAGGATGTAACTTATAACTCATTAAACTTTAAAAGTAGTGGTTCTTAAGTCTTAGTCTGTGTGATAACATTTTGACAGTTTGTTTGAAATACTGTGTACCTGGACCCTCTAAGGCCTCAGATCTAGTAGGGTTTTGGTGGAGTTTAGGAGTCTGTATTTTAACAAGGCATGAAGGTAATTTAGAAATAGGGTGTCTGAGAAACAAGTTTTAAGAAACTACTTTATTAAATAAAGAATGTGTATAACTGAGTCACTTTCCTGTACATCAGAGGTTGGCACAACATTGTAAATCAATTATACTGTTATAGAAATAAATAAAAAACTTAAAAGCTTTTAAAAATTGTAGGTCAACCTTATACATACATAAGATTGTGCTCAGCACCTGGTTTCCTTAGAGCTTTCTTGCTGTCCATTTATGAGTGGATTTTTAAATTGTTAAAATAATCAGTGTTTTGTGGGATCATTCTTGAAGGTAAACATTAGCTTATCTCAATAGATGAAATTCCACCTCTTAAAACTCAATCATACCTTTTAGGGCTCCAAGTATTGTGGTTAAAAAAAACTGTATAACATTATCTTACCCAACTCAGAGCCCTCATCCTTCCAAAGATTGCCAGTAGAAAATATGGAAAAGACTTAATAAAATGAAATTTCTTAGATTTTTGTCATTTTTTTATTTACACCGTTTTTCAAACTTTAAATTATAAAGATGGTGAGGATTTTAATTAATTGCCTCAGAACCTAGAATAGGGATAAACATTTTTAATTTTTTTTTTAATGACATTTTATGGAAAAACCCAAGCAAATTTTGTGGCCATCCCAGTAGAGAGATAAAACAATTGAAACGAGTACTGCTAACCAATGGGATATAAAAGGAAAATTATATAGTCTGAATGTTTCTTCATTAAAAAAAGGTGAAAGCATACTATGAAAAGTTTCAGTTGGTTTCAAAATGGATAAAATGCCTCTGGGCTTCTCCATCTTAAATTTGTGTATGAATCCTTTAATATAATCATGCAATGGAATAAAATCTTTATAAGAAACAGGTCAAGTTGTTCATCCTTGGTATTGTTTAGTAAGAAAAAAGTGTAATAATAAATAGAATGGTTATATTAGAACAGTTTGATAACTAGTCAAGTTTTTAATGTAAGAAATTTGAAGTCTGGTCATATCTGTCCTATTAGTCTGGTCGTATTAGCAGCTAATGTAACTTTAGTTTTGCCTTAGACCTGGTCTATTTTTTTTTATAGAAGTAACCTGAGTGGCATTTTCATGTTTTTTCTCCTAAATCACTTACAATCATCTCGTTATTTCTAAACATTGATTGTATTTGATCTCCTGTGGTACTTAAAAAATACATGGATTCTAATACTTTAGAAGCTCATAATTTGAATTTTATAGGTTTGTTAGCCCTTTGTTCTCAGGTACTTCTACAAACATAAATTACTCATCACTGAAATTATTGATGGATATTAATTGAATACTATTTACTAACATCATATAATTAACAGTAATTTACTTGAATTAATTAGTTGAAATAAACTGGCACATGGTATGGTAAATTTTTTTCCTGTCTACATGACAGAAAAATTCAAAAATTGCTCAAATTCACTTAAAGTTTTTGTTTTTCTTGATATTACTGGAATAAATGAGAAAGTAAACTGTCAATACTTCTATTTCCAGAAAGTAATTTCTCGTTAGAACTTTGAAATTAGTGGAAGTTGGAAAGAAGCAGATATATTGCCTCTCTTGTCTATTCAAGGTATATTTGTAGTTTTTTTAAGAAATAATATTTTTAAGAAACCAGGATAGAAAGATCAAGATCCCTAAAATATTATTTTTTCTTTTGTTTTTGAATGAATACTTGTTTAGCAGTTACTACTTAGAACTTCTTAGAATGAATACACAGATTATTAGGGTACTGTTTTCATGGTGAGTATTGTTCAGAGAGTATTTGTGTTATTGCATTTTGGACTTTTGGATATTTTGGGTATGTTAAATTATCTTTATCCTGGATACAGCTTTCAAGAGACTGATTGAAATGTATTTTATGTATATGCCCTGAGTAAGAAGAATGTTTCTAAGCAGAAAAAGTGTTGCCTAAAATTTGAGAACAAAGATTATTTTTTTGTATATGGATTCATCTATAACATATATATGTGTGTATTACTCATCTATAACATATATATGTGTCTGTATACATATATATAACATAGCAGTTCTGTATATTGTTGAAACTTAATGATAAATGAATGATAAAATATTTAAGGTTTTGGACTATTAGTGCCTTTGGGATTAAAGACAAGTTGTAGGGAAGTATTCTGGAACCTTAATTTGCAGAAGCCTTTTTTTAAAGTTCATTGACAAAGAGACTATATACCATCACTTTAAAATTAAGATTCCTAAACTCTGTAAACCAAGAGATTCTCCTAGGTAGTAAATAATATCTTGATTTTTGCTATCCCATTTAGGCTTTAAAGAAATTCTGGGGGAGGGAGGGGGGTTCATGGTGGGGAACAGATGTACACCCATGGCTGATTCATGTCAATGTATGGCAAAAACCACTACAATATTGTAAAGTAATTAGCTTCCAATTAAGATAAATTAATTAATTTTAAAATTTTTGTAATAAATGGGGAATGAATCTGAAAAAAAAAGATTCTGGGGGAAAGGTAAAAAAATAGCTCATTTTCTTGTGAAATGATAATATGTTTATATTATAAATAACTATTTTTAATAAAAATTTTATTTTTTGAATATTTTTATTTGAATTTTTTTATTTTAATATTTTTTGAAATCCTTTTTTTTTAATCCTTTCGGTTACAAGTTTTGATCAAATCAGAGAGCCTTTTAGTTTAGACATCTGAACTTTCAAAATGAAATGAAAGATAGTAACCAATTCAATTTAAACATATCTTAAACTAGGAAATTTTTCTAATAGATTTTGGGAGAAAGAAAAAAAACATTTATTTTGTGTCTTACGTCTCCTGAATTATTTCATTTATGCTTTCTACTAAAAGTTTTAACTATATTTGTTAAATTTGGAACTGATTTTGGGGAAAAGGAATGAGTAAACTTCTGAGAAGACTTCATTATAGAAAGTCTTTGTTTGAAATTCTCAGACGTCTTAGGAAAATGAGTACTATTTTTTAAAACAGATTTTGAAGTATTGTTTTTCTATTTAGATAAACCATCACAAAATTCAGAAAATGAACAAAATTCTGTCACCCTGGAAGTCCTGCTTGTGAAAGTTTGCCACAAAAAAAGAAAGGTGATGTATAAAATGATACTGGTGGATTAAATGGAATAATTTTTTTCATTAAATATGTTTATGCAAATATGTATGTTTTTAAACTATGTGGTGGTGGTTTAGTCGCTAAACCATGTCTGACTCTTTTGCGACCCCATGGACTGAAGCTCGCCAGGCTCTTCTGTTCATGGGATCTCCCATGCAACAATACTGGAGTGGGTTGCCATTTCCTTCTCCAGGGGATCTTCCCAACCCCAGGATCGAACCCAAGTTTCCTATATTGGCAGATGGATTCTTTACCATTGAGCCATCAGGAAAGCACTTTTAAACCTTAAAAGCTTTAAAATATGTTGATGGCTGAATTGTAAAATTGATAACCTCTTTTGCCAACCTTCCATGTCTTTAAGTTTTTCTATCTGACTGTAGGTATCTGCATAAAACTTTGTTATAGAAGTATGACAGTGTGGGGGAAGAAGCCAATTTTTTAGCATCTTAGGACATAAATTCAGTTGCTTCCTGCTACTCTAATCTCTTAGCTTGTTTTTTTTTTTTTTTTTTTTTTTTAACTTTAGCTATTTAAACACACTGGTATTTTAAATAAGGGCTAAGAAAGAGTTTTTCCCTAAAGGATTATCTTGTACCAATACTTTCAGGCAAAGAAATTCTGCTGCTAGCATTATCAGTCATTAACTTGTTAATATATTGCTTGAAATTTTTATTTACAACATGAAATCATTTTACCATAGAAACAAGTATTATGCTGGTTAAATTTCCTGGGCAACCCACCAAAGCCAGTAGGTTTATTTTTTAGTAGCCTTGGAAGTCCTTGGGTGTTTTAAGAATAGGAGGGACTTCCTGGCATTCCAGAAATTTAGGATACTTTCACTGCTGGGAGCATGGGTTCTGTCCCTGGTTGAGGAGCTAAAAGCCCACAAGGTGTGGGGCAAGCCCCCAAAAATGAATAAGAATGATCTGTATAGAGGTTCCTATTGCTAATTCTCTTCCAAAATCATAGTAAGATGATATGCTAAACACTGTGCTGGAGATACGGAGTAGACCAAAGTGATGGGAGATGGCAGTATAAGTGTATATTAAAAACGCTCAAGTTAATTAATAATACTCTCTAGTCCCCCAAGCCCCACACACAGTTAGTAGTAATGTGAAAATTCTTCAAGGTATATTATTGTTTAGGCAAAAAAAGAAATGACTATAACTATAGTATGATCCTTCTTGTGTTAAGAAAAGGCATAAATATTTTCTTCAAAGGATATGCACAGCCACTTGCTAATATTAGTCATCTCTAGAGTGTAGGAACTGGGGTGACGGAGACATATTTTTCCCGTTTTAACCCTTGTAGAACAGAATTTTAAGACTGTAGGCATGTATTCTGTTTGTTTTGAAACAGAAGCTACCTAAAATAACATATTGTATTTTCTTCTTATAAAGGTCTTCTGCAAAAAAAAAAAAAAAAAAAAAAAGGTCTTCTGCATCTTGCAATTTTTTGGCTTTGCTCTTTCACCATAGCCCTAGTTATATAACTACAGAACATTACTCATAAGATACAGCACATTACTCATAAGATGATTAGTATTACTTCTTATAGACAATATATTTCAATATATGGATTTACTATTTCTTAAGGTTGTTGTCAGTAGGGTTATTGTAATCATCTTTTTTCATTTCTAATGATCCTATTCGTTATTTTGTTAAAAATAGAATATTTAAGGGAAAAGTGTAGTTTACATGAGTTGTAATACTTAAGCATGGTTTTAGTTCTATATTTCTAACTTAATGCTTTAAGATGACCATCGGCTAAATATAAGATACATTTTATCATTATTTTCATTATATTGAGGAAGTCCTCAATTGTGTTAACATTTGAAAATAGTTGATTGATATTTTCTGTGCACTTCATCACAATTTTCAGACCTTCGTTTAGAATCTTAGCATGCTGTTTGGAAATCATGCCCTAAACTGTACTTCCTATAGCTGTGATTAGAGGTTTTATTATCATTCTTATCATTGCATATACATAAATAAATATAATAATCTTTGCCTTTGCAGGATGTAAGTTGTCCGATAAGGCAAGTTCCTACAGGTAAAAAGCAGGTGCCTTTGAATCCTGACCTCAATCAAACAAAACCTGGAAACTTCCCATCCCTTGCAGTTTCCAGTAATGAATTTGAACCTAGTAACAGCCATATGGTGAAGTCTTACTCATTGCTATTTAGAGTGACTCGTCCAGGAAGAAGAGAATATAATGGGATGATTAATGGAGAAACCAATGAGAATATTGGTAATTTTTATTTTAATAATTTTACTAGATTTTATTGTTGGAGATTAAGATGAACTGTAAAAATGATTGAAGTAGTACATCTTCATAGTATTCATAATTGTGTACAAAATATTTCTTTTTTAGTTATTTTAATAATTATTTAGAGGGAAAAATGATCCAGAACTAGAAGTTATTGCATGTGCTCTAACAACATGGCTTTTATTAGGAAATCTCTAATGAAATAATTAATTTTATGGTAGGTTGGCCTGGCGCTTATAATATTAGTTGTTGGGCTGTACTAGGTATTTAATTTGTAAAATTTTCATTATTGTATGGTGAAACATTTCATGTAGTAAAAAAAATATATGCATATATTGAACACTGGATGGAAAAGACTGGTATTTAAATTCGTCTCTGAGCAAATAATTCATCCCTTCCCCCAGCGTGTGAAGAATTTCATACATACAGAACATTCAGAATTTGGTAGTGAATGACTATTTATCTACCACTTAGATTCTACAGTTAACATTTTATTATGCTTACCACATATCTATCTTTCTATCCTCCACACTGTTCTGAATCCACCTTTGAGGTAACTATTCATATAACATATAGGTGCTCAGGACACAAAGATGATTAAGAAATCCAGTCCCATCTTCTGAAGGCTCATAACCTAGAATACAGAGATAAACATAAAATATAATTGCAGCTAAATGATCCATGGTATAATAGAGGTATTTTTGAAGGTTAGTGGAGAACTACCTTGACAAAAATAGTCTTTGAGTTTTGGGGCATTCTTTGAAGTTCTTGGAAAGTAACCATGAAAGAGGAGCAATTTTTTCTCCTTGCCTAGCAGGGAAGATCATTCTGAATAGAAACTAACATCTGCAAAAATGTGGGGTTAATAATGTCAATGAATATTAAAAAGTAAGAACATACACATAAGGTAAAAACACAAAATTGAAGGGTGTAAGTCTGGGTATTACAACTTCCTGTACCTCATTTGGGATAGAGTGTATGTTATGTGAAGGGTCCAAATGTCATAAATATAGTGTATTTGCTTGAATATTTGATTCATGAGTCATGTTTATCAAATTCAGATGTCAATGAAGAACTTCCAGCTAGAAGAAAACGAAATCGTGAAGATGGGGAAAAAACGTTTGTTGCACAAATGACAGTATTTGATAAAAACAGGTAATGTTGATGGACAGGCAAGGCTCCCATGTTTTAGAAATGTTTTTATTTTGAAGCAGAATATAGTGGTGATACTGTTTCTTTGCCTTTCTCTTCTTATGGATGAAAAAACAAATTTGCAATTACTAAACTTTTCTCTTTATCATATAGAAAGCAATAAACACAGATGAGTTGTTTTAATGTTCAGTTAAGATTGTTTATTCAGCAAGTATTTTCTCAGTGTCTACTTTTTTGTTAGATACTGTTTTCGCCCATGAAGAGGCAGCAAAACCCCTGCCCTCATGGAGCTTAAATTCTAGTAGAGGAAACAGGTACACTCCCCAAAATTATATCAGCTAATATACTTAGAATGCTGTGAAGAAAAATAGAGAATAAGTGGTGGTTTTATAGAGAAAGCCTCTGGGAGAAGGTCATATTTGAGCAGAGACCTGAATGAAGTGGGCTTCATGCAAATATTGAGATTATGTATTTACCTAGAGTTAAGGAAGAAAATTTTGTGTTATCATCATTGTGTGGCTCTGTGTGCATTTGACACAGAGTAGGAAGGAACACTTGGATTTATAATCATTTCTGCAGTTTTCACTTGGGAATTAAGCACCTTAGTGCCAGTGAAGAACCTCTGGGAAGCAAATGCAGTATTCTTTTTTGATACGATTAGAGGATGAAACCTGGAATATGCCATGATTTCTTGTCCTGAGGTGCTCACTGGTAGTGAACACAGTTCACTGTCAGTCAGGGATAGGGGAAAGCCAAGCCAACTAGTGTGCTTCTCATGCTCTTTAAAAAGTAGATTATTGCCTTGATATAATCCGCTTACTAGCCACCAGGGTAAAGAAAGGTTCAGGGCTTTTAATGGGAACGCAAAGGTGATTAGGAATAGTGACATTGATTTTGCTACCATATTGTCTTTGAATCTGTCACTTAATGTCAGTGACATTATTTTCTCTAAAGTCAGAAATTTGAAAGGGGTTATGTCTGTGGGAAAAGCAATTAGGATGTCATACACTGGACTTCATCAGTGTTAGTAAATGTTCTATTTTAGGCAGTGTAGGAGGAAGGGTACATTATATTCTTGGAAAAATTCTTTCTACCTTACATATGTTAACATATTCCTTGTATATTTTAAAAAAAAACGGCCTTTTTAAAATTTTTATTTTTAATTGAAAGATAATAGCTTTAAAATATTGTATTGGTTTCTACCATACATCAACATGAATCAGCTATAGGTATACATAGAAAAACTGCTTTTTAAAAAAGTACCAAGAGGAAATCATAGAATAATTTTCTCCCAACTTAAATTTTGGAAATTTTCAAACTTAAAAAAGTTGAAGGAAAAATGCAGGTAGTTAATACCCATGTACCCTTCACCTAGATTCATAGTTTGTTGACATCTTACCACATGTGCTTTATTCATGAGTATTTTTGTGATGAACCATTTGAGGGTTAGATCATGACACTTGATTCCATTTCTTATTCCTAAACTTAGCCCAGATCTCCTGAGAGCAAGGACATTAACCTCCATAACCACAATACATCTTCCATATGCAGAAAAGTTAACATGAGACAAAAATACAGTACTCTCTCCCCAGTTGCCTCGGTAATGTACTTTTCTGTTCCCTCCTCGCCGTAGTCAAGGATTGTGATCTGTAGCTAGTTGTCCATTGTGGTATATATTCAGTCTCTTTAAATTTGGAATGGTTTTCCAGTCCCCACCCCCCACTTTTTTTTCCTTCTGTGACACTTTAAGTACAGGCCTGTAGTTTTGCAGAATGTATTCCAGTTTGGACTTCTGTGATGGTTTCAGATTTAGATTCTGGTTAAACATTTTGGGCAGGAGCACTCATTGATGATGTGCACTTTGTGCTTATCACAGACTCAGCTGATACTTGGTTTGGTCACTTGGTTAAAGTGGTATTCATATTTCTCCCTTGTAACAGTACCAAGTATGGATTAATGAATTCCACTTTTATTCAGTCTGTTTTATTTTTATTTTTTTAAAGGTTTACTTATTTATTTAGTTGTGCCTGGTCTTAACTTGCCCTGTGTGGGAACTTTCATTGCAGCACGTGGGATCTAGTTCCCCAACCAGGGATTGAACCTGTGCCCCCTGCTTTGGGAGCACAGAGTCTTAACCACTGAACCACCAGGGAAGTCCCCTGTTCAGTCTGTTTTAATCTATTTCTGTTGCTATTTTAATGTTCAAATTGTCCTAAATTTGGTCAGGAGGAGCTCTGGAGCTCTAAGCAGGTTCGTAAGTCCCTTTGACTTATTTTTATTTATTTCTTTGTTTTCTGGAGTATTCTAGATATTCCAGGCTTTACATTCTCCTTTTCCTACCTCTTCTCTGGAATTGGCTCTTTCTTCAGAGTCATGGTTCCTTTTAGTAAAGGAAAAATATTTGCCAGCCAAGATCTGGGGATTAGATGTTTAAAAATTTGTTTTATAATCTCTGAGAAGTTAAAGTCCCCTTGAGTAAAATTCAAAAGCCATGTGGAAAAATAAGAATATGGAGCAAAATAAAAAACTTCTTTAAAAAAATGGGCTTCCCTTGAGGCTTAGAGGGTAAAGCGTCCACCTGCAATGAGGGAGACCTGGGTTCAATCCCTGAGTTGGGAAGATCCCCTGGAGAAGGAAATGGCAACCCACTCCAGTCCGCTTGCCTGGAAAATCCCATTGACGGAGGAGCCTGGGAGGCTGCAGTCCATGGGGTCGCAAAGAGTCAGACACGACTGAGCGACTTCACTTTGCTTTCCTTTTGAAAACAAAAACACCATCATAAGCCAAGTTGAAATAAAAATGACAAGTCGGAGAAAATTAATTTGAATTCACAATATGTAAATATCAATGGATACCTCATTCCTCTAATATATACAGATCATATTAAGTAAAAAGGAAAACACAGCAGATCAATAGAAGAATGAGGAAGGGATATCATGAAAATATTTATAAGAAAAGAAAGTATATGTGGTTTTTAAACAACTAAAAGGTAAAACATCTGAATATAAAAGTGCATTGAAATGTCATTTTTTTCACTTACCAATTTCACAGATATCAAAAAACTTGGTAAAAGCCTCATCAAGTACTGTTAATGAGGCTGTGGGGGAAAAGGGACTCTTCATACATTACAAATAGAGTAAATTGGATTGTAGCCATCAAATGTACAACCATGAAACAGAATGTTATGTAGCCAGGTAAACCTGTGAGGAGAGCTCCTTTCCATTTTAGAAGAACATTACTATCTATTCAGACTAATAAAATCAGCTTTAAAAATACTAAGCTGATATATTGAAGTAGAAAAAAATTGAAGTAGCACAACATAAAGATAATTCTTAAGTTCTTGAAATCATTTTCTATTAAATGAAACTTTAGAGCCAAACTATCTGTATTGTATTGCTAGCTCTGGCCACTCACTGTGTCATCTTAAAGCAAGTTATTTAACCCTCTCTATGCCCCCGTTTCCTCTTCTCAACAGTGGAGTAATAGCATCTACTTCATAGGGTTGTTGGGAAGATTAAATGAACCATGTAAATACAGTCTTTAAAATAGGGCCTGGCACATAGTAAGCACTCAATAAATGTCAGCTAATATCACCTAAGAGAATTTCTCTAAGACTGATGAGGAGATGCCAGATTCTTGATATACAGTTAATTATTGGGTATGGTTGGAGAATGGTATTTAGGTTAGTAGTGTTACCAGTGTTTAATGGTATGGAAAAAATAAAAAACTATATACACACACAAATATGTACACACACATTAAAACTGTACTGTGAGTATGGGTTTAATTTAATTGCTTCTTTGATTCAACCAGTATCTACATATTCATTCACCTGTGAAATGTTTATTGAGCACCTATATGTGCCAGGTGCCCCCTTAGGATCTTACAATTATCCAATTTGTCATTATAATCATCAGTTTGCTGACTCAAGAATTCTAGTTCAGGTATTTATTTACAATAAGTAAAGATAACAGACATAATTCTTAGTGGCTCCCTAAGGCAAGTATTAAAACACTGTTGTTATTTCATTTCTAAAAGTATAAAGCCTGCACACATGCTTTATACTTAATATTTAAAACTTCCTAAGTTTTAAGACCATAAGCATATTATAATTTAAATGTTTAAAGTTAAATCTGAGTAGCTACAGTAATGAAATAATTCTCTAGTAATAGTTATTAGTACAAATCATTAAAAAAATTTTTGGCCAGGAATGGAGTGTAGGTATATTTTTAAACCTTGTTGTAAATGTGAGCTAGGTTATAAATTTAATAAATGCTTTTGAATATAAATCTAAAGATGTAGAATTTGTGTACTTACAATAATACTCAGGTTACTTTAAAGTGTATGTGTTTGTCTAACAGGCGCTTACAGCTTTTAGATGGGGAATATGAAGTAGCCATGCAGGAAATGGAAGAATGTCCAATAAGCAAGAAAAGAGCAACATGGGAGACTATTCTTGATGGGAAGGTATGGACTACTCAGAAGACTGAGCACGTTATAGTTATAAACTCCCATTTCTGATGTTTTTTTCCCCGAATGCAAATTCATGTTGAAAGGAATTCACATTGGAAGGAAGAGTCCTTTTTTTAATACCTTGAAAAACACAAATCAAAATTATCTAGTCAGAGTATTTAATGGAAGGCAACATCCTTGGAGCCAGACCACCAGGTTCAAATCTCCACTCGTAGCTATGTGGCATCTGGCAAGTTACTTAATCCTGTGTGTCTCAGTTTTCTCATCTGTAAAGCAAGGCATAGAATTGATGAATTAAATGAAATAATTAATGAAAGATGCTTAGCACCGTGCCTGGCATAAAATAAGTGCTCAATAAATGTTAACTGATATTTTAAATACCATTCATAGTAACAGCAGGTAACATCTGACTAATAGGAAATCTTCAAATCTTAGATGAAGCAGGCTTAAAATAACTTTTAAGAGACTTAAAAATAGGCATATGTACATTTCTTGGATAGGCAGACAACAGAACCAGCGTCATTTGTTTCTAAATATATTAGATCAGTGTAGCAGCACAAGCAGAATCCTGAAAGGATTTTTTTTTTTCCTTAAGCCTTAAAATTAGTCTAAAGTTAACCTAAAACAGTGTGTAATAGTACTACGGAAAATTACGGAAAAGTTTTCTGAGAACCTTTACTTTCCAGATAACAATAAAAGAACTTAAATTTATGGTACAAGTATATAGATCAGCACATCACTGAAGCATAATCTTGAAATAGTTTTGAGTTTAATCTGTGATAAAATTGGTGTTAGATCTGTGTGGGAAAGATAAACCATTCATTATCTGTGTGACAGAATTGCTCTCTAGCCATCTGGAAGTAAATTTAGACCTAATACATTCCAGGAGGCTCATAAATGTAAATGTAAAAATTAACACTACATAGCTTCAGAAAAGACAGGTGAATATTAATATAATCTTGCTATTAGAAAAGCCCTTCTAGGTGTGATACAAAAGCTAGAAAGTGTAAAATAAAAACTAATTAAAACGAATCGTTTCTATACTTTAAAAATCTTAAGTTAAAACCAAATGACGGACTGGGGCAAATATTTGTAACATACAGAAGGCTAATATGAATATGCAGTTAATAAAAAGATAAGCAATCTAATTAGGAAAAATGGATAAAGAACAGTCTGACAGGTCTTAAGCAACAGATACAGATGACTAGTAAGCTTTTTAAAAAGATACTCAACTTTACTAGTATTCAAAGACACAAAACAAAATCAGATTAGTAGCTTTTGATTACTAGTTGTGACAACAGTTAAAAGAGGTTGACAGTTTCTAGTTGGAGATGTGAGGACATATATTCTCATAGAATGCTTTAAGTTAAGAATAAGTTGATACAACTTTACTGGAGGCAAGATGACAATATAAATGAAAATTTTAATTGTGTATATAGTCATTAACAATTTGATATAACAGTTTACATTTTACAATTTTGTCACAAGGTAGTAACTAGATAACTGAAAAGATCTAGGTAACAAGTCTTGCCTGAAATTTTTAAATAGTGAAAAATTGGAAACACCTGAACTCTTAAAATGATAGCCATTAAAAAGGGCAATATTTTGACAAGATTTCCATGATATTCAGTTTTTACATAACACATACAACCACCTTTTCTAAAATTAAGCATAAATAGTGGTTACCTTCAGGTGATGGGATTTTAAATAATTTTTATTTATATGTATCTACAGTGCTTGAATTTTCTGCAGGTATTTGGTGTTTTTATGTTTCAAAATTTTTAAAGTCTTAATTTATCCTTGAGAAAATAGGATTGTTTATGAGTTTCGAGGTTTTTCCAAGAAATTGAGACAATATTAAATTTCTTTTTTAAAGTTTAAGTTTCTTCATGAGAAAATAGTATTATTATATCATATAACGAGTATGAGTTTATATGCATGCTGCAGTCCATGGGGTTGCAAAGAGTTGGACACGACTGAGCAACTGAATTGAACTAATATATGAGCTTGGGGGTTTTCCCAAGAAATTGAGGTATCCTTTTAAGTCAGGTCATATAGATTTGCTTCTTTTTAACAGCTCTATGTTACTGTTTTAAGTAAATGTCCCATAAGTTGCTAAACTAATGTCACTTAAGTTGATAATTCAATTAATTTTTTTAACATTTTAACAAATGTTGTGAGTATACTTGTACTCACTTGTACGTGTATCTTTTTGCATTGCAAGTAGTTTTACAAGATAAATTCCTAGATACAGACTCACTATGTCAGAATTGGTTTATATGATTACCCTTTCACTTCACTTCTGTCTAAAATTACAGTTTTAAAAGGATTATTTGTAATAAAGATGTAGAAGGAGATTAGACAGTAAAATAGAAAACCATTGAAGATTTCTATCAAAAGGAATAGCATGAAAGCATCTTTGACAAAAATTACTTGGTCTCCTGAATATGGATTGAGAAGTAAGAACTAGAAGCAGAAAGAGCAGCTGGGATACTGCTCTCTAGTAGTATGATACTGTAGTAAGAATCTACATGTGGTAATTATATGAGAATAGCAAGAATAGGTTTCAAATGTAATTCTGAAATTTTTAGTTTAGGGTCACTGCTGCTGCTGCTGCTGCGTCGCTTCAGTCGTTCCGACTCTTTGTGACCCATAGACAGCAGCCCACCAGGCTCCCCTGTCCCTGGGATTCTCCAGGCAAGAACACTGGAGTGGGTAGCCATTTCCTTCTCCTTTAGAGTCACTAGTAGAATGATAATGCTTGGGACAAAAATAAGTGTACTTGAGAAGAAAAGATAATAGATTCATGTCTAAACATATTTTAGTTCAGGATGACTTGGATATCCAAGTAACAATGTTTAGAGCTCTAAGTGTAAAGGAGGGAGAAGCAATTTGGGAATAATCTAATAGGTAAATCCTTGAGGACAGGTGAGAGATTGGGGCTTGTGGCTAAATGTTAGCTAGGAATTAATTAAGGAGACCAAGCGAAGAGTGGTTTTGTAAGTGATTGGATGTGGAGGAGGAAAGCTTCAGTGTCCTAAAATTCAGAGAAGCAAGGGCAGTCGTTAGTGAAGCTGAGAAGTCAAAAATTATTCATTGCTAAAACCATTCAATTCAGTCAAAAGTAATTGGTCGTCGTTAGAGAAGTTGCAAACTGGCAGGCTTTGGGTACCATAGTTTTTGTTTGTTTTTTTTTTTAATTTGTTAGTTACCAGCAAATAAAAATGGGAGTATTTTTCATGAGAACTTAGTTAAAAAAAGTCTGAAAATCTGGCTGTATTGGGCCAGTGTTTGTATGGGGAACCAGTTTAGCAGTTGCCAGTCTGAGCCCTCTAGTACTATATACAGTCTTTACTGCGCCTTACATTTATTATTTTATTTCCCTGGCTATCCATGTAGGCATTTGGGGGTTTTTAAAGGAAAAATCTGTTGATTGAAGTCAATGCCACATTAATATGTCATAATAAGTGGTTTTTTTTTTTAACTCCTACAATTTCTCTCAATTCATTTTTTGGGATCTTCACTGTTTCCATGTTTTTTCTTTTTTAGAGACTGCCTCCATTTGAAACATTTTCTCAGGGACCTACGTTGCAGTTCACTCTTCGTTGGACAGGAGAGACCAATGATAAATCTACTGCTCCTATCGCCAAACCTCTTGCCACTAGAAATTCAGAGAGTCTCCATCAAGAAAATAAGCCTGGTTCAGTAAAACCTACTCAAACTATTGGTATGAAGACTTTGCTGTCAAAATAATGCTTTGTAGAGTTAGGACTTAGGTTTTAGATTAATTTGTCTTTTGCTCCAGTAATCTTTGGAAATAATATTTGACTTACTAGACACATTATGAGTAAATTACTGTTCTCCTAAAGTTTTGTGATGAAGTGTTAATCAACAGTACTTTATTCACTAGAGGTATGTGGGAATTTTGGAGATTTTTTATTTTTTAAATTTTATTTTTTTTAATTTTAGAATCATGGTATAATATATACCATATATTACATACTATCTTCATATGAGGTCTATAGATAGCTTTATGTCAATTTAGGATAAGTTTTTCCATTAAATAAATTTGTCCCAAACTCATGAGAAAATGATTGGTTTTCAGAGCTTTGTAGTTTGAAATTGCAGCTATAAAGGGCTTTGAAACTATGTGCTTTTTCAAATTTACGTAGAAATTTGTTGATGTTATAGAACTGACTTAACCATTTAAGAATATTTGAACAATTTGGGGACTGGAAGAGGATTATTATAACCTGAATTTTATCAGGTTAAATTTTGTAAATTTTTAAGAGGAGAAACACTTACAAATTGTAGCAGTTAGCTCTGTTGGGTTAAGGCCCAGGTTGCAGCATTTTCATTTTTTATCTGCTTGATGAGAACACTGTCCTTGACCTGAGAGTATCCATGTGTTTCTATCTAAGACTGCTTAAGGCAGAGGGGAGCGGTCTTTGACATATACCACTCAAGTCCGTCCATTAGCTGTGTGCAAGTCACGTAGTTAGAGTCAGTTTCAGGAGATGTAAGAAATGACACATGTCAGGGGAAAGATTTTCCAAGGAAATAGTAGTCTGGGCACTTCTCAAAGTGTTCTGTGGCCAAATACTAGTAAAAGAGTTTCCAAGAAACGGAGAAGAAAAGATTTTTACAAAGTTGTACATATGAAATGATTACTTACGTCAGGAGAAATACAAATTTTCATTTTTAAGTCAGTAAAATAATAATACACCAAAATTATTAATAATGATTATGTTTTGGATTTGGAATGATATTATTACAGTCATTTTCATTTAATTTCTGTTAAACCAGTATTTAGTGGATGTCTGCTCACTGGTGTGCACTGGGAATACAGAGACCAATCAGAACCTTCTTCTGGCCTCAGGGTGCTTAAAGCAGTCCAGTGACTGTGCATAGCTACGTGGGGTTAGTTTTAGATGTTTTAGAACATGATAGGTGTCCTAATGCTTTAGGACATTTTAATGAGGGGAAATAAAGGGATCCTACCAGTAAAGACCTTAGTATCTGGTTAGGTTGCTGATAAAGGGATTGTTCCCCTGAAATCAGTGGAGGGTGAGAACAAACATTGTATTAAATGCCACAAGAAGAATTTTGTGAAACCTTTATTAATTATGTTCACAGCAGATATTATTTCACTTTTTAGAAGCAAGTATTTTCATTAAAAGTATATGTTTTCAGCTGTTAAAGAATCATTGACTACAGATCTGCAAACAAGAAAAGAAAAAGATACTTCAAATGAAAACCGACAAAAATTAAGAATATTTTATCAGGTAAACATAGCTGACCCTTTTTTTAAGTAATCATGAGATACCTTTGTTTTGCATGTTCTATCTATCTGAAATAATTTGGCATATTTAAATAAAAAGAATGCCTCTGACTTGATTTTCCTTTTATATTGTTTTAATTATGTTTAAAGTTGATATTGAAACAAAATATCTTGAGACATGTAAGTTGGAGATGTGCTGTTCTTTTTCTTTTTTGTTATCTTTAAAGTTCCTTTATAACAACAATACAAGACAACAAACTGAAGCAAGAGATGACCTACATTGCCCTTGGTGCACCCTGAACTGCCGCAAACTTTATAGCTTACTTAAACATCTTAAACTCTGCCATAGCAGATTTATCTTCAATTATGTTGTAAGTAGCTTTTCATTTTTTTCACTACTATACCTTATGATACAATTTGGCTTTCAGAAATTGTACTTTGTGCAGAATGCCAAAGTTTCTACATTGAATGGATTGTTTATGGATGAATTATGGTGAATGATTCAGTGTTTGTGTATATTTGCACAGTGCACCTCTAATGACTCACATAATCCTCACCCCAGCTCTTTGAATTAAGTGGTAATTTCCTTATCCTTGCTCAGACAAGAAATAATTTGTACAGTTACCAAGCCAGTAAATGGCACAGCCAGGATATTAACACGGATCTTTTTGACTCCAGATCTTTTGGCTTCCTGTTCACCATGCTGGTATGCCTGGCTTATTTTAGTTTTCAAAACATTTTAAGAATCCACAAGTACGCTTTAATTAATCAAGTTGGAAGAATAGGTATTTAAGACAGGATAATTAATACTTTATTTTTCTAATCACCTTGCCATTTTTGTTGCAGTATCATCCAAAAGGTGCTAGGATAGATGTTTCTATCAACGAGTGTTATGATGGCTCCTATGCAGGAAATCCTCAGGATATTCATCGCCAACCTGGATTTGCTTTTAGTCGCAATGGACCAGTAAAGAGAACACCTATCACACACATTCTTGTATGCAGGTAGGTAAAAAGGTCATGTGGCAAAAGTTTATTCTCTGACTTTATTGATGTTTGAGGAATAAAGGGAAGCCAGTCGAAACTACTCTTTAGGTGGCAGTTCTTATCAGTGTTAACACTAAGTCTCGGGTGGCACACTGCTTTGTAACCCTCGCTGGCTCCTGTTGTTACAGCGGTTTTCTCACTCCTCCTCACAGCTTTTTCCTGTGTTAATGTGGCTACTGCTCTAGTGGTGATAGGGGGATTAAAGTGTCTCCCAGCAGAAATTTCTGTGTGCATGCCTAGGTAGAAACCTCTGCAAGAGAGGAATGTACACTGAGTAGTGTGAGCCCTCTGTTACTTAATATGACATCAACATTTCTTTTCATTAGGCCAAAAAGAACAAAAGCAAGTATGTCTGAATTTCTTGAATCCGAAGATGGAGAAGTGGAACAGCAGCGAACATACAGTAGTGGACACAACCGCCTATATTTCCATAGTGATACTTGTTTACCACTCCGTCCACAAGAAATGGAAGTAGATAGTGAAGATGAAAAAGACCCTGAATGGCTAAGAGAAAAAACCATTACTGTAATTATTACTGTTCTGTTGCTATTACCATCATCATCATTATTGACAATGATTTTACAGTTTTATGATGAAATGATTTTGTTAGAAAACTAATCACTTTAATATGAATTAAATTTTTGATTTAATGTTGAGCATTTTTTTTAAATTAAGGAATTCAGGAATTACAATTTTTGTAATTGTGTCATTTTAATAGTTACAAACTAAAGGAAACACAGGTTTTCTTCTTGTGATTTTGTGTTTTTTCATTTTATTTAAAGGCAACTATTTCATAACTAAGAATTTCCCTTTTAAAATTACCACTTAAATAGATGTTGGAAACATTGCTGCTTTGCTATATAAATAAGTCATGGTAGTTTTAGTTACAAAAATTCTGTTTTTAACATTCTCACAATTTTTCTTAGAAATAACAATTATATTTATTCTGCACCTAATAGATTTTTTTTTCCTCTTTTTTTCTAAAAGCAAATTGAGGAATTTTCTGATGTTAATGAAGGAGAGAAAGAAGTGATGAAACTATGGAATCTCCATGTCATGAAGCATGGGTAGGGTGTTTCTAGATTTAAATATTCCATTTCCTTTATGTTCTTTTTGTTGCTTCACATTCTGTAAATCTGTGTTAGGATCTTACTTAAAATTTAGGTATAATTTGTCCTAAATATCCTAATTCAACTATTAGAAAAAGGGTTATCTTCAGAGAATGTTTAAGTAAGGTGCTAGCTCCATCTAACAGCAGGTTTTTAGTTAATGATTTTTAATAACCCAGCTTTTATTCCTTTTATTGCTAGGGAATACATAAATAATATACCGTGTGCTACACACCTGGAAATCCTGAAAACCATAACAAAATTATTAACAAAATTTTTAACTGCTTTATTATTCAGAATAAAATATAAACAACTAGCTTTTCTGATTTCTTACTGCCATTGATAAAGCTGAGGGTAGAACAGTCCTGATTTCCTGTGCCTTTGGGGCTGAAGCGTTGTTTTTCCTCCTGTACCTCTGCTTCCTTGTGTGAACTATTTACCTGTCAGCGCATAGATCCTTCTCTACCTTCGCTAGTATTAGACCCTCAAATAGGCTTTCTTTGATAGCACATACATCTAAGGTTTTTTCCTTTAAAGGTTAAGTGAGTGCTCGCTTCAGCAGCACATATACTAAAATTGGAATGATACAAAGAAGATTAGCAAGGCCCCTGCGCAAGGATGACATGCAAATTCGTGAAGCGTTCCATATTTTAAAAACAAAATAAAAAATAAAAAAATAAAGGTTAAGTGAAATAAATGGGAAGGAGCGCTTTTTTCCTTTACTCTTGGGGAATGGAGAACTTAAGTGTTTTAAGTTCTAGTTCAGATGACCGGATGCATCGCTTATAGCCTTTTTTTTGTAAACTGCCTTGAGCTAAGAATAGTCTTCACATTTTTAGTGGGTTGTAAAAAATCAAAGAGGAAGACAATAGAGATTACATATGGCTTGCTAATTCGTTTCAGTTGTGTCCAACTCTTTGTGACTACGGACTGTAGCCCACCAGGCTCCTCTGTCCATGGGATTCTGCAGGCAAGAATACTGGTGTGGGTTGCCATGCCCTCCTCCAGGGGATGTTTCCAACCTAAGGATCAAACTCGCATCTCTTAATGTCTCCTGCATTGGCAGGAGGTTTTTATTTACCACTAGCACCACCTGGAAAGCCCACATATGGCTTGCAAAGCCTGAAATACTTACTGTTTAGCCTTTTACAGAAAATGTTTGCCTCATCCCTGGTCTAGTCATTAAAACTCAGTTATGAGTAAATATATATGTGGAGGCTTGGCTGTAATCTCTTTCTCCTTTTGTCCTAATATGCCAGTTTCAAGAGAGAATTTTAGTCAAATTACTTGAGTTATATTTTAATTCCTGATCCAAATCTGTCAGCATAAGAACTACTAGGTTCACTATAGACTGGTATTACAAAGTGTCAGGTAGTTGGTAAACTCTCTGTATTTTTTCAGATCTGCAATCAGGCTTTTACATTTTACAGATTCTCTTTTGAGTCTCAGTGGGTAATTGACCATCCATCTCCTATTTGGTTTAATTTGGTTCTCTCAGATTTTATTCCTTGCCTTCCACCAAAACAGTCACCCTATACCACAATTGTTCTGACATCTTCATTTTTTCAAGTTTACCATGAACCGAAAGTGTGTAGAAACACTGCTTCTGAAATAGGAAACAGAGAATAGTGTTATACACTTAATGAAAGTGGAGTGGCAAGAGAAGATATTTTACACTTTTAACTGCTAACTTCCTAATTTCATTAGGAAAAACAGAAATGACATCTGTTTAAGCTCTGGTTAAATTAAACCTCTTTAAATTTCTTAAAATGGTAAGTTCATTCAGGTGATTGAATCTCAGATTCACTGTAGTTTTACTAGTTAAATCATCACTTACCTAGATATAGCCTTATTGTCCTGTAATAGTTATCACTGTGGCCTTTGACAGAAATACTTTGTATTATTGTTGATGTGTTTGTGTTTTTGTTAAATAGGTTTATTGCTGACAATCAAATGAATCATGCCTGTATGCTGTTTGTAGAAAACTATGGACAGAAAATAATTAAGAAGAATTTATGTCGAAACTTCATGCTTCATCTAGTCAGCATGCATGACTTTAATCTTATTAGCATAATGTCAATAGATAAAGCTGTTACCAAGCTCCGTGAAATGCAACAAAAATTAGAAAAAGGAGAATCTGCTTCCCCTGCAAATGAAGAAGTCACTGAAGAACAAAATGGGACAGCAAATGGATTTAGTGAAATTAACTCAAAAGAGAAAGCTTTGGAAACAGATGGTGTCTCAGGGGTTTCAAAACAGAGCAAAAAACAAAAACTCTGAAAAGGCTTAACCCCACATTATGGACAAACACTGAAATTTCATTCTAGGGAATTCAGCCTCTAGGATTTATTTGTGTTTTTAATCATAAGTTCCAAACAGGCACTGTCAGATGAAGTAAATGATTTCAACAAGGATATTTTTAATCAGGGTTCTACTTCACTTCAGTATGCAGCATTACCCACATATCAGTTTTATTGATGTCATTAAAATATTCTCAAGTTGGAGCATGAAAAGCAATACCTTAAAGTATTTTTAACTTCAACAATTGTCTTATGAAATATACTGAATTGATAATCTAGAAATTATTTCATATTTATAATGTGTTGGGTTTTTTTTTTTTTTTTTGGCATTTGTGACTGACTGTTTTTCTACTTTGTAATTGTGAGACATTTTCTTGGGGAGGGAAAATTAGAATGTGATTCCCTTTTTTAGAATCTGAAGATTTTTGTGAAATTATGTTGCAGTACTGTTTGCAATCAGACCTTAATCCTTGACTTTGAAATCATTTATCAATTTGGAATGAAAAATTACAATATAAGGTATTTTACATTATGTGAGTTCATTTTACAATTTAAAAATAGCACTTCTTCATCTTATGCCTGTTTGAGAACATGTTAATTTTTCACATTTTTGTCGGTGAAATGTCAATGTTGGCTTCTAAGGTTACTGACCATCCATTTGTTTTTATGTGGATAATTTTAGTGCATTGCTCACCCAGTATATTTTTTTAAACTTGAACATTTTGCTGTTTTTTTTTTTTTTTTCTTCTTTCCCAATTAGGTAATCACATGGAAGATTCAGCTGTCCACATTTGTTCATTAGGATTGTAAACCAAGGGAAGAACGAGTTTAAGATTTTTAAGATGCCACTTTTGAGGGAGGAAATGTTCTATAAAAATGAACCAGAAAATGATGTAACTTTTTTTTTTTCTTTGCAAGGATGTCTTCGTAATGTATTTCATGATTAGAATATCCAATACAGATAAGCTGACTTGAATCGTTCTGAGCAATTTTGCCCTGTGTTATATGTGTCTCATGCACATATTTACAGTTGGATTTTCTCCAACAGAAAGTGGTTTCACTACTGGCACATTAACAAGCACCAATAGATTTTTAGTCCAACTCCAAGCACTGTGGTTGAGTAACATCACCTCAATTTTTTATTATCCTTAAAGATAATTGCATTTTCATATTCTTTATTTATAAAGGATCAATGCTGCTGTAAATACAGGTATTTTTAATTTTTTTAATTTCATTCCACCACCATCAGATGCAGTTCCCTATTTTGTTTAATGAAGGGATATATAAGCTTTCTAATGGTGTCTTCAGAAATTTATAAAATGTAAATACTGATTTGATTGGTCTTTAAAATGTGTTTAACTGTGAGGCTATTTAACTGATAGTGTGGATGTGATTTGTCATCCAGTATTAAGTTCCTAGTCATTGATTTTTTTTTGTGTGTTGGAAAAAAAATAGGAAAGAGGGAAACTGCAGCTTTCATTACAGACTCCTTGATTGGTAAGCTCTCCAAATGATGAGTTACAGTAAACTCTGATTATGCCTCTGCATAGTGGATTTTGAGCATTTCTCTCGGGCTTTAATTTGCTAAAGCTGTGCACATATGTAAAAAAAAAAATAGATTATTTTAGGGGAGATGTAGGTGTAGAATTATTGCTTATGTCATTTCTTAAGCAGTTATGCTCTTAATGCTTAAAAGAAGGCTAGCATTGTTTGCACAAAAAGTTGGTGATTCCCTCCCCCAAATAGTAATGAAATTACTTCTGTTGAGTAAACTTTTTATGTCATCTTATAATAAAAGCTGAAAAAATCCCTTTGTTTCTATTTATGAAAAAAAAAAAAGCTTTTCTATATGTACCCTTGATAAGAGATTTTGAAGAAATCATGTAAGATGATAAAGCATTTGAATGGTACAGTAGATGTAAAAAAAAAATTCAGTTTAAAAGAATGTTTGTTTTTACATTAAATGTTTATTTGAAATCAAATGATTTTGTACATAAAGTTCAATAATATAAAAGATGCATTGTTTTGTTTTTTCTTATATGCATTGTTAATACACACACAAAAATTTTGGCTTGGCTAGGATAGGAAATATCCAAAAAAGTGTATCCATCAGAGCAAATAAGTTGAGAAAATGTGAAATCCTGCTTTTAGTTCTAGTAATAGCAGTTGCAACTAGTATGTTATACTGTCACATAAAAAATATTTTAAAATTTATAGTCTAAGGTAATGTCAATATTAATTGCCCTAAAGCAATTCACCTTTGGTTTTTTCATTATCTTTTGAATGAAAAAGAATTTATGTTGGCTTTCAAAAAACCATATAGTGAGACACAAATAATTATAAAATAATATATTCTGTGAGGTCAGTGGTTGAAATTAATTTAGAAGAATTGAAGAAAATGTTACTGAAGTGTTGACAGTTCCACTGTGCTTGGTTTATTTACAGGAAATAGCTTGCCTGTACACGTGTGTGTTCTTTGAGCTGAGAGCCTCTGGTTCCAAAGCTCACTCTGTTTCTTTAAACACCTGCTTCCTTTTCATTAGACTGCTGAGTCAGCCTCAGTGGCCTTAGTAGTGACTCATGGTCTTCCTTGGTGTTCAGATATTTGTAACATAAACTGAAAGCCTTAGATGCCATGCTAACTAAGCATTTGGATTTCAGGCAATAAGTATTTGGAGATTTACTACACAGACATGACACAAACCAGTCTGTGTCATAGGTGAGCCGTGGCTCCAAGAATCTGGGAGGGGAGAAGCTTTCCACGGGGAGAAGCACAGGGATGCTGCGGGAGTCCTCCAGGTGAGATACCCGACTAAATAATAGAACTCTGCCCATTGTGAGATAAGTGCCCAAGAAGACACCATGGTGTTTCAGTATGAAGAAATTAACCAGCAGTGACAAAGCCAAGGGAAGAAGAGTTTCATAAAGGAAGCTGTCCTGTAACGGAAAATGAGTTTGAGACAGCAACTTCAAGGGTAAAGTAACAGAAAACAGGTTTGAGGAGTTTAGTGTTAATAAATGGAAAATGAGTCGGAAAAGTTTTATCATGAACATGCGGGAAATGGGGCCATTGAAAGAGGAAAACAGGCAGAGAGACTGGGGAGAGTGGATAGGAAGGTTGAGCCTGCAGACTGGAAGACAGAAGACCAAAGATACACATTACCAGAAAAGGAAAGAATGAGATCAGGAACACAGGTGGATTCAGCTTGCTAAAGATGAAAGACTGCTGACAATACTGTTGGTAAAAAACAGTGAAGTGGGTACTCATGACATTTCTGGTGGGGAAATAAGTTAGTACAACCTCTACAGAGAGTAATTTGGTACTTTCCATTGAAGTCATAATGTGTTTAACCTTTGCCCCAACAATTTCATCTTCAGGAATTTAATCTGACAGATAAACTGGGGCACGTGTAAATTGACAAACTGACCACTGTTCAGCAGATTAGAAAGGTACAGAAGTTTCTAGAATACTTTCATTTTTAACAGAATTTTTAAAGAATATGTAACCTATATTTGCTTGGTTGAAGAATATGACAAAATGGATACACAAAAGCAACTGCTGTCAGGGAAGATGGCTGGGCGAAAGGACAGGTAGGGAGGAGGCTGTTCACTGCACTTTTTAAATGTACTGCCTGTTTTCTGTAGTTCTTATATTTTAAAAACCTGAAAAAACAGAAGAGGGATGGTTTCTCACTGAGAACCAGGTATAATGGATAAGTTAACAAAGATTTGGAACACAGTCAATTGGTATTAAGTAAAACAGGCACAGTAAAAAATAGTCTGAACATTGTATTTTTTGTTTGTTAATCTAAATAGTATGTCGCTCCAAGGAAAGCAGAGATACATGTTTTATTAACTACACCAGTATCATATTAAAATGGATCATTGATGGGTCCCAGTTGTTGACTGTAGATCACAACAAACTGGAAAATTCTTAAAGAGACAGGAATACCAGACCACCTGACCTGCCTCCTGAGAAATCTGTATGCAGGTCAACAAGTAACAGAACTGGACATGGAACAACAGAATGGTTCCAGATGGGGAAAGGAGTACGTCAAAACTGTATATTGTCACCCTGCTTATTTAACTTACATGCAGAGTACATCATGCAAAATACTGAGCTGGATGAAGCACAGGCTGGAATCAAGATTGCCGGGAGAAATGTCAATAACCTCAGATACACAGATGACACCACCCTATGGCAGAAAGCGAAGAATTAAAGAGCCTCTTGATGAAAGAGGAGAGTGAAAAAGTTGGCTTAAAACTCAACATTCAGAAAACTAAGATCATGGCATCTGGTCCTATCACTTCATGGCAAATAGATGGGGAAACAACGGAAACAGTGACAGACTATTTTGGGGGGCTCCAAAATCACTGCAGATGGTGACTGCAGCCATGAAATTAAAAGACACTTGCTCCTTGGAAGAAAAGTTAGGACCAACTAGACAGCATATTAAAAAGCAGAGACATCGTTTACCAACAAAGGTCTGTCTAATCAAAGCATGCTTTTTCCAGTGGTCATGTACGGATGTGAAAGTTGGACTATAAAGAAAGCTGAGAGCTGAAGAATTGATGCTTTTGGACTGTGGTGTTGGAGAAGACTCTTTGAGAGTCCCTTGGACTGCAAGGAGATCCAACTGGTCCATCCTAAAGGAGATCAGTCCTGAATATTCATTGGAAGGACTGATGCTGAAGCTAAACACCAATATTTTGACCACCTGATGTGAAGAACTGACTCATTGGAAAAGACCCTGATGCTGGGAAAGATTGAAGGCGGGAGGAGAAGGGGACGACAGAGGATGAGATGGTTGGATGGCATCACCGACGTGATGGAAACACGAGTTTGAGTAAACTCCGGGAGTTGGTGATGGACAGGGAGGCCCGGTGTGCTGCATTCCATGGGGTCACAAAGTGTCGGACACAACTGAGCAACTGAACTGAGTTGTTGACAGCAGAAAAATCATACACTTTCCCTCCCTGATTGGAATTCACTATCTTTTCAGTCTTAATCTCTCATGTATGCAGTCTCCCCTCCAACCAGGTAGGGTATCAGAGTTCAGCATGGTACACACCATGCACCCTGGTGTTCTCCATACACAGTCTACAATCCAATTTCTGGAGCACCTTCTGTTTCTATGTACTATTTGTACAAGTGTAAGATTGGTTTTTATACAGAAGTAAAAATTCAAGTATAAGACAAGATTGTTATTTAAATGTCACATGGATGAATCACATTATAAAGCTGGTTTTAGAGAACAGAGTGTGTATCTTCCAAACTACTGTATTTAATCTGTTGTCTTTTCCCATTTCTGACTACTATCCTATCCAGCCACAAGGCAAAGCTTCAACCAGTGGCCACCTACAGGTGCACCATCTCCTGGAATCATATTTCTGTCCATGCTACTCCATCCTTTTTCAGAACACAAATAGCTTCCACCTGCTTTGCTAGCACACTCCCACTCCAGTCGTCCTGTAATTTGTGGATGTGTGCCGGGACTTGTCCCAAGCACTGGGAATGAGTTGAGTAAGACTCATGTTTCAGGGATTCTCCCAGTTCTCATGGGACAAAACTAAAGTCACTTCTTTCTCCTATCCCTAAACGAGCATGCACCTCTATGCTAGACTTACTGGTCATTACTCCAGAGAAGCAGCGGTGAAGCTACACAGGTCACAGAATGAAAGCTTCTTCTATTTTGAGACAAACATATGAATCACCTAGAACAAGGGCCTAGAATGTAACAGGGATCCAACACATCTTAGCTCCTTTCTTCACTAATTCAACTAAGATTTTCTTCTGAGTGGATTCTGTCCAAATGACCCCTACTTCTCCTATTTGGGAAGCGGGGAGCTGGCTCTTCTGTGAGGCCCTGAAGGGAAAGGATCATGGTTGCCATGCCATTAGTTAGGCTCCTTAAATACTTCTTGGGCACCTATAATGGCCTTTGCCTTAGTTAAGTGTGAGGATACAAAGATGATGAAGGCAGACATTGTTCTTGTCCTCATGAATTCCAGAGAGGATGACATTCGTTCATGTTTTAGTAAGCCAAGATAGTAAGCTAAATGTCTTATCTCAAATTGGTGCCCCAGCGATAGGGCAGTGTGGACACAGAGGAGCGTGGCAGCACTGAGAGTCCACAGGCCTGGATGTGAATGCCAACTCAGGGCCTTTGCAGCTCCAAAACTCAGTTACTTGACAACACTGAGTTTGTTTCTTCAACTGTAAAATGGGATCAAAATCCCTGCTTCAACAGGATGGGAGGTGGGAGGGAGGGATTCGAGAGGGAGGGGACATACGTAACCCATGGCTGATTCATGTTGATATATGGCAGAAACCAACACAATATTGGAAAGCAATTATCCTCCAATTAAAAATACATTTCAAATAACTATGGCAATAGGAAAAAAAAAGTGCCTCCTTCAACAGGGGATCTGGACAGTAATCTGCTCTTGGTTAACATCTATCACTATTTCCTTCCCTACAACCTTACAGTTTTGTCAACATCAATCCTCAGCTCCCACCTCTAAGGAAAAATAACATGCTTGCTCCTTTCACAAGCTATATATTTTAAGATCCTGGAGAAGTCTCCTGAGATTAACAAAGTCTTTAATTCTCTACAAAACTGCAAGCTTTCTAACACTGCCTTAGGTAAGACTAATGAAGTGACATAGGTCACTTTTCATTTAATCAACATTGAATTCCATGAAAGAAAGGCTTTTGTGAGAGATTAGTTTTATTTTGCTGAATATGGTTTTTGTCTTTTAAGAAAAGTACTGTTCTTAGTTCAGAAGTACTTCTCAGATACCCACATATCAGGAAATGTTGGGTAGAAGTACATCCCAGACTTTTTTATTTCACAGACCAGTAATATATATTCAAAAACTTTTTGACATTTTGTCAGGATTTACAAACAAACCCAGCAAACCTGACATCTACTGTCACTTTAATTTTACAGAAAGACACAGTATAGAAGAGCAAGAAACTTAAATTTCAGAATAAAGGATAGTCTTCCAAAGAGAACAAATTTAGATTTACCAAAAAAATCACCATGGAGACTGTACTTTTAGTTACTTTGGAGTGGTTACTCCCAAATCTGCCTTCATAATAATAATTTCATTTCTTAAAAAAAAAGTGAGCTCCACTAATACCAATTGAATCAGAATTTCTGCTATTTTTAAAAGCTCTCCAGGAAATTCTAATGTGAGGCCAGGATTGAGAATAACTTGCTATAGAAGATACAAAAACTCAAGGAATTTATAATCTAGTGGGTTTAAAGCAGGTATTAGAAACTCATATCCCTACAGGGTCAGCTGTCAAATGAGCTACATAGCTGAGTGTTATACCAAAAACAAACTAGGCATACAACAAAGCAGGGGTCCCCCAGCCTCTGGGACCTAATACATGATGATCTGAGGTGCAGCTTGTGCAATAATAAAGTGCACAAAAAATATAACATGCTTAAATCATCCCAAAACCACTGCTCCCGACAGTTCGTGAAAAATTGTTTTCCATGAAACCAGTCCCTGATGCCAAAAAGGTAGGGGACCGCCGGAATAAAGAGTCTTCCAAAGAGGAGGACTACAATCTTCCAAAGAGGAAAAACATAGGATATACAAATGAACAGGCATCAGGAAGGCATTAGTTTTCCTGGGAGACCACAGAGTGGTGCATTCAAATTCTGAGAGGGAATGATCGCCAACCTAGAATTCTTAATGAGTCACAGTCAAAGGTAGGATTGAATAAAGAGATTTTCAGCTTTCTATCTCAAAAAATTTACCTCTTGGGCACCCTTTCTCAGCAAATGAAGGAAGTGCTCCACTAAGGTTAAGGAATAACTCAAGAGAGAGAAAGACAGGACACTGATCAAGAGCCGAACAAACTGTCCGTTCTGGCACTGGTTGATTCAAACACGTGTGGAAAGTTCTGAACCTGTTAGGGAGATAACTCAGTGAGTGCGTTACTGTCAACAGTTGTCACAATAGTTTGCTGTCAATAAATGAATAAATTTCACTTCTTGAACTAAATCTTTCATATTTAACCGAGGAGCTAGATGCTTACTCTGTTCCCCTCTACAGGGAAAGCACTCTGAAGAGATACATTTACCCTTCATCCCTACTTATTCTTTTATTTTTGTTTTGATATTAAAATCTATTATATAGCTTCAGAATTTATGCTTCTGAGAAGATGGAGTAGCATAATTTTCCCACTCCTCCTGCTGAGAAAAACTAAAAACTAAGGGAAAAAATATAATAAAACAAACATAAGAAGACTGACAGATGACCAAGGTACCTCAAAACTCAAGGAACTCCATACTGTGCATTCTTAAGGTTTTCGTCTTATGTATCCCAAACTTGGGGGGCAAAAGATGCCGGCAACATGGAAATGCCGACAGACAAAAAGCCCCAACAAAAACCTGCTCACTGCAGCCAAGGGACCAGGAAAGGGGCAGCCTAGCAAGACAAACTGATGACCAACAACCACTCCACTCCAGCCAGACACCATCATCCATGTTGAATGGTGGTGACCCACAAAAAGACATGTCCACATCAGAACCTATGACAGCAATTTTATTTGGAAAAAGGGTCTTTGCAGCTATAAGTAAATTAAAGACTTGGAGATGAAATCATCCTGGATTATTTGAGTGGGTACTAAATCCAAGACAAATTTCCTTGTAAGAGACAAAAGGAGGGAATTCCCTCGAGGTCCAGTGGTTAGGACTTGGTGCTTTCACTGCCATGGGCCTGGGTTCAATCCCTGGTCGTGGAATTAAGATCCTGCAAGCCTCACAGGGCAGTTGGGGAAAAAAAAAAAAAAAGCCCAAGGGAGAAGGCCACGGGAAGACAGAGACAGAGACTGGAGTTACGAAGTAATAAGTCAAGGAATGCCTGTGGCCACCAGAAGCTCCAAGGATTCTCCCCTAGACCCTCTGGAAGGAGCACAGCCTTGCCAGTATATGTTATATATGTGTACATAACTGATTTATTACCATTAAATATATATACACACACACTTAAAATTGAAGATGACTTTTCTCCCTCTACTTAAAAGATTAAATCTGAATTAATTAAATCTTATGAAAGAAAAAAAATACACACACATACCTTTTACTTTTTTATTTTTGTTTCAGATAGCTGGACGAGGCATCTACATTCTAGCACATCTTCTTAATCACTAAACAAGTGAAAAACAGCTTACTTATATATAAAAAGGAAATGGGAAAAGGTCATGATTGTCTAATAGGGAACTGGAATCCCCCAATAAATTATCTTACAAAAATATCAAACTTGCTTTCCCACTTTTCTACTCTTAAAAATGGAAAAAAAAAATTCACATTAAAGAGAAAAGATCTTAGGCTGGTAAATAGCAAGTTAAGATAATCATGTTTACATCCAAGTCCTTCAAATAAATATTTTAAACAAATTTGTTTCCCAAAAAAATAGGTCAAGTATTTTAGCCTACACTTGTTTGGTCCACTAAAAGACCATTCATGAACTGGACTGCAACTCAGACCCTACCAAGAGCGACACGCAAGTCACTGAGGCTGGATGTGCACCGGTGCATATTTCATACAAGGGACATAGCTATTAATAACACTGCTGTGCATACTACTTCTGTAAGTAGTTTTACCCTGTAAAACCCCTCAAACCTATTGGGAATGGGACTACAAGGAAAGAACAACAGAAAACACTTTGCCTGTTGTAGACATTTGCTCAGTCATTTTTAAAACTTATCACACTTTTGGGACTTAAAGATTACTGAACATGAGATAAAATTCAATACTGCTTACAAATCCCTGAAGATGAAGAGCATATTCAACACTCCTGTGGGGAACACACAAGAGAGTGTATGTTACAGCGCACATTATGGCATATTCTACCTGGTCTATTCCTGATTTTCATTCTAAAGTCTTAAATGGCCTTGGATCTTTAAAAGATGGAGACTTAATAAAAAATGATGTTATGTTGCATTTTTCTGTTCTTACAACCACCTTTAGAAGTACAGTGGAAGGGTTTCATAGGGCTTTCTGTATCTTCTCATACTTTAAAAGCCAATTTGATTTTTATTGGGATGTCATATTCCAATTAACACTATACTACAAAATAAAATGGACTGCATTGCAATGGTTTTGTCCACCATATTCACGCCTCTTATTGCTGAGAGAGTCCAAAAGAAATCCTGTATATAATTTCTGTTTCCAATGGCTTAACTGAGAGATGAATCTAACCATTTTTTAAAACCAATGACAACTGGGCTGAGAGGAAAGCTATGTGAAACCCCTGCATACCCAAAGCCAATCATCAGAAAACCTAGAACACCAACACTTTCCACCCAGGATAGAAAAATGAGCATCCAAAGTAAAGAGAACCACAAGACTGATCGAGTAACCAATCAAACACCACTTCTCTGTTATTTGAGCTAATAGTCACTCGAAGCTTGAAGTTTCCGCCTTCGTTATTATTGGTGGATCCTAGAGTTACAGCTTCAATGTCAAATGTGACAGTGGACCCAGAAGTAACTGCGGGCAACTGATTAGTCATTTCTTTTCCATTTACAAAAACTGCACCTAAAATGTTAAGGTAAAGAGTCATTCACATGTGAGCAACAACTAAGAATGGAAACAAGATGCTAGATTATTGGTAATGCAGCTAAATTCCTAATTAAAGAAAACATTTTGGAATGCCAACTGGTCAAAGATAATGCAGCTAAATATGTTCACTAACCCCCACATGCCCCAGGCAGAAGGAAAAGTTAAAGCTTTAGTAACGTTTTAGGCTTCTGGTCCAGGGCTCCACTCTTAAAATAGAGACCATGAGTTTCCCACGTGGGCGGCATCCCCCTTATAAAACTACTTCCTGTGGAACAGCAGGACTGTTTCACATGGAATAAATACAGATCCTGTCTACTGACTGACCCACACCATAAAATATTAATACATCTTGGTAGTGATCTTTAAGTGTGATCACTATGAAGTAAGGACCAAAGAACACTACAGATGTAAACTCTCCTCATTTCCCTAACCTATGCTGAATTTATCTTCTCTATATTGACTTCAGATGACTTAGGCACACGGAATCCAGGAGTAGACCGCCTGGCAAAACCTCTCAGCTCAATCACCTCCAGGCTAAGTGATTTTACGCCAGCTGCTTAAGCCACGGCTTCTCTCTCCTTATCTACTGTGTGCTGTGTGTGCTCAGCCACTCACTGCTGTGCGTGCTCCTTTCCAACCCTTTGCGACCCCATGGACTGCGGTCCACCAGGCTTCTCTGTCCATGGAATTTCCCAGGCAAGAATACTTGGAGTGGGCTGCCATTTTCGCCTCCAGGGGATCTTCCCAACCCAGGGATTGAACCCGCATCTCCTGCATTGTCAGGCAGATTCTTTACCACTGAGCCACCTAGGAAGCCCTTTCATCAACTATAAAATAGATATAATGCTACTCCTCACTTCAAAAAGGTGTTAAAGATTAAGTAAGGTATTATTTTTAAAGGGTACAGAATAATACCTGGTACAAAGCTGTCACATAGATATGTCATTAAGACCTAAATTTTCATCTTCTGGTATAAATGTGTCATACTGAGACTGATTCAAATCTTATTATAGTAAATCATACATTTCAAAGAGAACGGCAGTTATTTCCTCCTTACTTACCATTTGTACTAATGCATACTGCTTGATCCCGCTGCAGGGAGTCATATCCATTCTGTTTTTCTGAACACACTCCTATACTGTCTCTTCTGTCTGGTTGTCCCACAGTTTCAACTCTGTCAATGGGGCAGAAAAGTCTTTTAAATATTTTTTTTAATGTGATCTCTACTAGTTGCTAAGCTTAACAGGGGTTATTTCATCACGATTACTCTTAAGAATAGCTAACAATGATTTGAAAGTGAAAAGTGAAAGTGAAGTCGCTCAGTTGTTCCGACTCTTTGCAGCCCTGTGGACTGTAGCCTGTCAGGCTCCTCTGTCCATGGGATTTTCCAGGCAAGAGTACTGGAGTGGGGTGCCATTTCCTTCTAGCACTTTTTAAATTCTAGGTCCTGTTCTGAAAACTTTGTGTCTGTATATCTTATCCATAAATCTTCTCATTCAATTCATGTAACAATCCATGATGTAGGCGCTGTTATTATCATACCCAGTTTATACATGAGTAAACTCAGGCACAAAAGAAAAAATAAGGTTTAAAAAAAGGGAAAATAAACTGATCTGATCACCGAGCTGAGTGGTGGAGCTAGGACACGAACTCAAGCATTCTGACTTCAGAGTTCACGTTACCTGTTTATGGCTATGACAGCACATTTCTGTTCTATGTTCTGGTTCTAGACATGTAAAAATGTGTCATATTTACCATTATAATGAATGTGATCATCACTTAAACTTTTAATAGGAGAGTCTATGCAATGACTACTGTTTACCAAGCATTTAAAAATAGACATTATCTCCCCCCTTTTTTTAACCCCTCTTTTAAAACAGACAATAATATGGTTATGGACATATTCTGACTGGAGAACTTCATACATAGTAAGTTGAAGCACTTCCTTTTGCGTTTAAGTCTCAAACAATACGTCATCATGTACTGAGATATAAAGGTCAACCCACATCCCGATGACCAGGGTCATCTTTCTCTCCATTCCAGAAAGCTAGACTTTTCAAGGACAGAGAAAGAAAACTGAGCAAGGGGCAGCACGTAGCTTTTAAGGGAAGATGTGCTTACTGATACTCAGCGTGGCCTCAAGATGTCTTTCCTTGTAAAGTGGCAAGCATGCGAGTCCATAATAAACACATGGGCGGGTTTCTGAAGTCATTTCAGTTCTAAACCAGCAGTATAAAGAAGGAGGAGAATGACACCAGCCATACGACAGCATAGTTAAGTCCTAGGACTCATTCTACCATAGGGACACACACTTTCTAAATGATATACAGACCAAAATGCCTTTAGGAGATTTCCAGAATTCAGTTAAAAAGTCCCAAAGGAGCACAAAGCTGAGAACAGCTGCACTGAACTGGGTAAGAAGAGCAATTTCACTTGCCTCATGTCAACCCCTCTTCCAAGCTTCCACGGCTCAGTACCAGGCAAGAACAGCCCAGCTCCTGACTTTTCCTTCAGAAGAGACACAGAGGAGTGGGGTGTGCATCCAGCATTCCAGCTCCTTGGAGGGCTTCCCAGAGGACTGCTTTCTGTCATGCCTCATTTGGTGCACCGAAGGAACTGGCATAGCATGGATGCCTGAATGCTGCCAAGACCAAAGAAAAGTGAGGGGTGGCAGCCTGCAGCCAGTGCTGCAGGGAGGCAGAAGAGGGAGGCTTCCTTCTGCTGTGCTATCTTTTCACAGGACAGCTCAAGGGAATGGTATCTGTCTCATTCCCTTGTCGGGAGCCAGCATACTCTGGATGTCTGGGAGCCACTGGGTCCGAGAGAGTGAAGGCACCCTGCAGCTGCAGAACGTGCAGTACCAGAAACTGGCACTAGAGGGAGCAAGAGATTTAGCAGCTCCTGAAAAGCCAGCAAGGCTCTAATTGAGAAACTGCACACACAAACAGGGAAGTCCATTTACTATGAAGACAGAACAATTATAAATACATACACACCCAACATCAGAGCACTTATATATATGCATCAAAAAATTACAGAACTGAAGGGAAAAACAGTTACACAATAATAGAAGGAGATTTCAATACGTCAATAGTGGCTAGAGCGTCCAGACCAGTAAGGAGTAGGGGATCTGAACACCATAAATGACATGGACATCCCTCCAAAAAGCAGCAGAATATACATTCTTCTCAAGCACACAAGGAACGTTCTCCAGGACACAGCACATGGTAGGTCACAAAATAAGTGTACCAAATTCAGGAAGACTGAAATTACACCATGTTTATTTTCTGACCACAACGGAATGAAACTATAAATTAATCGCAGGAGGGAAACTAGAAAGCTCATGAATTTGTGGAAATTAACCAACTTTTGAACAGCCAATGGATCAAAGACAAAATCAAAAAGGAAATTAGAAAATGTCCTGATACAAATGAAAACAAAACCAAAACATACCAAAATGTATAGGATGCAGCATTGAAGAGCAAAGTTTACAGACACAAACACAGACATCTAGAAAGATATCAGGGACTTCCCTGCTGGCTCAGTGGTTAAAGCCCCTCGTTTCCAGCGCAGGGGACATGGGCTCGATCCCTGGTCAGGGTACTAACACCGCACATGCTATGTAGGGGCAACCAATAAAGAGCTTGTTTTTTTTTTTAAATCCAATTTTCAAAAAATTTAAGTAAATTAAAAAATTTTTTAATATCAGAAAACAGCTTATATCTCAAGGAACAAAAAAGAACAAATTAAGACTAAAGTTAGGAGAAGAAAGGAAATAATTACATTAGAGCAGAAATAAACAATATAGAGAGCAGAAAAACAAGAGAAAAACATCAACAAAACTAAGAGATGTTTCTTTGAAATGATTGACAAAGCTGACAGATTCAGCTAACTAAGATAAAGAAAGGTAAGATACAAATAAAGATAGAAATGAAAAAGGAGACATTACAACTGATACCATAGAAGTTAAACAGATTATAAGAAACTCATGAACAAAATATACCAAGAAATTGGATAATTTAGAAGAAATGGGCAAATTTCTACAAACACACACCTACCAAGAATGAATCATAAACACACAGCAGATCTGAACAGACTTATGATTAGAAAGTAGACTGGATCAGTAATCAAAAAGGTACCAAGACTATCAGTAAACAGCAGCCCCAGACCAAGTAGCCTCACTGCTGAATTCTACCAAAGGATTAAAGAATAAATACAATCCTTCTTAAAGTCTTCAAAAACATTAAAGAGGAGGAAATACTTCTGTCAGCTACAAACTGGCACTTGTCAACGGCAGTTGCCATCTACCTCTACAAGGAATTAAATCATGTGCTTCTGCAGCTGCTGATTTTCAACACTCGGGAAAGCAGTTCAGGGAGGAGACCAGGCATGAGGCACGCTGTGCTCAGGAAGAACTGGCAGGACAGGTCCTCAGATAGTTAGATATTTTCAGAAGCAGATTTTATGAGCCCAATTCTTGTATCTCCTCTTATCTGGAAAAGCACTAAAATCCTTTAGGGTGATGACTGTTCTTCCTGACTAGCAGAAACCTTCTGCAAAAAAAAAAAAAACAACACAGTGCTTGATTGCATGTTTCCCCTTTCACCAAAATCACATCCACACTGACCTTTCCCCGCTGCCTCTTTGGAGCAGTTTCTCAGAGCTATCTGAAATGCTGTTTCCCAGGCTATAGTCCTCATTTTGCCTCAAATAAAACTTATTTGGCAATTCTCATGTTGTGCAACTTGTTTTTTTTTTGGTCAACATTTCCAAACTTATAAGATTAAAATTCCTGAAACCAAAGTCAGAGAAAGACACTGCAAGAAAAGAAAACTTCAGGCCAACAACTCTGATGACAGACTCTAGATGTAAAAATCCTAAATAAAGTACCAGCACTGTTGGTGAGAACGTAAATTGGCCCAGCTACTCTGTGAAACAGAATGGAGGTTCCTCACAAGACTAAAAATAGAGCCACCACATGATCCAGCAATCCCACTCTTGGGCATATATCCAAAAGAATTCAAGGCGCCGAGAAGAACACAACATTACCTCTATAATGTTCCTGCTAAAGATACATAACCTGAATCTTAACATTTAAAACACCAGAAAAACCCAAAATGAGGGATCGTCTATAAAACAACTGACCTGTGCTCTTAAAAAATGCCAGTATCATAAAATTGAAAAGAGACAGAGAAACTGTCCCAGATTAACAGACGCTAAAGAGAGACTTCCCTGGTGGCCCAGTGCATAAGAATCTGCCTGCCAACGCAGGTGACATGGGTTCAATCCTTGGTATGGGAAGATTCCACAGACATGCCTCTGAGCAGCTAAGCCCCCGCGCCACGACTACTGACCCCACGTGCTGCAACTGCTGAAGCCCGTGAGCCTAGAGCCTGTGCTCCGCTCGACAAGCCACCGCAATGAGGGGCGCAGGCACCACAGTGAAGAGCGGCCGCGCTTCCTGCAACCAGAGAAAGCATGCCACAGCAACGAAGAACAAGCACAGCCAAAAATGAATAAATAATTCAAAAACAGAACGAAAGAATGTGCCTGCCAGTGCAGGGAACATGGGTTTGATCCACGGTCCAGGAAGATCTCATGTGCTGCATAGCAACTAAGCCTGTGTGCCGTAACTGCTGAGCCTGTGCCTTAGAGCCCAAGAGCCATAACTGCTGAAAGCCCTTGGCACCCAGAGCCTGTGCTCAGCCAACAAAGAGAAGCCATCGCAATGAGAAGCCCGGGAACCGAAACCAAGAGGGGCCCCTGCTCTCTGCAACGAGAGAAAGGCCGCTCGAAGCGACAAAGAGTAAATGAATAAATGAGACTAAAGGGACATGACAAATGAATATCACACATGATCCAAGATCTTTTTCCTTTCCGCAAAGAACGTTAATTGGGACAACTAAATCTGGTAAGCTCTATAGGTTAGATAACAGTGTATCAATGTTAACTTTATGATTTTTATGATCTCTTTTTATGAAATACTCACTGAAGATGATTTGGGGAAAAAAAGAAAATGATGAAGCAAATGTAGTATTGAGGAATCTGGGTGAAGGCTATTCAGGGATTCTTTGTACTATTCTTGCAATTCTTCCGTGAATCTGAAAAATCATGTTTATAAAGATTTTAAACACACACAAATCAGGGACTTCCTTGGTGGTCCAGTGACTATGACTCTCTGCTCCCAATGCAGGAGACCCAGGTTCAATCCCTGGTCAGGAAACTAGATCCCACATGCCACAACGAAGAGTTTGCATGCTGCAACTAAGACCTGACACAGCCAATCAAATAAATAAAAATAAAAATTTTTAAATCAAAACAACAAAAACACACAAAACACTATATGGATAAATATATACATTATATATATATATAGAGAGAGATGAATGTGAGGAGCACAAGATATTTCAATTTTATCCTTAACGTCTCTAATATTGTTTCTCTAAAAAATAAAAACATGCTAATATTATCACTAATAGATGGAGGATAGTAATTATTTGTTTTAGTATTGCATAATGAAGAATTTGGCTTGCCATAATGCCTGGCGATAACCTTGAAACCACTAGAATGTTCCAAGTGACAGGAGTGTGTCTTTATAATTCATGGTGGGCATCTCAGATCCACCATGCTAATGAGGTGCTCCACGTGGGCCCCTAGATAGTTGGTGCTAACATGATGACTCAGGATGGGAACAAGTCACCCCAGAAAGAACAAACATATGATCACAGGGTTGAGGCTTTGAGTGAAGGGATGTTAGTCCAATCTCACAGATGTGTGTATGTGTGCGTGCGTGCTCAATTGTCTCTCTTTGCAAACCTGTGGACTATAGCCCAACAGGTTCTGCTGTCCATGGGATTTTCCAGGCAAGAACACTGTGTTGGTTACCATTTCCTTTTCCAGGGAACTTTCCGAATCAGGGATTGAACCTGTGTCTCCTGTAATCAATAAAATCCCAATAAAAACTCTTGACACCAAAGGCTGAGTGAGCATTCCTGCTTTGTAATACTCTGAGTATTGTTATTGCAAAAGGTCTTGCTCCCCTGACATGTATGCTTCGGTCTGGAACCGCCTCACATCTCGCCCTGAGTCCCTCTCTCTGGCAGGTTCTGATGTGTATCCTCCTGCTGTATTAACACTGCTATCATAAGTGAAGTGCTTTCCTAAGTTCTGTGAGTCATGCCAGCAAATTATAAAACCTGAGCGTGGTCATGGAAACCTTGGAATTTGTAGCCAGCTATGTAGTGGAAAATTCTGAAAGAGATGGGAATACCAGACCACCTGACCTGCCTCTTGAGAAACCTATATGCAGGTCAGGAAGCAACAATTAGAACTGGACATGGAACAACAGACTGGTTCTAAATAGGAAAAGGAGTACGTCAAGGCTGTATATTGTCACTGTGCTTCTTTAACTTATATGCAGAGTAGATCATGAGAAACGCTGGGCTGGAAGAAGCACAAGCTGGAATCAAGAAAGCTGGGAGAAATATCAATAACCTCAGATACGCAGATGACACCACCCTGAAGGCAGAAAGTGAGGAGGAACTAAAAAGCCTCTTGATGAAAGTGAAAGAGAGTGAAAAAGTTGGCTTAAAGCTCAACATTCAGAAAATTAAGATCATGGCATCTGGTCCCATCACTTCATGGGAAACAGATGGGGAAACAGTGGAAACAGTGTCAGATTTTATTTTGGGGGGCTCCAAAATCACTGTAGATGGTGACTGCAGCCATGAAACTAAAAGACGCTTACTCCTTGGAAGGAAAGTTATGACCAACCTAGATAGCATATTAAAAAGCAGAGACATTACTTTGCCAAGAAAGGTGCATCTAGCCAAGGCTATGATTTTTCCAGTGGTCATGTATGGATGTGAGAGTTGGACTGTGAAGAAAGCTCAGTGCCGAAAATTGATGCTTTTGAACTGTGGTGTTGGAGAAGACTCTTGAGAGTCTCTTGGACTGCAAGGAGATCCAACCAGTCCATTCTAAAGGAGATCAGTCCTGGGTGTTGATTGGAAGGACTGATGCTGAAGCTGACACTCCAGTACTTTAGCCACCTCATGCGAAGAGCTGACTCATTGGAAAAGACCCTGATGTTGGGAGGGATTGGGGGCAGGAGGAGAAGGGTACGACAGAGGATGAGATGGATGGATGGCATCACCGACTCGATGGACATGAGTTTGAGTAAACTCCAGGAGTTGGTGATGGACAGGGAGGCCTGGCATGCTGCAATTCATGGGGTTGCAAAGAGTTGGACACGCCTGAGCGACTGAACTGAAGTGAACTGAATGCAGTTAGAAGTGAGGATGGGCCCTGGGGACCCCTGAGCCTGCAACTGGTATCTTTTGGCGGACTGTGCTCTCACTTGAGTTTGGCCAGCTCATTTCAAATCTACATTTTTTTTCTGTGATTAAACTATTTAAATGAATAATTAACTCAAATTTTCTTGAAATAAAGTATGAATTAAAGCTCAAAGCAGGAAGTTGCTGCATAGCACAGGAAGCTCTGTGAGAACCTAGAGGAGTGGGATGGGGAGGGAGGTGGGAGGGAGGATCAAGAGGGAGGGGACATAGGTATACCCACGGCCGATTCATGATGACGTATGACAGAAACCAACACAACACTGTAAACCAATTATCTAATTATTATTAAATCTTCCAATTTAAAAAAAAGAAACTCAAAGCAGTGAGACAAAAACATCTTGGGAAGAAAGGAAAAAAAACTCTCAATTTGAATAAATCACAAAACTGTTCCTAGAAACATTCTACATGAAAACAGCATTTGATAAACACAAGTATGCCATTAAAAGCTTACAAAAATTTCTTTGAATATAAAATGAACTATGAAAATAAAGAGCTAATATTCCTGAAACCCAGAATTAGATCTTCTGATCTAAGAAACAGAGTGTAAATTTAACATCTTTGAATATTTTTTCGGGGGCGTGGAGGGGGCATGCCACACAGCTTGCAGGATCTTAGTTCCACAACCAGGGGATGAATCTGGATCCCCAGAAGTGAAAGCAGAGTTCTAACCACCGGACTTTCAGGGATTCCTAACATTTTTGAATTTTTAAGTTGCAAGACAAGTAATCAGGACATTATATCCTAAAAGACTACTTGAGTGGTTCTCTCACATAAACAAGTCCTATAAAAAAAAAACAACTCTCCTATAAATCATCTAAATATAAAAAGTATATAAAAAAGAAAAATGACATATAAAATAATTTATGGCAGGGTACAGTGACCTCAGAGATACAATTAACTTAAAAAATCAACTTATGCACAGATTAGCAGGAAGGCATCCACTGCATAAAATCATGTAGAAAGTTGCAGAGAATAATTTTTCTCAAAGATAAAGTATTCTGAGAAAGAACATGGTTCAGAACAAAAAGAAGCAAGGTTGACAGCAAAAAGAAGGCTAAACCTATTACTCTGTACTTTGGCTAACTGGGATTTAAGTGGTAAAGCCTCAGAATCTCGAACTTCCTTCTCCCCACAGTGAACACCTGGAGCAAAGATCCAAAAATTCACTGTTTGGATAATACATCCAAATATATTATGAAAATTATCCAACTTTATGATAAATATAAGAAAGAAAAGAAGAATATCATCATGGCCTATGGCTACAGATTAAAACAGTAACACTTGGTATTGACAAGGATGCAGCGACATCGGTCAGGACCCTCACACACTGCTGGGAAGACTGCAAATGCTTCCAGGAACACAGCCAGCTGGGCTGTGTGTCACTAACGGGAAACCAGCCCAAGGAACAAATAAGCCACATGTTAACAAAGAGGGTCATGGCACAGCTTGACTTGTCAGGAAAAAAAAAAAGAGAAAAGGGATGTCTTATCAAGTCACGGTAGAAAAGGATTTTTTATACAGAAATATATTCCCTACTATACAAATCCTAAAATAGCTTTTATCTTCTCTTAAAATAAAGCTGATTATCTTATTATTGTAAAAACTGAAAATCTTCCAACAAAGAAAATTCTAGGATGGCGAATTCACTGTTGAATTCCTATCAAACATTTAAGAAACAATACCAATTCTCACAGACAGTTCTAAGAAATAAAAGAGGAAGAATTATTTCCCACCTCACTCTACGAGGCTGGCAACTACCCTGGTACCAAACACATCATAAGCAAAAAGAGACAGAAAAAGAAAAAAGAGACAGATATCTCTCTTCGAAAGAGATATAAAAATCCTCAAAAAATAAAAGCTAAACTTACAGCAATATATACAAAAGAATAACACATGGTCAAGTAGGGCTTCTGATCCAATATTTAAAAATCCACTGTTATCATCATATCAACAGAAGACAAACCATATGATTATCTTAGTAGGTATATAAAAATAATATGACAAACATCCATTTATAGATAAAGCTCTCAGCAAAGTAAGAATAGAAGGAAACTTCCTTAACCTGATAGAGGGTATCCACAAAAAACCTACAGCTAGCGTCATACTAGCATCTTATTCCTAGATCTGGAATAAGACAAAAATGTTTACTTTCAATGCTGCTACTCAGAATTACACTTCCTAGCATGTGTAGGGAGAAGGCAATGGCACCCCACTCCAGTACTCTTGCCTGAAAAATCCCATGGACGGAGGAGCCTGGCAGACTACAGTCCACGGGGTGGCCAAGAGAAGGACATGACTTAGCGACTAAACCACCATGTTAAAACCTCTGAAGTTGGACTTGCCTGGCAGTCCAGTGGTTAAGACCCACACCTCCAATGCAGGGAGTACAGGTTCGATCCTTGGTCAGGGAACAAAGATCCCACATGCTGCGCAGTGCAGACAAAAAAAAAAAAACTGATAAAAAACACCTCTCACTAGTATCTTCAGCCTGGTCTTCCCCACTTAACTCCACACTTGTATATCCACTGTCCACTCCACATCTTCACTTAAATGTCTTATAAGGAAATTAATTTGTGAAAGAACTGATATTCACCCAGAAATAGGCTCCTCAAAAGGCCTCACCTACCTCAGTAAATGACAATTGACAATTCTACCCTAAGTTACCTAGTCCGGAAACCCCGAGGTTACACTTGACTCGTTTCTCACACCCCACAACCAACTTGTCAATAAATCCTATCAGTGCTTCCTTCAAAATAAATCCGGATTCTGACCACCTATCACTAACTTCTGGTCCAAGTCACCAGAAGCTGTCACCAAGATTAAATCCTGGAATGCTGAACACAGCTTTTCCCTCATTTCTGGTAATATTTTTGCCCCTCCTCTCTGGCCTCCTAACGGTTCTCCTCCTAGCCTTCACCACTTTCCAGACTTCTTTCCACCCTGCAGCCAAAACAACTTGTAAAACGTATGTCAGCTCACCTCATTCATCTGCTCAATGTCCTCCCATGGCTTCCTGTCACATTCCAGGTCCAAGCAGACAGAGACCGACGGGGCTGGACTGCCAGGATCTGAATCTCGGGATCACTATAAGAACTTATACAGAGAACCCACTGGTGGTCCAGTGGTTAGGACTCCACGCTTCCACTGCAAGAGGCACAGGTTCCATCCCTGGTCGGAGAACTAAGACCCCACACGCCTCACGGTACGATCCCCCCAACAAAGCATCTGTACAACCTCAGGCAGGTGGTGTAATCTTTTTACACCTCAGCTTCCTCATCTATGAAACATTTCTACCTCCTGAGCATGTCATGAGGATTTATAGTCATTAACTCATTAAATACTTAAGAACTAAGAATATCCCACTTTTCCGGGGTTCTTTCTGACTATGTACCTGTCTCTATTAACCCCATTTACACTAATTACTTCCTGTTCTCCATATTTTTCCTCCTCCATATCTTTGGTTGTTATTTCCCTACCTGAACTGCCCTTCCAACTCTGAGATAAAGCCTTCATCATTCCCTTGTCTAGAAGTAAATTTCCCTTCCCCTGTATTTCACAGCACTCAGAACATTTTTTTAAGGTTTGACTGTCTAATCATATATTTTGTAATGGTGTTATGGTGCTATCAGTTTCTTTATTTTTAGCCACTCTGAACGGCATGTGGGATCTTAGTTCCCTGACCAGGGATCAAACCCATGTCCCCTGCAATGGAAGCATTGGAAGTGCATAGTCTTAACCACTGAACTGCCAGGCAAGTTCCTCAGGATCTCTTATACTAACTTATAAACTGCCTATTAGCCAAAGGTTCTTATGTTTCCTTTTTTTTAAACTTTGCATTCCCAACAATACCAAATACTGTAACTACCATCAGAGTGGAATAAGAGTTGAATGAAATGGTCAGCATCATTCAGAAAGACCTCAGGTGAGCAGGAGAACTGTCCTTACATTTTAGAAAAGCAGTTTCAGACAGAGAGACATGAATAGGAAAAAAGTGTAAGAAATATTCCTCAGATTATCTGTAAGGAATAGTTATAACTCCCTGTGAACATCCCAAAGCAGATATGCTTCCATGATTTCATGTCATCCTCTCTCTACAAACAAACTAAAAACTACAGAATCCTTAGTCTACTTAGGAACCACCTGTCTTATCTCATCCAAGTCTATAATAAAAGGTCTGTGGGGAAAACTTCTGTCTGATAACATTCCCCACACCTATAATAAGAGACAAGCTTCACCTTGAAAGAACTACACATCAAGCCTCCAGAAGGGATCACTCTAACAAAAAAGAAAACACCGGCAAAGCTGTATTCTCCTAGGACAGGGCACTATCTCAATAAAAGAAGAAACTGACAAGATTTCAAAGACTATAGTTAAAACAAATTAACTTCCTAATCCTGGTAGAGATTATGCCCAGATGGGATTTTTCCAAATAAACTTATATTAGACTGAGATTTTTGTGTTTTTTTTTTTTAATGATATGAAGAGGTGGTAATTAGTATTGAAGATATACCTGGCAATGACAGAGACTAAGCTTGTACAGAAAAATAAAGATCTCCTCCAGCTTAAATTCATTCAGAAAAGGTAATGTTCATGTTCAACCAAAGGCAAGCGTTAAACCAAATACACATATTCCAAGAAACCACGTTCTAACAGCTACCAACCATGGCATTTCTAACAGAAAGCCCCCAAATTCACTGATATTTCCTCCATCAAGAAGCAGGGTCTATTGTGGACTCTGGGAGAAGGCAAGGGTGGGATGTTTCAAGAGAACAGCATCGAAACATGTATATTATCTAGGGTGAAACAGATCACCAGCCCAGGCTGGGTGCAGGAGACAAGTGCTCGGGCCTGGCGCACTGGGAAGACCCAGAGGGATCGGGTGGAGAGGGAGGTGGGAGGGGGGACCGGGATGGGGAATACATGTAAATCCATGGCTAATTCATTTCAATGTATGACAAAAACCACTGCAATGATGTAAAGTAATTAGCCTCCAACTAATAAAAATAAATGGAAAAAATAAAAAAATAAAGAAAAAAAAAAAAGAAGCAGGGTCTAGGGACTTCCCCTGTTGGTCCAGCAGTTAAGACTCTGCACTTCCACTGCGGGGGGTGAGTCTGAGCGCTGGTCAAGGAAGGTGCAGCCAAAACAACAACAAAAAAGCAGGATCTAAGGATCTCCATGGCAGTCCAGTAGATAAGAGTGGACAGCGGGCACGTGTTTGATCCCTGGTTGGGGAACCAAGATCCCACATGCTTCAAGGCACAGCAAAAAATATAAATAAATAAAGCAAGATCTAAGTCTCCTCCCTGGGATCTGGACTCTGTGACCAGTTGACAACAAAACATGGTAGAAGTGACACTATGTTAGTTTCCAGGCTCAGACCGTAAGAAGCTATCAGTTTCTGCTTCCTATCTCTTGGGATGCTTATTCTTGGAACCCAGCCAGCAGGCTATGAGCAGGCACAGGCAGTCCACAGAGAGGCCCCAAGAACCAGAATCAATCTGCCAGCCATGTCAACAAGTCATCGTGGAAGCTGATCCACCATCCTTGGTCAAACCACCCCAGCTGACTCCACACAAGCAGAGATGAGTTGTCCATTCTCTGCGAATTGCAGTTTCCTGAGCTAAATAAGTGACTAGAGTTGTTTAAGTTTGGGGGTGGCTTGTTGCACAACAGTAAGTAACTGGAACATGACTTTCCCCCCACCCCCCATCCCATTGATTGGCAGTTGCCACTGACACAGTCCCAGGGCAAGGATATAATCAAGGGTTGTCAATTTCAGCACCAGCTACCAAATCCTGGCCCCACTGCCTAGGGGAGGACCTATGAAAGTGCTAGTGGAACTTTATTTTTTGATGTTCTTGAAAGAAAAAAGTTAACAATAAAAAATAGCCAGCTGATTTAACACTCGATTTACCATGTCATGTTACTTGTGAAAGGCAGGGTAGCACAGTGGTTAAGAGCAAAGACTGGGGTGAGACGCCCAGGATTTAAATATTGATGAGTAAGCCTCTCTGCTCTCATTTCCTCATGCGGAAAAAGGAAGATAGTAACCTCCGAGGCTACCAGGATAAGGAAGGCTGTTAGAAAGGAAGATTTTTTTTTTAATGTATTTAATTGGAGGATAATTTCTTCACAATATTGTGGTGATTTTAGCCATATATCAACATGAATCAACTACATGTGTTCGCCCATCCTGAACCCCCCTTCCATCTCCCTCCCCACCCCATCCCGCTGGTTGTCCCAGAGACCAGCTTTGAGAGCCCTGCTTCATGCATCGAACTTCACGGGTCATCTATTTTACATATGGCAATATACACGTTTCATTGCTATTCTCTCAAATCATCCCACTCTCACCTTCTCCCACAGAGTCCAAAAGCCTGTTCTTTACATCTGTGTCTCTTTTGCTGCCTTGCATATAGGATCATCATTATCGTCTTTCTAAATTCCATATATTTTGTTTGTTTCTGACAACACAGCATGCAGGATCTTAGTTTCTCAATCAGGGATGTACTGGAGCCTCCTGCAGTGGAAGCATAGAGTCTTAGCCACTGGACTGCCAGGGAAGGCCCTGTTTTTATTTATTTTTTAATAAATATACATGTATGACAGAACCAAAATCAATCTCTATTATTCACATGGCAATGTAGTCAAGTGCTGCAATAATACCCACACTCCAAGGTCAAATCTAGCCACACTTCCCTCCAAACTGAAAAATCCTGGCATGGAGGAGAACATACAAGCTTAACACTACCACCTCCTCTCCAAATACTATCCAGGCTCAGAAAGCTCATTATAGATGTGCTCAGTAGTATCCAACTCTTTGTCACTACCTGGGCTGTAGCCTGCCAAGCTCTTCTGTTCATGGAATTGTCCGGCAAGAATATTTGTTGCTGTTTCCTCCTTGAGGGGACCTTCCTGACCCAGGGATCAAATTCCCATCTCCTAAATGGGCAGGTGGATTCTTTTACCACTGAGCCACCTAGGATGCCCTCATTATAGATAACAATTGCAAAAACTAAAAATTTTAAAAATTAAGCTCTTTGCCAAACATTCACAGCAACAGCGGAAGACTACTCTCCCTCTGGGCTTCCTTGGCAGTGGGCAAAGCAAGGCTATTTGCAACAACAGTGCATAAGCTGACTATGACAATGCTCATAGGAGAAATGAGGATTACAAAGTTCCTTTATTCACAGGTAACCAAGAGTTATTAAATAATATTCTGAACTAAGACAAAGAAAATTTTGTCTCACCATCAAAGAAAATTTTTTCTTCCCAGATATGCTCTTATAAAAATGAGATTTCTCAATATCCCAGATTCTTTACTTAATATTAAACTACTACTGCACAGAACACATTCTCAGGGCTCAAGTCTGGGTAACTGATATTCTGAGATATTTCTAAACACTTTACAAATCAGCAAATATTTTATCAGACTAAGGGAAGCTAAAGAAAGGAGGTGGTAGAGAAGAGAAAATAAAAATATGGTTTAAAAAATAGTAAAATCAGGACATTTTAGGAGCAAGGGAAGGCAGGACTATTTAAGACAGGAAGTCAGGGAGTGGCCAGGAAGGAGGGCACCCAGGCATCACCTGAGACTGGGCTGCAGAGACTGTTAAGAGCTGGCCAGTAACAGGTTTCTTTGACATCAGCAGCTCTAAGCATTTCAGAAACTTCAGCATAGATTGGGTTGAGCCACAGGACAGGGCCTGCAGGAGTATAATCACCCCTCTGAGTATGAAGTCCTTAAAAAACTAGATAAAGTTTACCTTTATTCAAGTAGGCCTATCTGCCTGCCCCCTCCCTCCGAACACATGATGGTGCTCCCCACACAAACACACCATTCACATCTTCTGCCTTCATGGCCCATGACTGGCATTACTTTAAACAAGGAAAGAAAACATTTTCAATCCACAGTCAAAGGAAAAAGGACAAAAATGCAAAGGTCTGACTAAAGTAATACTGAGCTTAACTGTCAGTTAATCACCTGCCAAGAGGGGCCCAGTCAAGCACCTTTGGAGGAGGAGGGAGGAGCTAATGGGTTATTAAGGCCAACTAAGTGTCAGGCCACAGGCTGCAGAAAGTAGGTAGGTGTAAATCAATGTGTAATTTCTAATGTCGTAACCTAAAAACATTTATTGAATGACTTAAGAAACAAACCTAAGTAGGTCATCTATCAGCCAGGTTCCCCTGGGTTCACAGAGGAAGAAGTTACAGGTAGAAGAGCATCCGATCACCATCACCAAAGGAGAAAAGTCACAGATGAGGGGAAAAGAAGAGAGCTAAGGATACAGAGAAACTCTACATTTCCACACTCGTGCATGAAAAAGACTTAACAAAAAGCAATATTCCTCTTTGTTGTTTAGTCGCTCAGTCGTGTCCGACTCTTTGCAACCCCATGGACTGTAGCCTGCCAGGCTCATCTATCCATGGGATTTCCCAGGCAAGAACACTGGAGTGGGTAGCCATTTCCTTCTCCAGGGGATCTTTACAACCCAGGGATTGAACTCAAGTCTCCTGCATTGGCAGGAGAATTATTTTCCTGCCACAAGGAAGCCCAAGAAGCAATACAGACCAGTGTTAAAATCACGGGACCCAGACTGACTGGGTTCAAATCCTAGCTTTGCCATTTATGAGTTATGTGACCCTGGGTAAGTGACTGGGCTTCCCTGTGTCTCAGTATCCTCATCCATAAAATAGGTAACTAAACCTATTTCATTGGGTTATGAGAATCAGTAAGTGAAGTGCTTGGAATAGCACCTGGCACATGAAAAGTGCAACTTAAAACAGCATTATTACTCTGATTATTATTCTGAGCTGAGATATCTGGCCTGAACCTATTAACTCAGGAAGCCCTGTCATTACACAGAAGTCCCTTGTTCTCAGAAGACTCACTAATGGGAGTATCTCTATCAACAAGGAACATAAGCAGAGAAGAGATTTGTTAGTTCAGAAAACTGATTACCTGGGGAGTAACTAAGTCGATGTTAGGGACTAGACGCCTTACTTCTCTGTCAGTATTTTTCTGGTTATTAAGTCATTCTCTCATCGTAACGTAAGGGGCAAGGGGAGGTGTCAAAAATGAGACAAAGCATAAACTAGTGCATTCTGATCATGCTGATAGTTCAAATGACTTGACTGGTGGAGAACATGGCAACATTAGCTTAGAGAAAACTTTCAGATACTCTCCATGCCTTACATAACAAGAGACTGAGAACAAGAGTAACCCGGAACAAGCATTCACAATAAAATCCCACGATTCTCACAACTTAAAACCTAGAGGAGAGTTTGCTACACTGAGGTGCGTCTGGTGAACATCAGGCGAGCTTGACTTTCCTCAATCAAAATTGGGCTTTGGTTTTCAGGAAAAGTTATTTAGAAACAGGACTACAGAGAATGTATCCCAGACAACATGGAAATAAGGAAAAGGGAATTTTTTTCTAAGACAGAGAGCAACGGGTGAAGAAATAGAAAATTAATTGGCAGCAGGAGAGGCTTGTTTTCCATTTTATTTTACAGAGACTAAACATATATACCATACGTATCTATATACACAGTATGTTTACTTAGGCTGTCTCACTGACACCTGTTCTTATGGATTCACAAAGAAGAAAAAAAAAACTAGGGATCCCTAAATTTTTAAGATGGACTTTATAGAGATATTCTGTTTACCTCTATTTACCAGGAAGAAAGAAGACCTAAACACAGTGAATATGCACTATGTTATCAAGCAAAGAAAGGCATTTGGCACACATTATCTCACTTCATGCTTCATAATAACCCTATGACTACATATGAGAAAAGCAAAGCAGAGAAATAAGGAAATTGCTCCAAGGTAATACTGCCTAGAAATGACGGCATAAACTCAGGACCCTTTAGACCAGAAGCTCCTGGATGCTCTGAGTACTTCCCGCTACTGCCCAAGGCCTGCGCGTCAGACCTTTTCACACCCACTTGCCTGAATGTCAACGTCTGCCCACAGAAGTAAGTGGGCGCGCTGGAATAGAGCACCCCGGACGACTCGGCATCGTTGCGAAGCGCGATGTTTCTTCGACTGCTCAGGCTGTACCCCTCAAAGCCAGCTGTCCACTCTTTTTGAAAAGCAAAAGGTACTGAAAATTGTTAGAATCATTTGGGGAAAATCTTCAACACAGATATATTAAATAAAACTTGGGAATGGAAGACGCCACCCTTAGGGGTCATGGGCAAGTTCAATAAAAGGAAAAATTCAGTGATAGGGTGTCATGGTTAATCCTCCATATCACAAAGAAGATTTTAGAGTCTTCCTGCACATTTGTGGCAAGGAAGATCAAACAAGCATTATCTCCTACTACTCAATAAAATCATGGTTGAGCTTATTCCAACCTAGGAAGTAATTAAAAAATGAGTCTAAATATTTTTAAAAAGTAATACAGGAGAGATCAATGTCAAAGCATAAGACTTTTAAAAAAATAATAAATGCCTCTACCAAGATATACACTGAAGGTTTGGGTTAAATATTGTAGTCCTCTAATGCAATATTTAAAACTATTTGATTTTAGGGATGTTTATAATTCTATCTGGCACTATTTGGGGACCCCTGTGTGCATGCATGTTCAGTCGTGTCTGACTCTTTGCGACCCATGGACTGTAGCCCACTGGGCCCCTCTGTCCATGGGATTCTCCAGGCAAGAATAATACTGTAGTGGGTTGCCATTTCCTCCTACAGGGGATCTTCCCAACTCAGAGATCAAATCCACATCTCCTGTATCTCCTGCACTGGCAAGCAGGTTCTTTACCACTTGAACCACCTGGTTAGCCCATTTGGGGATGCTTGACAGAAGAATGAATGAAAATTTATCAAAATTCACATGAAATAATTTGAGCAGGAAATAAAAGATGTGTCTCATGTCATTCTCCATCAATTCAGGGTCTACCCTTAGAAAAAAGGGTTGTTCATGTGCTGCCTCTTAGCAAAGAATACAAGTCTTCATACACAGGTAAGGTTCAGGAGCAAGAGGGCAACAGCGTACCATGCGGGACCAGCGTGGAATGACCGATCTGGGGGACACTCCACGGGCTCCACTCCTGCCGGCCGTCTCCTCGGGCGCAGACTCTGAACTGATAATCAACGTGGGGGTCTATGTGCAGTACAATGAATTCCGTCTCAGAGCCTACATATACGTCCTCAAAATGATTGGAAGAACATTTACGGAACTGGAGCCTATAATCTTGGGCAGTAAAGTCATCATCCACCTGCGGGGGAAAGGCTTTATGTTAGGCAGAAGTCAGAGAGCAACTTCTCTCGGCATCACAGCTGAACTTTGAATGGGGGCTTTCGGGCCTGAGCAAACAGGCCACACACTGAATATGGGCTGGTCTCAGGAAGGTCACAGAAAATATGACATCATTATTTCCCTTCTTTTCCTTACTGAACTGTGTTTTTATTTTGTTTTTGAGTTTGTTTGGTTTTTTTTTTTTTTGCTGCACTGAGTCTTCGTTGCAGCACTTGGATTTAGTTGCCCCTTGGCATGTGGGATCTTAGTTCCCTGATCAGCGATGGAATCTGCATCCCCTACATTGGCAGGCAGATTCTTAACCACTGGACTGCTAGAAGTCCCTGAACCATGTGCTTTATAACCTCGGTATATGAATAGATCTGCTTCCTTTGAAGTAATGATGTGTTTCCTACACAATAAAGCCCAAGATCAGACAGTCAAAATTCAAAGACAAGCATCTCACAACTACATTATTCATATAACTAAGAGAGAGGTAATATCTGAAATATATAAAGGACTCTGTAAAATTAATAGAAGACAAAGCACCCAGCAAGGGAAATGCATAGAAGACACGAATAAGTGTTTTACAGAATAAGAAATATAAGCAGCTGAAAATATATAAAGATATTCAGCCTAATTTGTAGTATGGAAAATGAAATCAAAACCCACAATGAGGTACTGGCAAAAGTATAAAGTCTGACAATGCCAAGTACTGGTGAAGACGCAGAGTAAGAGAAATGCATACACTACTGGTAGAAGGACACTCTGGGACAATCACTTTGGAAAGAGTTTGATTATTTCCTGGTAGAGTATAGATCCAATATGCTACCTCAAAGTTTTATAGCTAGGTATATACTTTAGAAAATCTTAAATGTGTATCCAAGGAAGCATGAATAATAATACTTACAGCAAAAAACTGACAGGCAAAAAAATAGAAATAGAATAAGAGTCTTTATTTTGAACCAACAAAAGCATCTCTATGTCTTTCTTCTGTACAAAGGCTTCATTTTTTAAATTTCATTAAAAACAATGAAAAAACATTAAAATTTAAACAAAAAATAAGAAAAAAAATCTTATAACAAAAGTAAAAATCCCATCTAAGAAAACAGTTTCCAGAAGCTGACCATGCACCTCTGAATGATGTATTTGTTAACAGCCAAAATATTATGACTCACTTGGACATGGTTTTTATCTAAAATATGGTAATTCACATGCATAATATGACTTATCACATGCTTAATATGACTTAACACACAAAATTCTTGGTAATGCTGAGAGTGTGGGGGAAAAAACAAACTTTTGAACTTTTATTTCAGAAGTACTAGTTCAATGTTGAACAGAAAAATATCCAACACCCAACATTCACTAACACCTTCTGACTTTTCTAATAAACAGAAATGGGAGCAATTCTCAACTCACCAAGTTACATTTAGGAAACATGTGATGGGAAATGTTCTGATATAGAGATTTTAAAAAGTACCTTCAAAACTGTTTCTCTCAAAGCAACAGCTAGTTCAGTTCAATTTCCCTATGACCTTAATTGTGAAGCAAAAGGCATTTTTGTTCACGGAGAGAAGAAAATAGTCAAAGGTAACTAATAAAAAAAATTTGTAAAGGCCCCCAAAACTAGAACTCATAATGCTGAAGCTACATCTACAGTTCTGAATTACATACCTTACACCACCGTACGATGATGCCTCCAGGTTTCTCTATCAGTTCTTCTATCTGTACCGGTGGGCGAGACGCTACCGTTCCATGTTTAAAAATGTGGTCTTTTACTATGTTAAGAATTGAGTCATCCAACTGAGCAGATAAGCAAGGCACATCGACCAGTAAAGGCACTTCTGGTAGGCTGAGGAAAGAAAGCTGATGCTTATGAGACTTTTAACCAAGAGTTAAAAATACAAGGGAGTATAGCTTTTAAAAATTGCTTGTCACTATGTCGTATTGGGCTTCCCTGGAAGCTTAATCGGTAAAGAATCTGCCTGCATTGCGGGAGACCCGGGTTCGATCCCTGGGTTGGGAAGATCCCCTGGAGGAGGGCATGACAACCCACTCCAGTGTCCTTGCCTGGAGAATCACCATGGACAGAGGAGCGAGCCTGGTGGGCTACAGTCCACGGGGCCACAAAGAGTCAGGTCTGACTGAGCATCGAAGCACAGCACATGTTGTATAACCAAAATGCATACAACACTGTAAATCAACTATACCTCAATCCTTAAAAAATTAACAAATAATATTTTATTTTTCATTTCACTTATTTATTTTTTGGCTGAAACGTGTGGCTTGTGGGATCTTAGTTCCCCGACCAGGGGCTGAATCCAGGCCCTCAGCAATGACAGAAGAAGTCCTAACCACTGCACAGCCAGGGGCATCCCAACAAGGAACATTTTCAATCAGCCACATGCTATAAGGGTGCAAAAGCCGCTGGTAAATAATGCTAATGGCAGTGGGGGATGAAAAGGGATAGGATCACAACTGTCAAGTTTATGTCAAAAGATTTGGTTTACTGAGTTGTGACTCAATTTTCTTCGTTTTAATTGAAGTACAGTTGATCTACAGCATTGCATTAATTTCTGCTGTATGGCAAAGTGATTCATTTATACATATGACATGCATTCTTTTTTATATTCTTTTCCATTATGGTCCATCAGTGGATACTGAATACAGTTTCCTGTGCTGTACAGTAGGACCTTGCAGTCTGAGCTATGACTCAGTTTTAATGAAATGTCCAGAATTTTTAAAATTTAATGATTCTCTTACACATTAGGATTGAAGAAAATCTGTAGTAGTTCTATTTCAAAGATTACAATATCAACTATTTCACACTGGTAATACTGGTAATGGGCAGTGAAACTTTGAAAAATATACTCTCTATCTCCTTGAATCATAATTTTTAACAAGGAAAAAGAGGAAGAGAGAGAGAAAAAAAGAAAGAAAAGCAGTTTAAGCCCAAGAGACACGAGCTCTCACCTGTCCAGCTGGATGTGTGAGGCTTTCTTGGTAAAGCTCCAGAGCTTTTCATTCTGTTCTCCTACACCTCCCCGAATGGCGAGCTCACCTACAATCAGGGATAAGGAACCAGTACAGGAAAAACGGTCATCTGTGTTAGGTGGGTCTCTGCGTCTCTTGAAAACGATTCTTATGTGATGACACAAATTCCCCAAAAGCAAGTATAGAAACTATTTTAGAAGTGACTTTCAAGTGAAAACACAGGGGAATGGGGTACACAGTGACTGCATTCTGCCAGAGATGAAAGATCCTGCTCTGCAAGTGGAAACCTGGTTTATCAACCGACTGTATGGCCAACTCCCCAGGGACCCCGTCCTTCCGTAGCCCTAAAGAACACTACCAGAACTGTTTTCTGTCTCACTGTGCCCTGGAGTCATTCAAGTGTTTTGAGACCACATAACAATGACCCTACCCCTTACCAAAAGGAAAACGGAGGCATACTAACACTGCTTCAGAATCCTCAAAATTCCATAAGTAAGTTTTTACCCCTTAGGAAGGGAAAGGAGGAAAAAGTTTGAAATTTAAAAATATTTCTGAAGTATTAAAAAAAAAAAATTAGCAGCAGATGCTGTAACAAACATGTATGTGCCTCAAAGGATTTATTTTCTAAAATAAAAATACTGGTTAGCCTCATGGTGATGGGTACACACTCCTGACCTGTGTTGAACTGCTGCTGAGTTTGTTTCCAAATGCTGAGCCCCTAGGGAAAGACATTCTGCAGTCCTGCTAAAAAGAATTTTCTCAAACACACTGTTATGGTCAGTGGCAAATAAACACTTGTCCTTGAAGAGAAGATGGAAATGGAATCAGCATGTAAAGATAACACTAGTACTATATTCTAAGTGAGACCAGAAAGGGGACTGACTTCCAGCTGAAATGACAAACTTGGAGCCATACACACTTTTTATTCTGTGCCACGCACAGCACTCAATGAAAAATGGACGGCATTCAGTCTCCTTCCCTGGATCCTCTGTCCTTAACTGACCTCTAAATGTTGGCATCTCTTGAAGTCCCACCTTCTGCAGCCTTCCCATCTCATATTGTACCCTCCCCTTTTTTTAACCAAAATGTAACTTTTACTTTAATGTTTTTAATGGAGAAAGAAAGATGGGTCTTTGAAAATGTCATAGTTCAGGTAAACCTAAATTCTAAGAATATTAAGAGTGACCCTGAACTATCTGAAAGTACAGAGATGGGGTGGAAGGTGGGAAGGAGGTTCAAGAGGGAGGAGACATAAATATACACACCTATGGTTGATTCATGCTGATGTATGGCAGAAACTAACACAGTATTATAAAGCAATTATCCTCTAATAATAATTTTAAAAAAAGAAAGTACAGAGAAAGAGTGGAAACATGAACATCTCACAGAGTCATTTTAATCATATTGTGCTATCTCTTGACAACTTTACTTATTCCCGTGGATTCAGATGTGGTGTACGCACTACTCCCTGCCATAGTCACATCTACAGATAGAATCTTTCCTTAGCATCACACCCACATTTCCAGCTCCTGATATCTTCAGCACTTCAAGCTCAACATACCCCGAACCAACTGTCTAACCACTCACCGTCCCCCTTCATGTCCTGAGTCAGTCAATGGTACAATTCACCAGTCATCTAAAACCACACTGGCCTGGGTCATCCCAAACCCTTCTCCTCCTCCTCCATCCTATAACCGAGGCAACCACCAACAGGAACAGCTCAGTAAAATCACCAATCATTCTACGTCCAAAAAATCTTAAAACCTGCTCTGCTTCACCTTCACCTATCACTGCCCTTGTCATTTCCTATCTGGACTGCTGCCATGGCATTCTCATCAGGCTCTTTTTAGTTCTTTAAAGCCCCTAATACAGTTTCTGAACTGTGAGCAGTGTCTTTTTTTTTCTTTTTAAATGTAAACCTGACTGTGTAACTCTGTTGCCTAAAAGACTTCATTCAAGACCTCCCAGATGTGCCATTCACTTTATTCTTGGCATGACTTCTGTTTCCAGTCTTGCTGGGAACGCCTTTTCTTCCTCTGCCTGCTTGATGAATTTCTTCAAGCCTTTGTGGAAGTTCTCCTGTTGGAAGCCACTCCAACCTCCTCCAGAGCTAAGCATTTTTCTTTCTGTGCTCCCATGAGGTCTTAGATCTCTCTCACCACGTGTACCTCTCTTGCTGGCCTATGAACCCCAAAGGGAAGAACCAGTATCTTTTTATTTAATGTACCTGACAAAGATCTACAGGAGGGAAGGAAGGAAGGAAGACAGACAAGGAGGCAGGAAGTCAGCAAGGGAAGAACCGGGCATGCTTTAACCAAAGGAACTGACTACATTCAGGAGTAACCACTACAATCTCAGGAGTAAACACCAATCCTACTCCTTAACCTTCTAAAAATAACAGTGGAATTAAATCCTATAAACTGTCAACACTCTGAAAAGTATGTGAACAGATTCAAAATGATCGCAAAATCGCTGTGTTAACCATGAATGAGAGACTGTTATCATAGAACCATGAGAAAGATCATATACTCTGTGCTTTGTAAATGATTATAATTAGTACATGAATTGCAACTCACCCTAGGATACCTCACTGTACCCCTGTTATCCTATTATCACAAACTTTCCCAAGGTGCAAACAGCCTAAGCACCCAGAGACAGCAGGAAGCCTGCTGGTACCCTGGGAAACCAGTACAACGTCGACCAGAATGGGCCGCATTTAACACGCTCCCTAGACTCCCACCTTCTTGGACTAAGTCCTCTGCGGTGTTAACTCCGTGTTCTATCAGCTTCTGGCAGTCATCTAGTGGTTTGATGGTCTCCTGCTCAATGGTGTCCACCTCTTGCAAGAGGGTCACCAACCGCTCATCCAGGAGCTTTGCAAGTGTTCCCTTTAAATCATTAAAATGCTGTTTGAGGACATCTCTTGTCTGGGATGCACTCTCCTTGATCTGAAAAAAATAACATAAAAACTCAGAATCTCTAGGAAAGGCTGATCCACAGGCATCACTCATAATAATCTCAAGGCACTACCCCAACATCACCTTCCAGTCATTGGTAAACCAAATGCGATTCATCTGTGCAGACTTGCATAGCATTTGCCTTCAGGTGAGACAGAACAGCCTCAAACCCTGGTCCCATCACTCACAGGCTATGTCAATTGGATTAAGTTATTAATAATTAAACACACCATGGCTCAATTCCCTTATTCATCAAATGAGTATAATTATGCTCACCTGATGGAGCTGCCTGTGAATTAAATAGTTTATGTCCTACACTTGGTAAAATAAATGGCACATTGTTGTTCTCAATAAATAAATATTAGCAGTAAGTATTATCTGCACAAAACAGTTTTTGGCAATAGTAATGTTTCAGTGCCAAATAAAAAAGTCAGATTAGGAAGAGATTAAAATTCATTATACTGGAACTTCCCAGGCAGTCCAGTGGTTAAGACTCCATGTTTTCACTGCAGGGGGCATGGGTTTGATCCCTGGTCAGGGAACTAAGATCCCACATGCCACGAGCCCACACCCCCCCTGCCAAAAAAAATCCATTTCACTGAAAGTAGAAAAGAAATGATAGCTTAAAAAAACACAATACAAAAAAAAAAAATCACTTTGTGGACAAAATGCCCTCATTATGGTAAAAAAAAAAAAAAAACAACAACTAAGAATTTATTTACACTCCAAAAGGTTCACAGGAAGCAGAAGATGCTCAAAGCACACCTCTGGGACAATGACGTCATCCTCTTTGAGTCATGGTCCTCTGTGAATTTCAATAAGAAGTTTACAGACCTTCCCAGAAAAAATGAATAATCCCTACCAAAAAGAAACGGATTCAATTTCAGAGATTCCAAAGTCCCTCAGATCCCAACCACTGCTTGCCCAGAGCAGTAACTCTGAAACTTGGTTTGTAGAAGAATCAGATATCAGACAACCTGTTATAGTTTAGATGGCAAGGCTCCACCTCAGAACAAGCTTCAAGAAGGGGTCGGGGGAATGTACAGGCAGTCCTCCTTTTTCACAAGCACATCTGTGACTCTGCAGCCCACACTTTGAGACACACTACCCTCGGTCCACAGAGCCCAGATTAAGAATGGCTGTTCTAGGAGATACAACAGGAAAATCCTTGTATCTCACAGATATTCTAAAAACAAGTCAGCTGTCTGTACAGACACCAGCTTTTCTTTTTAAGTACACAGATAACACACAATTCACCTTTTCTCACTTAACACGAAAATTCTAACTATAAGCGAGTCAGCTGAATTAAAGCAAACTCACATTTGTTATTCAGTCACTAAGGCATGTCCAACTCTTTGCAAACCCATGATTGGCAGCACACTGGCTTTCCTGTCCTCTCTATCTCCTAGAGTTTGCTCAAATTCCCGTCCTTTGAGTTGGTGATGCTATCTAACCATCTTCATAACGAAGTTCATACTGTACTCTGCAAATATTATATTAATTTCCTAAGACATATTATGTTTATTACCCTAACCCTTTGCTAACTTGATCTTAGAAAGAGCATTTGGAGGCTAAGAAAAATCCACCAAGAAAAGAATGTATCAAAATATGGATAAAGCCCAATATTTCAACAGGTAGCAGAGAAATTTTGAAAACTTTCTATTTATTCTCTAACACTAAAACTGAAAACCAGAATACAAAGTTGTTGCCCAGGGCTTTCCCTGGTGGCTCAGGGGGAGACACGGGTTCAGCCCCTGATTAGGGGAGACCCCACAGGCTGCAGAGCAACTGAGCCTGTGCTCCAGAGCCTGGCAGCCACGGCCTCCGAAGCCCGTGGGCCCCGTGCGCTCAGCAAAGAGAGGAGCGACTGCGCTGAGACGCCCGCCCGCCACAACTACAGAGGAGACCCTACTCCCCAGAACCAGAGGAAAGCCACGGTAGCAATGAAGATCCAGCACGGTCAAAAAAATACAGAAAACCCTTAAGAACAAAAAAGTTACCCAGAAATGCTCACGAGCATGTGAAAACAAAAACATGCCCACATCTAAGGGCTACAAAGAAATACGGGTGCAAAAATGGTTTGACTGGCTGGGGAGATCACAGAAACAATTTCTTCTCCTTTCAACATTAGTGTAAGTTACAACAGTATTTGTGCAGTAAGTGAAAGACTTTCTTAAATCATAAAGAACAAAGAAATTCTAACTTAAGTTTAACTGCTATTAATCTCTGTAAAGTTACTAGAGAACTTCTAAATCCAAGTCGAAGTTTAAAAAATGAGAGGGTTATATTAAAAATGTCCTTGCTTTAGCACATCACCCAACCGTGGGATCAGGTGCCTGAGAATCAGGCCCTAACATACATAAAAACCAGCAATTAAGTGTTGTTCAATGCAATTAAGTCAATCGTGTATGTGTTTTTGTGTGTGTGTTAGTCACTTAGTCGTGTCTGACTCTTTGTGACCCCTGTGGACTGTATGTAGCCTGCCAGGCTCCTCTGCCCACGGGATTTCCCAGGCAAGAATACTGGAGTGGGGAGTCATTCCCTTCTCCAGGGGATCTTCCTGACCCCAGGGACCGAACCCAGGTCTCCTGCACTGCAGGCAGATTTTTTACCGTCTGAGTCACCAGAGAAGCCCCATGTATGTGTTTAGGATCTTTCAAAAAGAACCAGGGAAAGAATGCCTTAGGATTTTGATACATCTCACCTGGAATATGGTTAGAAATGGAAAATCTCAGGTCCCACCCAGAATTATTGGATCAGAACCTGCAACGGTAACAAGGTGATTCACACAGACCTCACAGATACCAGGATAAATGAAGACGACAAACTGGAGCTCTGAAGTACAGTTCGCATCGCCCCCCCCACCCCCCCAACCACCCGCAAGAGGAAATTCTGCAGCCGAGCGCTAGCGCTGTACCAGCGAGGTCCTGCATCTCTCCCCAGCGGATACCACACACACAGGAAGTGCACTGGTTAGGTAAAGTCAGTTTCCTCTTTAGAAAGAACTCAAAAGCTCCTGCTGCTGCTGCGAGCCCCACTACGTTTTGTTTTGTTTCAGAACCTCAGAAAAAAAGGAAGTGTTTGAACACAAAGCAGTGAGAAGGCAGTGAAGGGAGAATCCATTTCCAAATTCACCTCCTGTCATTTCATTGTAAATGTGACTCCTTTTGGCTCATAGACTCCAGACCACCCCTGTTTCAAACTTGACACTTCCTCGGCACCAGTTTCTTTTCCCAGAAACAGCTCTTAATTCAAAGCTACAGTCACCTTTAATCGAATCATGCAACTAATCAAGGTCATTCCTTGGGCTTTTATACAACTTATTTTAAAATACGGACTTCACTGCTGAGTGAATTTCTTGATCTTTGATGTGGCACCAGGGTCCAATGTGGTCACTGATAGCTCGTTCCCTCATCCCAGGAGGTGGGTCTGTATTGTCTACATTGAAGAAAAAGCTCAAAGAAGCCAAAAAACTTCCCCACAGCCTCCGGGTGCCAGAAACAGCATGACTCAAAGGTTCACGGTCTGTCCACTGCCCCAAGCTGCTTAGTGCGTACACACCCCATTTTGTTTATTTTTAAATTATTTTTTCATCTTTGGCCATGCAGCATGTGGGATCTTACTTCCCCAACCAGGGATCAAACCCACGCCCCATGCATTTGAGTGCACAGCCTTAACCACTGGACTGCCAGGGAAGTTCCCCAGAACCCATTTTAAAGCATTCTGGTAAACCTGTAAGTTATGTGATTGGCTGAAGACATTTCCTGCTGCAATGTGTATTTCTCCTCCTTGCATAAAGAAAGGTGTGGCAGACAACCACTCAGGGCAAAACAAATGTTACAGTTTGTAACAAAGTAAATTTAAGAAGGATACAAATGATATACAACTCAAGATCTCAAAAAGGAAATGTAATATACTATTTATATTGATTAACAATATTCAGAACCAATTTTCTACTAAAACTTCTAGTATAACAGACCATTAAAACTTAGAAAGTTTCCACTGCAGTTGATCCTAATTCCAAAGCAACTTTTAAAGTTTTAACAGAAGTTCTCAAAAAGTCAATAAACTTATATAACAGTACAAAGCCATATAAAAGCTAGTAAAAGATACTTCACAGCCCTCCAAGACAACAGGGACTGATAATGATTTTCCTCTAGAGTTTAACTATTAAAATATCATAAAGCCTGTGTAGAATATGATTTAAGACATCTCTGGTCTTAAGTAGCAATATATAGTAGCTCTGTCTATAACATAACATGCCTGTGTTTCAGGAAATGAAGTAACTGGAATCTCCTCTGAACCATGGATTTTCATGACTACAGAAGAAAGAATTTTTATCCTCCAACTTCAATCTAAGAAGTTATGCTCCCAACTGTTTTGCTTATAGGAAACTAAAATTATTAGAGGCTGGCTTTAAATACTATTAGCTAACAAGAACATAGCAATCAAAAATAAAAGACAACGATACAAAGTAGTCAGCTGAAACTGAAGAAGCTAACCAAAATGTTTCTTCTGGGTTCACAGGAAATGTACTGCATTAGCCATCTGTCTTTACACTAATACCAAGACATAAGTCATTAATAATAGTAGTAATAATAATGGCAATAATAACAATATAGCAGCCGCTCCCACTTACTAAACATCGGTGTACCAGGTACTTATACCCATGTTCTCACTTAAATTCTACCACAACCCTATGAAGAAATCACCTGTAGGTGAGTGACCTATAGGAGTCAGAGAGATGAACTTGCCCACATCACAAAGCCAATCAAGTGGGAGAAAATCTGAACTGTCTGCTTCACGTATGGACTCATAAGCACTGTTACATTTCCTTCTTGTTGCTCTTACAGTTAGGCTTTCTTAAAAAATGCTTACTAAACTTTTATTTATTTATTTTTTACTAAACTTTTAAAAGGAAAACTTTAGTCTATGATTTGGCAGTCTACTACATTAATGGCCCCAGGGAGCCACAAACTATGCCTTATGGCACTCAGATCCTTGTAGAGACCTCTCCGTGAAAATACAGGCTGGGCGGTGACTAGCAACGCAGTCATCCGTGCATCGTTACAGAGTGGAGCTGAGCTGTGCTGGCTCCAGGCCGCAGCCTTAAGATGACCTGGCGGCTTCTGCTTCTGCACTTTGAGGGGTCCTGAGCTGCCATTTACGAAGCAGGGCTGTCCTTCTTGAGAGACCAAGTGGAGAGGGGAGGAAAGTGGGAGGGGCGGGAGGAAGAGAGAGCCAGCCACGCCAGCATTCCAGCTGAGCCCTGCTACCACTTAAGGCTCCAAACAGGTAAGTAAATATTCCATCTTGAACATTCCAGCCTCAGCTGCCATCTGACTGCAATTACAGGAGAGCTGCCAGCAAAATCAGGAGAACTGCCCAGCTGAGCCACAGTCAGTCCCCAGAACACTAAGCAAGTGACTGCCTTTTAAGCCATTATGCTCTGACATAGTTTATTATGTAGCAACAAATAACCAAATCATGACAAAACAAATGTTTAATTCGTGATTATCTGCATTAGTGAATAGGGTGCATATAATCAAGGCGACAAACTATCTAAAAAGAATGTCTGCCAAAGTACACCCACAACATTCATAAAGGCACTCATTCAATATTTATTGAGCTTTAGTATGTGCCAGGATCTGGGGTTATAAAGATGAATAAAGCATGATCCTGACCTCAGAAAACTGTGTCACTCTAGTAAAGGAGATAGTTGCATGCCCACAAAACTATAGTAAAAAAGTATTAAGTTCTTATGTAAGTGGGACAGCCACAAACTGCCATCAGAGCTCAAAAAGGCCATTCTGCTGAAAAAGAGAGGAGATGTTTCAAGAATTAGTTGCCAGGGGAGAAGTAGGGGAGGTCACCCTGAATAATAATATAGTGGTATTAGTTTTACAGCTAACGTTTATTAAGCAGTTCATAAGTCCCAGGCACTGTGCTAAACATTTTAAATACATTTCTCCCTTTAATTACCACAGTGGCCAAATAAAGTAGGTCCTATCCTCATTCTCACTGTACAGATAGGAAAGTGAGGCGTTGGGAAAGTTAAATGTCTCAAGGTCTTATGACTAATAGGGGCAAATGCAAATAAAGTAAAATAACTGCAAATATAAATGATTCATGGATATCCCTCAATAAGAAAAGCATGGGACTTCGCAGGTAGTCCAGTGGCTAAGACTTCGTGCTCTCAATGCAGGGGCCTGGGTTTGATCCCTGGTCAGGGAACGAGATCCCACAGGCTGCCATGAAAAGATCAAAGATCCCACATGGCACAATTAAGACCCTGCCCAGTCAAATGAATAAATATTAATAAATATTCTTAAAATAATAATAAAAGCCTGTCCTGGGAACTCCCCGGGAGTCCAGTAGTTTGGACTTGGTGCTTTCGCTGCGAGGGCCCAGGTTCGATCTTTAGTCAGTGGACTCCCTCCACACACCAAAAAAACCCAAAGCCTATCCTACATTTGTTTGGCTTTTGAGATCACAAATTAGTCATATAATTTACCAGGTTTCTAGTAATAAGAACAGTTCTTCTCTATCAAAATTAAGTTTACATCACACTCAATCTTGAAAAAAAGCAATCCTAGACAGAAAGAAACCGGGCCCTTCTGTGACATTCACACACTTTTTAATTAAGTTCCCTGAGTTTAACATTATTAATTCCAAATGCTTTTATGAATTCTCATTTCCTACTATATTTCAAGTGAGTTTGGACTCAACAAGCAGCTTTCAGAGTGCTGTGTTTAAAGACAATTTGTGAAGACTTGTTTGAGAAAAGATAACTAAAAAGCCCATGTAAATATGTGGTCTTGTGCACACAAATATATGTGCGGCTTTTTTCCCCTTAGTGGTTGATTATTTAGTTTTGCTTCTAGAGCTTTGCTTCTGTTTCGTATTTGGACATATCTGAGTCAATACTTTTCAGCCTTCTACCAACAAATGCTCTATAAGTACCTAGGTAATTTTAATTAACCTCTGGATTAAAAATTAGACTGTATGTGGGAAATCTGTCATAATAAATGCTTATGATATAACACTAGCCAAAAGAAAAAAGCAGATATAAAGTTACATATATAGTAGTTTTTCAATGTGACAAAATGTCTAGAAGGATACACCAAAATGTTAACAGGGATTGTCTGTAAATAGAATTATGAGTTATTTTCAAATTATTTCATCTCTTTTTAGGTTTCTCCAGCTTGGGATTTAACCTTTTCTTAGGACACTATAGTGGATTTCCCAGGTGGCTCAGTGGTAAAAAATCCGCCTGCCAAAGCAGGAGACATGGGTTCGATTCCAGGGTCAGGAAGATCCCCTGGAGAAGGAAATGGCAACCCACTCCAGTGTTCTTGCCTGGAAAATTTCAAGGACAGAGGAGCCTGGCGGGCTACAGTCTAGGGGGGGTCACAAAGAGTCTGACACAACTGAGCACACACACACACAGGACACAAAAGGAATATTTTAAGTAATACTGCAGTAACAAATTAGTTTCAAACAGATTTTTGGACTGTTTTGAAAATGGGTAACAGAGGGGAAGTGGGAGATAAAAGAAGCAATAATAGCTTTCTTTTCTTTGCTGAGCTACTAAGACTTCCTGCCCTGGTTTTCTGAAATAACTTTTATTTCTCCCTGCACTGAGGTCTCCACACTGAGTCTTAAGTACGCTCTGTGTTTTCAAATCCTGTGGAAATAATGATCTACAGAGAACCTGGTATGGTACATTAGGAATACCAAGGTTTCTAGTTAAGATCCTCAAAAAATCAGCTGAAATCAACTATTTAAAAGTTTGGAAACAGCTTTCCCAGGCGGCTGCTGAAGATGATGGAGAGGCAGGTCGTGGGGCTTGTTGGCCGAGGCCACCTCCTGGGCTGCCTGGCAGCCGTCGTGGCCAAGCAGGCGCTTCTGGGCCGGAAGGCTGAGGCCCAGCATGTGAGGGGCATCAGCACTGCTGACAACCCCCACAGAAGGACGCGGAAGTGCCCGGCCTTTCTCTGCAAGCAGATGAACACCAAGCCCTCTGGGGGCCCCGACCACTTCCGAGCCCCCAGACACACCTTCCGGCAGACAGCGAAAGGCAGGCGGCCCACAAGACCAAGCGTGGCCCAGCCGCTCCGGGCCGCCTCAAGCTGTTTGATGGGATCCCGCCACTCTATGAGAAGAAAACGCCGATGGGGGTTCCTGCTGCCTTCAAGCTTGTACGTCTGAAGCCTATTCCGAAGTTTGCCTGCACCTAAGGTGTCTGGCTCATGAGGCTGGCTGGAAGTCCCACCAGGTGGTAACAGCCACCCCGGAGGAGAAGAGAAAGGAGAAGGCCAAGACTCACTGTCGGAAAAAGCAGCAGCTCATGAAGCCGTGGAAGCAGGCTGAGAAGAACACAGGGAAGGAAACCGACAGATTCACAGAGGTCCTCAAGACTCACGGATTTCTAGTCTGAGCCCAGTAAAACTGACTACTTATTCTTCATGCTTGGCCTGGCCTGCCCTTCCTCCATCGCCACCCGAGGATGTGGGGGACCCCTAGGGGCTGCCATCCAGGAGCCACAGGCAGCCTGGGTATAGCAAAGGGGCCTTAGTCACTGCTGTTTAAGAAGCATGCGTGCTCAGTCATGTCCGACTCTTTGCAACCCATGGACTGTAGCCCGCCAGGCTTCTCATGTCCATGGAATTTTCCAGGCAAGCATACTGGAGTGGGCTGCCATTTCCTACTTCAGGGAATTTTCCCGACCCAGAGATCAAACCCACGTCTCTTGCGTTTCCTGCAGTGGCAGGTATATTCTTTACCACTGTGCCACCTGGGAAGCCCAGCTGTTTAAGAAAGGCCTTTTAAAAAGTGGAGGCAAAAAAAAAAAAAAGTGGAGGGCTGTGCAGGCATCATTTGGGACCTATTTGTTCATGAGCTTTAGCACACAGTTGGAATAACCAGTGCAGTTGCAATACTGGCAAAAGTGAGCTGCAAGACTGAATTGGAAAGGATCCCACATCGCTGCAGGGTGTGTGCTTAAGGTTTCCACGTGGTCGGATACTATCCTCTGCACCTGTTAGGATGTGAGAGAATGCTTGGGCAGCACAGGTCTGGGATTTTATTTTATTTTTTTCATTTATTTTAGGGCTGGGATTTTAAAACAGAGTTTATGTAAAGGAAGTGCAGTCAAGTGGTCACAGGCATCCCCTTTGTGTCTTTCCTATATTTTGTGATCCAAAACTAATAGATTATTTTTAAAGAAAAAAATCTGAAAACAAAATACCATGAGAGACAAATGGTTGCATTAAAGATGTTTAAGACATGCTAAAACAAGTGTCAATTAATCTCCTGTCTGTCACTGTATAACTGTCTAACAAACCCAGGCGATTTCAAACAGCATTTTCATCTTGAGGCGAGGGCTTTACCACTGGTGGCTCAGTGGTAAAGAATCCACCTGCCAATGCAGGAGACACGGGTTCCATCCCTGACTGGGAAGATCCCACATACCATGGTGCAGCAAAGCCCAGGTGCCACAACTACTGAGCCTGCGCTCTGGAGCCCAGGAGCTGCAACTACTGAGCCCACGCTCCAAGACAAGAGAAGCCACAGGGGAGAAGCCCGTGCACCAGAACTAAAGAGTCGCTCCCACTGCCCAGAACTAGAGAAGGGCCCTCCCAGCAACAGAGACCCATCACAGCCAAAAATAAATAATAAAAATAACATTACTTAAAAAACCTTGATGATAAACCACAACAATTTACAACAACACATCGGCAGAGAGCTGATGAAGTGTTAATGGTACACTCCAAGGCCCTGTGCCTCAGTGTTTAATGTGGATACATATCACACCCAGCAATACTGTTAAAGTACAGATGACTATACAGGAGGCCTGGGTGGGGCCTGATTCCTGCATTCTTCATCAGCTCTCAGGTCAGGATGCCCCTACTGTAGTCACAGACCATGCTTGCAGTAGCAATGATCAAAGGGACACCCACTGGCCAGAGCTGGGCAGGGTCCTCACCAAACAGTATCTTAATGAGACACCAGGATTGGCCCATTATTCTGAAAGAGCAGAGATCTGCTCTGGTCAGCACCCTCTGAGACACTGAATCACACTAATTAGAGGCATGTGATGGCCAACACATTTATTTTATGGAGTGAAATATTAACTGTACATGGATTGGAATATTGGTATTTCTACCATCTCCAGTACCTCAAACTAACCCCCCTTTGATAATGTACAAAGATGGAGTTTCTGGACCTGCAACACTTAAAGATGAGGCCCTGGACTGTGCAATGTCATCACTGGTGTCACTCCGTGAGGCATCTCTGACCGGCCAGCTGACAAGTGACATCCTAATCAGCTATCTCTACTCACAACAAGCAGGAAAGTCAAACCTGTAGAAATAAACAAGGGATGAAGAACACAATGGAAGTGAAATCTGAAAACAAATACACAAGAATTTAGATTTCTCCTATTTGTTTTGAGGCAGAAGTCTAATGATTAGCCACAGAAGGAAAAGATTACATCTGTGAGGGCAGTGGTCTGTTTCCCTGACCACAGTATTTCTAGGACGTAGAAGTGTTTCTGACCCACAGGAGGCACCCAATACATATTCATCAAATGATTGAACAGATAAGTATTCAAAGATGGTGGGAGTTGATTTCCTTGACATTTACATCTTAATACCAAGGATTCCAGGGAGCTATATAGAACCACTCTTAATGATTTCAACATCAGTGAGCCCAAGTTAACTGTAAATATCATCTGATTTCCTGAAGACAATGAAGTTGTCTAATGTTTAACACATTCAAACAGTAAGAGTTACTGAGTCTACTTCATTCCTACACAGAACTTCCTTTTCTCTGAAGACAGAGGGTAAGGCTTCAACTTAACCACAAGAGGAGAAACTGCAGCATGCTGGCAGTTGTTTTTGACTCTAAAAGATTGACAGTAAAAGACGTTACTCTTGTTCCTTCTAAACTTTCACAGACATGATTTCCTAACAGGAGGCAAATTTCATGAGAGATTTTTAAAGGGTAAGAAACAAAAACAAAGATAAAGAGTATGCCAAGAGCTCTTGAGAACCTTAAACAAAGAGCTACCACATGACCCAGCAATTCCTAAGTATATTCTCAAATATACAAATATCTACACAGAAATTCATCCATGAACGTTCACAGCAACATTATTCATAATAGCCAAAAAGTGAAATCAACCCAAATGTCTATCAGCTGATGGATGGAAACATAAAACGTGCTTTATCCACAAAATATTACTCAGCCACAAAAAGAACTAAAGTATCGATACATGCTACCACATGAATGAACTTGAAAACATTATGCCTAAGTCAAAGAAGCCAGTCGCAAGGGGTCACATTCAGTATGGTTTCATTTTTATGACATTTGCTAAACAGGCAAATCCAAATAGAGACAGAAAGCATTTCTTTTTTGGGGTGATGAAAAGGTTCTGGAAACAGACAGTGGTGATGGTTGCACAACTTTGCAAATACACTAAAAACTGCTGAACTGTACATTTTAAGGTATGGATTGTATGGTCTGTAAATTATACATCAATTTTAAAAATTCTATAAGGAAGTAAAATCAGCAAGTAAAAAATATATACGAGGGAGCATCCTTTTTCTCTGCTCATTCATCCCCCACACAAAATCTTTGACTGAAAAGCCATATATTTTATGTAGTTATTCTGAAAATGACTGGAACCCTAAAAATATCCTAACCACTAAGCAAAAGCAGCTGCTTATTTTGATAACATTTTTGTAACACAGATCCTCCTTAGATAGCAAGTTGATAGAGGACTTATTCTCCAAATCCAAACGTGTACAACCCACCAGAAAGAACTCTGAGAGAGAATTAAAGCTTTTATTGGGTTAACGAGGAAGTTTGTTCAGGTTTTTCCATACGATCTTACAAACTTTTTGGCCAGCCCAATAGAACCAGAAGCCATTGGAACTGGCACAAAACACATTTCAGTTCACACAGGCGAGCTACCATATTACTCAGTCTACTTGGAAGGCAATGTTATTGAGAATCTAAGCATAACGGATGTTCTCTTACTGTTTTCTGTTTCAAGCCTGAGACAATGGGCCTCCAAAACAAAACGAAACCCCATACCAAACTCCACTAAATTATAGGGAAGTGTGTCCTGTATTTAAATTGTTGGGCATAGAATTTTAAAGAATGTAGTTTGGAAACTTAGAATGAGATCATACTGAATTGTTTTAATGTGTTCAATAACACATGAGAAATTAATAAGTACTACTCCCAGGTGCTAAGCTCATTCATTCAATATCAACTCTGGGTGTGTGTTTAGTTGCTTGGCCATGTCCGATTCTTTGCGACCCCATGGACTGTAGTCCACCAGGCTCCTCTATCCATGGGATTCTCCAGGCAAGAATACTGGAGTGTGTCACCATTTCCTCCTCCAGGGGATCTTCCTGACCCAGGGATCGAACCGGTGTCTTGTGTGTCTCCTGCACTGCAGGTAAATTCTTTACCCACTGAGCCATCAAGGAAGATAATATCAACTCTACTGTTTCTTAATTGTTGATACAGTTAAACAACAGTCTCATTCATATATAAGATATCTTAACTGGCTGAAACATTAATCATATAATAAGAGATACTTAACTCTCTTTTTAAACATACCCTAGATTTAGAACCTCTGTTCCACAATAGCAGAAGGAATAATACAGATGTTGTCAAGTGGAAATCAAGATGAATGTATTGGAAGGCCTTAAAAAGTATTCATCAAGTCAGGATCACCATATCTAGATTTCCCTCTCAGATTTGCTACTAAACTACAAATGATGCCTGGCCTTCATTTAAAAATCTACAAGAATTTTAGGACTTCCCTGATGGCACAGTGGATTAGAATCTGCCAGCCAATGCAGAGGACACTGGGTCAACTCCTGCTTCAGGAAGATCCCGCACGCTGCAGAGCAACTAAGCCACAACTACTGAGTCTGCATGCTGCAACCACTGGCTCTAGAGGGCTATGCAACACGAGAAGCCACTGCGACTGAGAAGTCTGCGCTCCGCAACTAGAGAGCAGCCCCCACTTGCCGCAACTGCAGAATGCCCAGGCAAAGGCAACGAAGACCCAGCACAAAAGCAATGAAGACCTGGCAGAGTCAAAAGTGAAAATAAATTTTTTTAAAAACCTACAAGAATTTTAAAATGTATAAGACCTCAAGCACTTGAGTAACCTTAGTGATGAGAATACCCAAAGGCACTCTTATCACAGCACTATTCAACTAGTTGTAATTTTCAGATTCTTTGCAGCCTGAGCGCTACTAGGATGACCAAACCGATTAGTGACAAGTGTGATGAAGAAAAATGCCACTCACTCAAATGATTCCACTCAGCTGGAATCCCACTGATTCAAAAAGCACTTATTAAGCACCTGAATTAAGTTGCTCAAGGATTATCTGTCCTACTACACACTGGCCGCGGGTTATATCTTTTTCCGTATATGTTCCAGGGTGTGGAAAAACCATGTGGCTTTCCTATATCTTTGAGGACCAGGTCCCCACGGAGCAGATAACTGCTGTCACTTGAAAGTATATTTAGCTTCTCCTCTCGACACGTCTGTCTTTAAATCTGTTTTTCCATTTCCCTACACTTTTGTATTCCATCCCTCAAGGGTTTCATTTTCCTTCCTTGCCCTTTCCACACAGTTTCACTTTAAAATCCAAACTCCCTAGAATGGGATCCCGCTAAATTTTTTTTAATGCATTCAAGATCATAGGAGATATTAAAGACTACTTTCAGACACTAATTCCATTCATTTAGTGTTAACTCTGCTGCTTCGCTTCCCGTCTCTGTCCCTCTCTTTAGTCCTTCCCTTCCACGGCCCATTTTGCCTCCAGTTTGCGCTCTCCCAACTCAATGCCCTACATTTTCCTCGAGCTCTCTAAACTCAATCTCCATCCACAAGGCAGGTTTTCCAAAGAACCTCCACCGCCCCCAACTCTCGCAATCTTGACCACTCTCTGCAATGCCCTCGGTTTCTGCTGCGATCCCTGACTTCCCCCAACCTCGCAGTCCTTCGCAGCCCCAGCATCGCCCCACACAGCTTAGGAAACACCTCTCACACCCTCCCACCATCCCCCAAACGCGTCTCTTCCTCTCAAGACCCCCTCCCCCCACCCCCTTCAGAGCCCACCTCCCCCTTCCTCACACCCAGCCAGGTCTCCAGAGCCTTCAGAGCCGCTTCCCTCCTCCCTTCAGAGTGTCCGGACACTCCCGCCCTCCGCAGCCTTCCCTGCGCTCGCCCACCGCCGGGCACCCCGCGCCCTCCCTGGGGCCCACAGCGCCCCGGCGGGCGCGGCCCTCCGACCTGCCTCCGCGCCTCCCGCAGCCCCTGCAGCCTCTGGCTCAGCTCCCGGCGGTAGCTCTGCGCCGCCTCCACGCTCTCGCGGGCCTCCTGCAGCAGCAGCTCGGGCTCCAGCTCCATCGTCCCCTCGTCCGGCCGCGCGGCCGGCGGCGGCGGGCGCGGTTCCCGACTGTCCCAGGCGCCGCCGAGCGGCCGGGTACCGCCGAGGGCAGGCGGAAGCCCCGCCCCGCCCCGCCCCGCGGAGGCCTTGATTGACAGCGGCGCGAAACCCGCGTCAGGGTCCCAGCGCCGCCTGCGTCTCCCGCCCGGCGGCGCTCTTGCGCCGCACCTGGCCCGCGGGCGTTCCTTCCAGTCCGCGTGGAGCCAACGAAAGATTAATGACTGCACCTCGCTAAGTGCTTCGCACAACTTATCTCCTGGCTTTTCACTGCCAGGCCTTCTTACACCTCTGTTCCACAGAGGAGGAAAGAGAGGGACAGAGAGAGGAATCAGTTTTCTCAAGCCGTCGGGGTTTCAACCCCAGCGGCTCTTAAATTATTGTTTTCAGTTCAGTTCAGTTCAGTCGCTCAGTCGTGCCCGACTCTTTGCGACCCCAGGGACTGCAGCATGCCAGGCCTCCCTGTTCATCACCAATTCCCGGAGTTTACTCAAACTCATGTCCACTGAGTCAGTGAACGAGCATTCCTGCAGCGGCCAGTGGTTTAACAGGTTACCGTGAGCCAGTCACCAGGCTCAGAGGGATCACCCACCACTCAGAAGCTCGTAGTCTTATAAAGGATCAAGACAGAGGCCTAAGCGTGGGCCCCCCGGTAGGTACCTCAATCCTGCCAGAATTCCAAGACAAGCTTGTTTGTACCGGCCAGGTATGAAAATGTGGAGTTTGGCTGGCCATAAGGCCTCCGTTGCAATATAGTAAGTAAGTGGGCGTGACCATGTGCAAATAATACTTGTGGACACAAATTTGAATTTTACCTAATTGTCATGTGTCACAAAATATACTTTGCATCTTTTTTCAACTACTTTGAAAGGTAAGAAACATTCTTCATTCAGGAGGCCAATAAAAACAGGTGGTAGGTCAGATTTACACCATGGACAGAGGAAACTGGAGGGCTACAGGCCATGGGGTTGCAGAATCAGATACTACTGAGGTGACTTAGCACACACCACACATAGTTTCCTGACCCCTGGCCGACTGTGGTAGACTTGCTTTCCCTCAGAAATAGCTGCCTCAAGGTTACACAATGAATCTGTACTAGAGGCTAGATTTCAGTTTTCCTGGGCCAGACTCTCATGTTCTTTCTACCATACTGTTTTGTGCTAAGTAAATGACACTTGAGATTAGAGAAGTTTAGAAAAGGAAAGCACTTCTGGAGAAAGTGGGAAATTATCCTAAACTAGCCAGGCACTCCACAGATGCTCAACAAGTATCTGTGGAATGAATCAAGGCATTAACTAAACAAAAAGGAGTCAGGAAAGGCACCCCAGGTAGGACAAAACCAAGTGGGAAAGGATATAAGGCAGGCAGGAATCTAAGTGGATTCTGTAAGGAAGGAGGAGCAGACCACTTTGACTGGAGAGGAAGGACGGAAATACATCAAGAGATGAAGTTGAGCAAAGTAAGGGCCATGGAGTTCAGGTTAAGAAGGTTAACAGGTACTCAGAAAATCTCCAGAAGATCTCAACTGGGTTCGATCCCTGGATCAGGAAGATCCCCTGGAGGAGGAAGTGGCAACCCACTCCAGTATTCTTGCCTGGGAAATCCCATGGACAGAGGAGCCTGGTGGGCTACAGTCCATGGGTTCACAAGAGTCACACATGACTTAACAACTAAACCACCACTGCCAAGTACATCAGTCAAGTGGGAGAAGTGTGTATTCCAGAATAACAACAGTGATGGTTATCAAGAGAAAATGGTATAATATTGGGGAGAAAATGACATCTTCCATTTTTCTCCATGTGCTGAGTACATGTCATTTGCCAAAAAGCACTAAAATTTTATTTAGGAGACTAGCAATTTTGGAAACATGTGTGAGCTACATTTCTAAAAATTGATAATAATGGAAATGTCTTCCTTACAGGGAGTGTGCAAAGTCTGGTTAATATGACCAGGTAAAAGCACATACTTATGTACAAAATATTTAAAGAGTGTAAGGTATGTGTCTGACTCTATGCCAAGTATTGGGAATCAAAACAGGAATGAGACCTAGGACTTGCCTTCATAGTCGACTGGGGGGAATCATACAAAGATAAATACAGGAATTTGTATTCTAATACATTGAATGCAATGAGAAGAAGCACAGAAACCTGCTGCCTAATCCAGCCAAAGGTAAAGTGGAAGGAAGAAGGTATCAGGGAAAGTTTCTTGGAAAAGTAGCTTCTGAGGTGAGTCTTAAGGTTTTTCTTGGCATGGCCCCACGTGGGTCTCTCTTTTCCCTCCTGAAAACCTATCAAAATAACAACTTAAGGAGTTTACAACTGAATTAGGGGACTTCCTTGGTGGTCCAATGGTTAAGAATCCACCTGCCAATGCAGGGGACACTGGTTCAACCCCTGGTCTGAGAAGATTTCACATGTTTTTGTTGTTGTTCAGTCACTAAGTTGTGACCAACTTTTTGCAACCCATAGATTGTCCTTCCCCTGCCCTTCACCATCTCTCAGAGTTTGTTCAAATTTTTGTCCATTGAGTCAGTGATGCTATGTAACCATCTCATCCTCTGTCACCCTGCTCTCCTTTTTTCCTTCAATCTTCCCCAACATTAGAGAATTTTCCAATGAGTCAGCTCTTCACACCAGGTGGCCAAAGTACTGGAGCTTCAGCTTCAGCATAAGTCCTTCCAGTGAATGTTCAAGGTTGATTTCTTTAAGGATTGACTGGTTTGATCTCCTTGCAGTCCAAGGAACGCTCAAGAGTCTTCTCCAGCACCACAATTCGAAATTATCAGTTCTACAGCACTCAGGCTACATCATGGTCCAACTCTCACATCCATACATGATTACTGAAAAAAACTATACCTTTGACTATATGGACCTTTGTTGGCAAAGTGGTGTCTCTGCTTTTTAATATGCTGTCTAGGTTTGTCATAGATTTTCTTCCAAGGAGCAAGCGTCTTTTAATTTCATGGTGGCAGTCACTGTCTGCAGTGATTTTGGAGCCCAAGAAAATAAAACCTGTCACTGCTTCCACTTTTCCCCCTTCAGTTTGCCATGAAGTGAAGAGACTGGTTGCCATGATCAAGCCAGTTTTTTCACTCTCCTCTTTCACCCTCATCAAGAGGCTCTTTAGTTCCTCTTTACTTTCTGCTATTAGAGTGGCATCATCTGCATATCTGAGGTTGTTGATATTTCTCCCAGCAATCTTGGTTCCAGCTTGTGAGTCATCCAGTCTGGCATTTCACATGATGTACTCTGCATAGGAGTTAAATAAACAGAGTGATGAAATACAGCCTTGTTGTACTCCTTTCCCAATTTTGAACCAGTCAGTTGTTCCATGTGTGATTCTATTACTTCCTGACCTGCATACAGGTTTCTCAGGAGACAGGTAAGGTGGTCTGGTATTCCTGTCTCTGTAAGAATTTTCCACAGTTTGTTGTGAGCCACATAGTCAAAGGTTTACTATAGTCAATGAAGCAGAAGTAGGTGTTTTTCTGGAATTCCCTTGCTTTCTCTATGATCCAATGAATGTTGGCAATTTGATCTATGGTTCCTTTGCCTTTTCTAAGCCCAGCTTGTACATCTCAAAGTTCTCAGTTTATGTATTACTGAAGCCTAGCTTGAAAGATTTTGAGTATAACCTTGCTAGCATGTGAAATGAGTGCAACTGTATGGTAGTTTAAACATTCTTTGGCATTGCCTTTCTTTGGGATTGGAATGAAAACTGACCTTTTCCAGTCCTGTGGCCACTGCTGTTTTCCAAATTTGCTGACACATTGAGTGCAGTCCTTTAACAGCATCATCTTTTAGGATTTTAAATAGCCCAGCTGGAACTCTTATTACCTCCACTAGCTTTGTTCTTAGAAATTCTTCCTAAGGCCCAGTTGACTTCATTCTCCAGGATGTCAAGCTCTAGGTGAATGACCATACCATCATGGTTATCTGGATCATTGCTACCTATTAGTCTCTTCTGCTTCTGTTAGGTCTTTACTGTCTCTAGCCTTTATCATGCCTATCCTTGCATGAAATATTCCCTTGATAGCTCCAATTTTCTTGAAGAGATCTCTAGTCTTTCCCATTCTATTGTTTTCCTCTATTTGCATTGTTTATTGAAGAAGGCCTTCTTATCTCTGTTATTCTCTGGAACTCAATTGGGTGTATCTTTCCCTTTCTCCTCTCCCTTTCATTTCTCTTCTTTCCTCAGCTACTTGTAAAACTTCCTCAGACAACTGCTTTACCTTCTTGCATTTGTTTTTCTTTGGGATGGTTTTGATCACTGTCTCCTGTACAATGTTACCAACCTCTGTCCATAATTCTTCAGGCACTCTATCAGATCTAATCCCTTGAATCTGTTTGTCACCTCCATTGTATAATCATAAGGGATTTAATTCAGGTCATACCTGAATGGCCTAGTGGTTTTCCCTACTTTCTTCAGTTGAAGCCTGAATTTGGCAATAAGGAGTTCATGATCTGAGCCACAGTCAGCTCCAGGTCTTGTTTTCGCTGCCCTGTATAGAGCTTCTCCATCTTTGGCTGCAAAGAACATAATCAATCTGATTTTGGTATTGACTGATGATGTCCACGTGTAGAGTCGTCTTTTGCATTGATGGAAGAGAGTGTTTGCTATGACTAGTGGGTTCTCTTGACAAAACTCTTGTTAGCTTTGCCTTGCTTCATTTTGTACTCCAAGGCCAAACTTGCCTGTTACTCCAGGTTATCTCTTGACTTCCTACTTTTCCATTCCAATCCCATGAGGAAAAGTTCGTCTTTCTTTGGTGTTATTTCTATAATGTCTTATAGGTCATCATAGAACTGGTCAACTTCAGCTTCTTCAGTATCAGTGGTTGGGGCATACATAGACTTGGATTACTGCGATGTTGAATGGTTTGCCCTGGAAACAAACAGAGATCATTCTGTCATTTTTGAGATTGCCCGCAGGCACTGCATTTTGGACTCTTGTTGACTATAAGGGCTACTCCATTTCTACTATGGGATTCTTGCCCACAATGGTAGATATAATGGTCATCAGGATTAAATTCTCCCATTCTTGTCCATTTTAGTTCACTGATTTTTAAGATGTCAATGTTCATTCTTGCTGTCTCCTGCTTGATCATGTCCAACTTACCTTGATTCGTGAAACTAACATTCCAGGTTCCTATGCCATATTGTTCTTTACAGCATAGGACTTTACTTTCACCACCAGACACATCCACAGCTGAGTGTCGTTTCTGCTTTGGCCCTGCTGCTCCATTCTTTCTGGAGCTATCCATAATTGCCCTCTGCTCTTCCTCAGTAGCATATTAGACACCTTCCAACCTGGGGGTCTTGCCTTCTCATGTCACATCCTTTGGACTTTTCATACTGTTCATGGGGTTCTCGAAGCAAGAATATTGGACTAGTTTGCCATTGCCTCCTTCAGTGGACCACTTTTTGTCAGAACTCTTCACTATGACCCATCCAACTAGGGGGGTCCTGCATGGCACACCTCATGGCTTCATTGAGTCACGTAAGCCTCTTAGCCACGACAAGGCAGTGATCCATGAAGGAGAGTGGAAGAGCAGAGAACAAAAAAAGCACTAGTAAGTTCCACAAATTTTGGAAGATAGGAAGTGGAGGAGTAGTGATTGCCCAAGACTACTGCGAGAATTTATATCCAGAATTGCAGAAGAGGAACCATTCAGAAATGGGCTGACTCCCCCTGAAGACTCCAAGGAAATTCAGGCTATATATCCTTTCAAAATACTTAGTCACTTAAAAAACCCACAACCTATATTCTGACATTCCTCTTCTTACCCTATTTCCTGCATCATTTTCTCCTTAGCATTTAGCTCTATCTTACCTGTATAGCCCGTGGGGTCCCAAAGAGTCAGACATGACTGGGTGACTTTTCTTTTTTTTTTTTTAGTTCTACCACTTTATTGCTACCAACCCATCTCCCTCCACCCTCGTGCACACATGCTCAGTCACATAATCCCATGGACTGCAGCCCGCCAGGCTCCTTTTTCCATGGACCTTTCCAGGCAAGAATACTAGAGTGGGTTGCTATTTCCTTCTCCAGACTGGGTGACTTTCACTCACTCACTGCCATGTATTTTACTTATCTATCATTTGTATTATATGTGTCTACCAACTAGAATATAAGTTCTAAAAGGAGAGGAATTTTTGTCTGTTTTGTGTATAGCTGCTTTGCTCACAGCTGGCGTGTATCAGATATTCAATATTTATAGAATGGATGGAAGGATGAATAGCACAGCACATAACAATGAGTTATGGGACTAACTTGGGGGATATCTGTTAATATTAGAGTTAGATATTTTAGGTCCATTGCCTTAGTCCATGCATTTAGGTGATTCCTCCCTACTGCTTCCATGAAACTACACGAGATACAAACACCTCTGCCCCTAAACAGGGGTTTCCCAGGTGGCACTAGTGGTAAAGAATCCACGTGCCAATGCAGGAGACATAAGATTGATCCGTGGGTTGGGAAGATCCCCTAGAGGAGGGCATGGCAACCCACTCTAGTATTCTTGCCTGGAGAATCCCATGGAAGGATGAGGTTGGTGGTGGGCTGCAGTTCATAGGTTCGCAAAGAGTTGGAGAAGACTGAGCTACTGAGCACCCACACACGCCCCTAAATAGATTTGAGAAACCAAGTCGTCCAGAGAAAAGACCTCTACTCTTAATACTAGGAAATTCCTCAGTGAAAATGCTGCTTCATCTTCTGATCATCCTACTGTAGAACCCACTAATGAGTCCTGTCCATGCTGAAAAACTTCAATCAGCATTAACAATTTTTAAAAACAGCTTTATTGAGTATAACTGATTTGCAATAAACTGCATGTATTTAAAACATATAACGTGATTAACTTTTTCATGGGGAACCATTACCATAACCAAAATAACAAACATTTCTATCACTCCCCCAACTTTCCATGTAACGCATTCTTTTGTAATCCATGCCTTCTTCAACTCCTGAACACAGGCAATGGCGCTCTGCTTCCTGTCAGTAGAAATTAATTTGCATTTTCTCAAATTTCAGAACAATAGAATCATGCAATATATACTCTTTTTTCATCTGTCTTCTTTTACTCACCAGAAGGATTTTGAGATTCATCCATGTTATTTCATGTATTGATAGTTCATTTTTTTTTACTTCTGAGTAGTATTCCGTGGAATGGATATGTTTATTAATTTACCTGTTGGTAGGTTGTTCCCAGATTTTTACTATTACAAATAAAGTGTCTAGGAACATTTGTGCACAAGTCTTCATAATTTAGCTCCATAATTCCCATATTGGGAATGTGGGAGGAAAGGAAGAGTGGAGGGTGGTGTTACAAGAGAATAAAATCCTTAACCGCCATTACAGAACATTAGTGAATACTGTTTAAAATTGTTAGATCAAGAAATAGCTGTGTAAAGATATTGAATTATTTAAAGATAAGCAGATATTTATAGTGCTAGAAGAATTTTGAAAGTGGTTGCCTCTGGGAAATAGAACTGGGGGTTGAAATAGAAATTAGGTGTTTTTTGATTAAAAGCTTTGTGAAGCTCTTTGACATTTTAAACCAAATACAGGCATTACTTGGATGAATATAGAAGCTAATAATAATTTTTAAAAGTAAGGATTAGCCAGATGAGGAAGATAATAGAAAACAACACAGGCACATTGTAAATGCTAAATTGCCATACAAACATGACAGACAGCTCATTTAATTTAAAATTAATGAATGCCATAAGCTCCTAAAAAATTTGTGTAAAATACTAACTCGGTATCTAAAAATAAATTCAGTGCAAATGCTTAACAACACAATGCATTTTAAATGTGTAGTTTTTTGGAAGACTGAAAAGCACTGCATACTCTAGAAACGAGCAATTCCACATCTAGGTGTGTATCCTGGAAAAGCACTACTTGTGTTCAAGGAGACAAGAATGTTCATCAAATCACTGTTTGTCTAACAGAAAACTGAAGACAAGTTCCATCACTAAGGAAATGGATAAATAAAAGGTGCATAATTGGGTGAAATGCTCGGGAATGAAAGAGAATGAACCAAGTGGACCTACTGTATCATGGCTAGCTCTTGAAGACAACGGAAAAAAAAATTGGTGAGTGATATTTAGGTTGTTACCTTCCATGTAAAGAAAAACAAAGCTAAAGATTTTTCTACAGATACTTTTATATGTACTTTTACATACATTATGTGTCCATATACATGGAATTCTGGATCGAACCCGGGTGTCCAGCATTGCAGGCAGATTCTCTACCGTCTGAGCCACCGGGGAATCCCCCAAAGAAAATTTGCAATACTATCCACCAAATAGGTAATATGGGCTGCCTTTGCGGCTAAGAGGAAGAAACCGAATTTGGGGGTGCATATCAGAGAGACTTTCAGTTTTTTTCAGTAATTTTCTAATCGATTCCTCTTCCTTCTCCCCCCCACCCAACTCTAGCTCCGCCTCTTGCTCCTCCTCTTCTCTGTCCTCCTAGAGCGTGTTCCTATTCTACACGAGTTATAAACAAACCAAACCAAAACAACAAAACAGTTTATATTTAGAAGCGCAGTTTCCCTTCCTGCAAAACCTTATCAAGGTTAACAATTTTCAAAGAGAATGTAATTACCTCTAATTTCACTGGAGACATTTGTACTCTTTACGTTGTCCAGACAATAGCAAATACCATAATGATAGACACAATTACTCAACAGTTAAAATCAGTTTGTGTAACCCCATGAACAAGGTGGCCTCTCGTTATCATTTGATAGGTCTTTTACATGTCTTGTTTCAGCTCTTACACATCGTGTAGTTATGCACTCAAACAAAATAAATACAGTCTGTAAATTGCAAGTGTCACGTTAAAAAATGTAAAGCTAAACCTATGTATGAAAACAATGCAAAAGATATATGACATTATCGTGACTACAAACTAGCATACTACTGGTACCCAGGGACAATTCGGACACACGGCAGCCAGCTGAGGCGATGACCGTGGGCTCGTAGCTGCTCGCGCGGACAAAATCCACAGGAAGAAATGAGTTCAATTAGGACTAGAAAGTCGCAGACACACACACAAACACACACACATAAATAAGAAAAAGAACTGGAAAGAAAAAAAAAAAAAAAAAGGAGTAAAAAGTCGAAATCTTGGATCCCCCAAGGGAGCGTGTCTCGAGGTAGGACGCTTTGCCAAAATAACATTTTAGTCCGTATGGGAGGAGTGTAATTAATCATTATTTCTTTTCCGGTATTTCTTGAATTTTTACTTTTAAATAGGGGCTAATCTGGGGCATCAAAATATAGGGGTTTAGGGAATTCCATGGCCGTCCAAGTGGTTAGGACTCCGCGTTTTCACTACTGAGGGTGCCGGTTCAATTCCTGGTGGGGAAACTAAGATCCCACAAAGCGACCAAAAAAAGTATACGGTTTTAATTTTGCCACCAACGGACTTAGTCAAAGCACATCCTCATGCGTGAAATTGGGCGTTAGAGGTTTGAAATCGGCAAACTCCCGCTACTTTTAGACTCTCGACCAAACAGTCCCGCCTCCCGCAGGCTTGTCAAAGAAGTAGTTTGGCCCTCTCGGCTCACCGTCCGCGCAGCCTCCGGAAGCAACCTAAGCTCCGCCCCCTGCGCGCCAGTCGGCGCGAAAACCCAATTGACAAGAACTCCCTCCGAAGCCGGGGGCTTGGTTCTGCGTTCGACCTGCTTTTCCCGCGGGACCCCCTAGCCCCGATCACTCAGGACTGGAGTGCCCGCCTCGGGGGCACCCCGCGCTCACCGACGACGCCCGAGGGTTCTCGCTGCCCGCGCTTTCTCATCGCCTCTTCCCGCGTTCGACTCGGCTGAACTGGGCCCAGCCTCTGCGACCACCCCTGGTCGTGGGCGCGGGGGAGTCCGAGGCGGACCCCGCGGCCCAGGTCCTCGCTCCTGCTGGAGTCGGCCGCCTCCATGGCCTCCCGACAAGCCGGGCCGGGCCGCGCAAGGTCCTAGGAACTGGGATTCCGGAAAGCAAGGAGCATGGTGGGGGTCCTGGCCATGGCGGCGACAGCTGCTTCCCCTCTGGTGAAGGACTACGAGATTGAGGTGAGCTTGAATATCTCCGTTTGCGAGGAGTGATCCCAGTTTAGGATCTATGAGGGCAAAGAGGGACCTGGTGAGGCCCCACAAGAGTTGTGACATTGTGTGCAACAATTGCTGGGGTGTATCGTTTCTTGAAGATGTGATAGGTCCTGACAAACGTTAGGATTGTGAGATGTTTGCGGGGACTTCAGGATGCCTAGTTAAGGACCAGTTCCCAGATCCTGAAATGTTGGAACTGGATGTTTTGGACTTGGTTAATGCCATGAATGTCATGAAGGATCCCACGGTCTGGTTTGAGTTCATGATAAGGAAGCAGAGAACTTTAATGTTGAAAAGAATCTTTTAGTTCTACTTGTCCACCCAAATCCACCTGCTCTAGGAATACCGATTAGATTGTCACCACAGGAATCAAACAGAACCCTTCATTTAAAAGTCACTTTCTCATTCTTCTATAGCTTCAGATACTGCAGTTAGAAGTCCCACCTTGCCATACTGTTATTCTCTTGTGTACATCAAGTTTCAGTGAAATGTACTAGCAGTTATTATAAAGAGCTTCTAACACCATGAAGTAGTGAAGTAGCATCGTAAGTAGATGGTTACTATATTTTTACACTTTTTCATCTCAGGCTTGCATTCTGTCTGATGTATGTATGCACTGAATATATGTCCTTGGAGTGAGCCAAGATGTATATTCACTTATGTAACTTTCTTTTTAGAATTGAGTTCTGTTGTCTACTTGTTATTAGTTGTTATGGTGCTTGTTTGCTAAATCAAGGCAGTTGCTCTGCTTGTCTTAGGTGTGAAAAAGAACTTTTAATACTGGAGTCACACAGTTTTTGCTTTTTCTTTGGGCAGTTTTCCTGTCTTTTTGTTACAGTTTCTGCTTTTGATGCCCAGCTTAGAGAGTTATTTTATAGTAATAATATTTACTGTTCAGTATTGGAAGGTTATATTAACTCTGTAATGAGGTGTTATTATCTGTATTCTGCGGATGAGAGGTTAAGTAGTAATTAAAAGTAAGATAAACTAGGTTGTTGTTGTTCAGCCATTAAATTGTGTCTCTTTGTGACCCCATGAATTGCAGCATGCCAGGCTTCCCTGTCCTTCACTATCTCCCTGAGTTTGCTGAAACTCACATCCATTGAGTCAGTGATGCCATCCAACCATCTAAATTAGGTTAGAAGAAGTAAATTAAATTAGAAAATTAAAAGTAATTTGCTTAAGGTCCCACACTAGTAGTTGACAGAACCAGCACTTGAACTTAGATCTGCCTGACTCCAGAGCCTATGGTATACTGCCTCTGATACCAGTTCAGGATAATAATACTACCAACTCACTAGCATTTTCTTCTAATACATTTATCACTTCATTTTAAAAGGTAAAATTTTAATGTGTCTGTAATTTATTTTGCCTTATATTTATCCAAATTTGCCCCAGTACTTTTTATTGACTACTTCTTTGCCCACTGACTTGAGTGCTATTATTATCATATGCCAATTCTTAAATGTCTCTTTTTCTGGTTTTCTAATCGGTTCTATTAAATTGCCTATTCATGCATCAGTGCTATGCTTTAATCATGATAGCTTTATAATACATTTAAATTTTCTAGAAGTATAATTTCTTGATTACTTATCTTTTTTTAAAAAAAGGTTTCCTTGTTATTCTGACAAGTTTATTCTAACAAATGAACTGAAGGAAATTAAAAATAACAAAAAGACTGATGGAGATTTTTTGTAAGGGTGATGAATAGTGTAGGAGTTAGGCAGTAACTGTTTTAATCAGTTCAGTTCAGTCACTCAGTCATGTCTGACTCTGCGACCCATGGACGACCCAGCACGCCAGGTTTCCCTGTCCATAGGCAACTCCTGGAGCTTGCTCAAACCCATGTCCATCGAATCGGTGGTGCCATCCAACCACCTCATCCTCTGTTGTCCCCTTCTCCTCCCGCCTTCAATCTTTCCCAGCATCAGGGTCTTTTCAGATGAGTCAGTTCTTCTCATCAAGTGGCCAAAGTATTGGAGTTTCAGTTTCAGCATCAGTCCTTCCAATGAATATTCAGGACTGATTTTCTTTAGGATTGACTGGTTTGATCTCCTTGCAGTCCAAGGGATTCTCAAGAGTCTTCTCCAACACCACAGTTCAAAAGCATCCATTCTTTGGTGCTCAGCTTTCTTTATAGTCCAACTCTTACATCCATACGTGACTGCTGGAAAAACCATAGCTTTGACTAGACAGACCTTTGTCAGCAAAGTAATGTCTCTGCTTTTTCATATGCCTCTAGGTTGGTCATAGCTTTTCTTCCAAGGAGCAAGCATCTTTTTTTGTTTTAATAGCATATTAAAATACTGGAAAATCTTAATTATTTGTAGTAAGTGCCACTGTAATTTTTGCTTAATTAGTAAATTTTGGGATCCTAGGCTTGTTCACTGTGTACCTGTTTCTTGGAAATAGATTAATTTATTTACTTTTAGCTAAAAAAACCATAAAGGGAATGGAAACAATATTTATAAAGTTTCTATCATGGATCAGACTTTACGTGTTTGTATGTGACATGTTCATTGCAAATTCTGTTGGAGTGTGTGGTACTATTTGAAGGTTATTAAGTGAACAGAGGCCAACAGTAATTAATGTATTTGTACACACATATAGTGTCCTTGAAACTTTCTGTTGAAGTATACATACAGTAAAGTACACAAGTTATAATTGTGTAACTCAATGTGACATTGAGATTTGATTGTAGATTTAAGTTTAAAGTTTTTTTTCTTCCTAATATATCGTGTTTATCAAGTAAGAAGGCTTCTTTTTTTTAATCCCATTACATAAAATAATAAATCCGTGTTTAAACTTTATAGTATTTTGCTTGAAATAAGTTCTTTTTTTCTTCTTTTAAATTGATAGGCATGCAAGAAGCGAAGGAAAGATGATGACAGAACTTCTTGCAGAACAATCACCAAGTATTTATCACCCATGGGGAAGACCGGAGACAGGGTTTTCTCTCCACCCAAGTCCAGTAATATTTTGGATTACTTTAGAAAGACTTCATTCACAAATGAGAAGACTCAGACAACAAAAAAGTGGAAGACAAAGTCATCCACACCATTGCGTGCTGACAGCGGCAAAGACTGTTTGGAAATTCCCTCAAATACAGAGTGTAAGAAGAGAAGAAAGAGACTAAATTTATCTCATCGACTAAGTAGTATTAAAACTGAAAATAAAACTCCAATTGGAATTAACATCGACGAGAGCAAAGAAGACTGTAGCTTAGATAACGATTTTGTGGAAAGTAGTACTTCCGCTTTACTTGACAAGAAACATGTCGAGGTACTTGCAGAAAGTATCCAAAGTCTCAAAAAACAATCAAGCACTGTGACCTCCAAAAAAAGGTCTAAGAAAGTAAATCCTAAACATGGGCCCTCAAAAATCAATTGCAGAACATTGAGAAAAAGGAAGCACAGGGAGGTTATAGATCTATCTGAAAGCTTACCGTTAGCAGAGGAACTAAATCTCCTTAAAAAAGATGGTAATGATAGTAAACAGATAAAGCCTTCCCTAACTGATGAAATCAAAAGTACTGCGAATGATGCTGAACCTAGAGATCAAATCACTGAAATAACCCTGTTAAATGACAGTACAATAACTGTCTCATATGAGGAATTTTTAAAAAGTCACAAGGAAAATAAAGTGGAGCAGACACCGGACTCTACAGTGTCAATTTGTATTCCTTCTGCAACTGTTGAAGATACAGTGAGAAGTGGTTGTATAAGTGACCCTGAAACCTATGAAATTTCCCAACAGACCCGCTTTAAGACAGTCACTGTTCTTGCACAAGTTCACCCCATCCCCCCAAAAAAGACAGGGAAAATACCCTCCATTTTCTTGAAACAAAAACAGGTGGAAATGGAAAGTAGTCTGTCTGATCCTGAGAATGAACAGGCAGTTCAGAAAAGAAAATCTAACGTTGTCATACATGAGGAAGAACTAGAATTGGCAGTGTTGGAAGCTGGAAGCTCTGATGCTGTGAAACCTAAATGCACTCTAGAAGAAAGACAACAGTTTATGAAAGCATTTAGGCAGCCAGTATCAGATACGCTTAAAAATGGAGTCAAAAAGTCTTCTGATAAGCAGAAAGAGCTCAATGAAAAATCTTTAAATGAGGAAGAAAGAGATAATAATTCTAAAAAAGTCATGGAAAATCCTAATATCCAAATGGTTTCAAATCATGGCAGTTCACAGCCTCACACTGATAAAGGAAGTTTTCCTAAGGAGAAAAGTAAAACACTGAAGAAAAAGAATAAGAAAATGTTAGAGACTGGTGGTATTCCAGCTGAAAATAGAGAGGGAAATACTCAGGAAAAAGAAACAACTCTTTCCTTTAAAGAGAAGCAAAATCAAAACAGGCTTAGAATGAGTTTAAGACAAAAGAAAACAGAACTTTTCAAAGGCAGCACATTATTTAACAAGGAAAGCCTTGTTTGTGAACGTATAGCAAATGATGACCCTCTAAAGATTTCCTCTCCGTGTAATAATAAGTCTTCAAGAAAAACCAGCTTACCAGTTAAGGATAAGGTTATACAATCTAAAGCTGAGACTGAAGACAGCTTGGGAAATGTTTCTACACCCAAGTCAAGCAGAAGATCTGTAAGAAGTATCAGCGCACCTGCTACAGTAATCGTTCGAGGTACTGATTCTGAAGATGCTCAAGAGGATAGTCCAGTCAAAGCTTCTACTCCAAAAGCAGCCAGCTTATCAGAGAAGCATCGCTTATATACAGCGGAATTAATAACAATACCCTCTGATTCAGAGAGTCCTATTAGGTAAAAGTTCTGTTTTGTTCTCAAGTTCTGAATACTCTGTATAAGTTATTAGATTCGAAGGAAAAGACGTCAAGCACTGGAGAATAGTTTGGTTTTTTTTCCCCCTAGAACACAGCTTACTTATAAGAAAAAGAAAACAGGGTTTCAAAAATGCTGCTTTTTTCCCATACTTAAAGTCAGGCATGCTTTCAGAAGAGCTTTTATGTATTTCAGATGAGCTTTACACTCTTGTTTCTCATAGTTGCTAATTCCTGGAGGAATATCCTTCAAATAAGAAATCTGTATTTAGCAAGCATGAGATTAAAAATAAGTTATAGAACTTTAGGTAAACTGAGACATATACTATGAGATATATACTTGCATGCTCGTTCTGGCTAATGTAAGAAAGATTTTGAAGTGAAGTGAGGTGGAGTGGAGTGAAAATTGCTCAGTTGTGTCCATCTCTGACCCTATGGACTGTAGTCCATAGAATTCTTCAGGTCAGAATGCTGGAGTGGGTAGCCTTTGTCTTCTCCAAGAGATCTTCCCAGCTCAGGGATCGAACCCAGGTCTCCCACATTGCAGGCGGATTCTTTACCAACTGAGCTATCGGGGAAGATAAGAAAGATCTTAGGGGCTAATTTTCTGGAAAACTTATGATTTACAAAATAAGCTTTATGTTTTCTAAGAGTTTGTAACATTGAGTTTGGCTTACATTTGAACCAGTAACTTGAAACTAATGGAGGGTTTGATTTTTTTTGTTTTCTACTTCAGAACTGTCCAGAAATTAGAGCTCTAGTTGTTTACTATATTTAATTGAAATTCTTTGACATTATAATCCTAAAAATATTTGTCAATATCTTTCTCGTTTGCTTTCAGAATGAAATTCACCAGAATTAGTACTCCAAAAAAATCTAAGAAAAAATCTAAGAAAAGGTCTAAGAAATCTGAAGCTGCTGATGAAGATTTTGAGACTCAGACTAGAAAGGTAATTGAAATATTAGGGAGTCCTGTAAGTGGTATCCTGTTTTCTGAAACAACAAACACTACTTTTGGAAGTGATACGCCAAAAGAAGATTCACATAATTCATAGGCTGGTTTATGTTAACTACAACCCTTTACTATTTTTGACGATTCACTCTGTGAGTTAGCTTATTAAGAGATCAATACATCTTATTGTGAGATGAAAACAGTTGATAAAGACTGTGTAGTTTACTTAGAAAAGGTTTTCTTAATCATACTTACATTCCAATCAGTTTCCTTAAGGCTGCTTATGGAAATAAGCATGATTGAATTTTTGTTGTATTTCTATAGATTAGAGGCTAAAAAGTGGGGTCTCAACCCTGGTACTGTTGACATTATGGGCTGGATAATTCTTTGTTGTGGGGGACTGTCTCATGCTTTATAGGGTGTTAAACAGTAACCCTGGCATCTACAGATGAGATGGCAGTGGCAGTCCAACTCGCCCAGCATTGGCAACCAAAAATATCTCCAGACATTGCTAAATATCCACTGGAGGGAAAAATCACCCCCAGTTGAAAACCACTATCCTGAAAGGAGAATGTGTAGGAATAGTTTAGCTGCTTTTGTAAAATAAACTGCTTATCCCCTTCATGAGAGAATTGGATTCTTTCTTGGGTGAGTAGATACAAGTGTGTGTGTGTGTCTAAAAAGCTACCAGGGTGATTCTCATGTAATCCTTGGGAGAAAGCCCCTGCCACAGAAAGTTGGTATCTCCTTTGTTTTTCTTTAACAGCTGTCCTTTTTTTTTTTTCTTTTTTGACAGCTTACCACGTTCCAGGTATTATGCTTAGTACTCATACCATTAATCTCATGAAGTGAATATTTAGCCCTCCTTTGAAGGACAGTGGTGCCAAAGAAGGTTAAAACATTTTTGAGAGTTGGAGTGACACACAGTGCTTTTTAAGCTGGGGGCATGGGAAGAGGGCTACCAGAAGCTGATAAATAGGAAGAAAGCAGAGAACTGTCAGGATGGAAGTCCTGTTACATTAGGAGTAAGTAAGAGCTGGGAGGACAGGCAGCTCAGTCACAGAGGAGGGTATTGGCAATGACCATTTTTTGAGGTGATCAGATTATGGTTGATTTTAATTTTCTTCATTTTTCTGTTTTTTGTTTTTCTATAAATAGAACTTTTAAAAACTTTAAATAGAAAAATAACTATTAAAATAGTTATTTAAATATTTCTATTTAAATAGTTTTTAAATAGAAAAATAACTATTAAAAAAAATACAATTTCAAGTAATAGCAGAATTTGCCAAAGTGCATGTGTATTTTTTCCCCACGCATTTACTAAAACAGATCTCTTTGTTGACTGGTTCAGTGATGCAGTTGTTAATTTAAATCTGGCTGGATTATTACCCTAAGGTTTATCACCAGCCTATCAAAATTTTGCTACCAGAACAACAGATATCTATCACTCTACTCCTGTAAAGCAAATTCCTAACATCCCTGACCTTATGTACTGAATATCCATGCCTGTTCTTTTTTATTTTTATTTTTTTATGCCTATTCTCTTTAACATTTTTTAAAAAACATTCAAAAAGTTTTGAAGAAAAAGCAAACATTTATTTAAAAATCACAGTAGTATATACATATAAAAGTGAAAGCTTTTTAAAATTTTTTGTCTCTTATTCTGTAAGGGTAACCCACTTTTAATAGTTATGAGTTTATTACTCCAAACTTTTTCCTATGCTTAAATAGATATATCATTTTTAAAAGAGATCGTATAATGTAAACTTTTATAGCTTGTTTGCAGTTATGTTTTTAATCCAAATGTAAAAACTTGTAGAACTCAAAATATGGAAAACACATTATCTGGAAGATAATATTTAAATACACAAAGTTGCTTAGTACATCAGTGACAGAACCAGACCTGCAGAGTAGACTTTGTTCTTTTCTAGTGCTCTTTTCTATGCCTACTACCTTTTCAATTTCTCTCTAAAGGATTCAGCCTATAAGTGACTAAAAACAAAGAAAAGATGCCATGAAGATGGAAATAACCAACAATTCCAATCTATACAGACATCTATTTTTAAAAAAAATTTTATATACAGTCATCTTTCTGGGTATTTTTTTTACAAATGTAATCATATTTATCTGGATAGATTTCAAGTAAAAAAATGAAGGCAAACCAAGTATAATTAGACACATTTTAATTTCATTTCCATGGTAAAATTTGAATAGGTATTTTTTTTTGGTCCTTTATTTGGTGTGATCTGTGATTATATTTTTCTATTATGTATATATGTAGTGGACTTCATTTTTTAGAACACTTTCAGGCTCATAGCAAAACTGAACAAAAGGTATAGGTTTCCCAGATACCCTCTGCTACCACACAGGCAAAACCTCCCCCATTATCAATATCAGAATAGTACATTTGTTATCATCGATGAACTTACATTGACACATCATTATCACCCAGTGTCCATGGCTTATTTGTTTATTTTTTTAAGTCTTTCAAAAAAAATTTATTTATTTAGGACTTGCTTTGCGAGGGCTCTCTCTAGTTGAAGCAAGTGGGGGCTACTTTTTGTTGCGGTGCCCGCCATTCTCTTGTGGGGCACAGGCTCTGGAGCTCTGGCTTCAGCAGTTGTGGTGAATGGGCTTAGTTGCTCCGTGGCATGCAGAATCTGCTCGGTCCAGGGCTCGAACCTGTATCCCCTGTATTGGCAGGCAGATTCTTATCCATTCCACCACCAAGGAAGTCCCCATAGTTTAAGTTAAGGCTTACTCTTGGTGTTGCATATTCTGTGGGTTTAGATAAATGTATACTGACATGTATCCACCATTCTATTAAGAGTACCATCCAGAGTAGTTTTGCTGCCTTAACAATCCTCTGCTCTGCCTGTTCGTCCCTTCCTTTTTCCCTGACAACCTCCTGTCTTTTTAGGGTCTCTATAAAGTTTTATCTTTTCTATTTTTCTATTATTGAATATAAAATATTTGCCAGAAACCTAAATTATTATTTCACATTTGTGTTTAGGTAAGCCGTACTTCAAAAAATGTATCAAAAGCAAAACAATTGATTGAAAAAGCAAAAGCTTTGCATATTAGTAAGTCAAAATCTACTGAAGAAGTAGTGACACCTTTAAGGCGTTCATCTAGACATCAGATGCTTGCTGAAAGATCAGAAACAGAAGTAAGTATTACAGATATTTAGTGGTATAAATTTTGTTCTCTTCCGTTTGAAATGAGAGAAGGAAACCCTTATAAAATTATAAGATAGAGTACTTGTAGGAAGCCTTGAAGTGGTAGGAAGAATATAATTTTCCATTCTTTTTTAAAGGACTTTGGCTGTCTTTTGCCCACAGAATACAATCTGAATCCTTATCAAGTCATTCAAGACCCTTCATAGGCAGAACTAGCTCTTGCCTTTCCTCAAAACAACCCCCTTCCTCAAGTACACACCTTTCACTCTGTCTTACTAAATTATTCATTTCTCTCCAAAGGGTACAGTTTTAACTCTCTTCAGTTTGTTGTTTCAGCTTGAAATGTGTATTAGGTACTCAGTCCTACTGAAGGAATTCCTACTCAGATTTTAAGATCCTCTAAATGCCACCATCTTCTGTGTTTTTTAAGAACTACAACAATTTTATTATAGAGATATATAGCTTTATTAGAGAGATATAACTTCCATACCATATAGTTTGCTGTTTAAAGTATGCAATTCAGTCATAGAGTTGTGCATCCATCACCACAGTCAATTTTAGAACATTTTAATACCTCCAAAAGAACCCCCATTTCCTTAGCTCTCACCTCCCAATCTCCCCTCCCTCAGCCCTAGCCAAATCATATAGATTTGTCTATTCTGGACATTTAATACAAATGATATATTATCACATATAGTACTATATGTGGTCCGTTGTGTCTGGCTTCTCTCATTTCGCATAATGTTTCAAGGTTCATCCATGTTTAGCATTAGTGTTTTCTTTCTTTTTATTGCCAAATGATACCCCATTATACGGAAATACCACAACTAACGTTCATCAGTTGTTGGATGTTAAACTGTCCACTCAGTTAATTAGTTCTGATTTAATTAGTTAAATTAGCTCTCCCTCTGTCCCCTAAACCCTGGTTCTAACCTTGATGCCATCTCTAGTTTCATTTGTCTGTGTTTCAAGTGCCTGCTCTTGCCTATACATAATAGATACTCAGAGATATATACTGACCATATGAGTACTTATCAAACTTCATCTAACATTTTTCTAGGATATATAGTTCTGAAAGGGGATAGCTAGAATTTTTATAGCTTGGTTGTGTTGATTCTTTTATCTGGAATATAGTTTGTTAGTTGCTTCTTTAAAAAAGAAAACTATGATCATAATAAATCTTTTTGATCATGCGAACTTGTATAGTGTAAGCACAGACTACTGCCATTCATATCCTGTATTTTTTGTATCAGATAGTTTCTGACAGGGAGATGTATAGAATTGCTAATGTGATTTTCTTGTCTATGACTTCTAGCACTGTAATCTTTTTGAAATTGTAATAACATTAACTGTATGTTATTAAAATTTTTTTTCTTATTCTGTCTTAGGACTCTGTAATAATAATAAGTTCAAGTCCTCCTCCTGTAAAGCAACCTGAGAAAAATCAGAAGAAACTTCAGTGTCTGAATGATGTGTTAGGAAAAAAACTTAACAAGACTCCTAAAAATGTCCCTGGTAATTAGATTTGATAATATTGATGGTGAACAGGAGGTTTGAGGGGGATTATATAATTCTGAATTTTAGTTTAATTTAAATTTAAATTTCTTGTTTTATAACCTTTAATTATATTAAATATTTCTATTTTGATGAGTAAATGAGTGAAGTTATAATGTAGTTAGTAAAGACTTGTACAAAGAGTAAGTGAGTATATTTTAAGTGATTGCATTTCTTTATATCTGTTTAGCTTCAGTTAACTTAGTGATTCTGAAAGCTGACTGATCATCAGAATCATCAGGGTAAATTTTTAAAAATGTTAAGTTTTTAGGTCCTTTCCTAGACATTACTAACCAAGAGTCTCTAGAGGTGGGTTGTGGAATTTGTAACTTAAAAAAAAGCTCCCCAAGAAATTCTGATGTTGATATTTCCAGATTGAGAGACCAACTCATTATATAGAAAAATTTTAGTTAAAAAAAATTTTTAAGAGTTCTGAAAGTAATTGAAGGTAAGTGGAAATGATAAGCCTTAATACTAACCTAAGTATTTATTTTTCTAAGGAAAAGTGAAAGTCGCACCTTTATTTCTTCCTAGAAAGACTCAGAAGACAGCTGATCCTGCCCTTGGTTTTGATGAAAGCAGGTCAGTGTGATACAGATTTTAAAATGCCAAAATATTCTATGGAATGTATTTTGTATTCATTTACTTTGATGAGAAAGATTTAAACTATCATTTGAAGCTTTAATAAGTCCATTTTAAAAGATGACAATGTTGACATTGCTACAACTGCAAATTGAAGATCTTGATCTTTTGCAAACATTTTGTGGCCATCTCTAGACACACTAGTGTAAAAATAAATAGGCAAACCAAAAATACCAAAAAGCTGGTTTATGAACTTTGAAAATATTTAAATATTTATTATGTACCAGGCACTGTGTTTGATACTAGGAATATCATGGAAGTAAGACACATTCCCCATCTTCTTGACCGGTAAAGAACCTGCCTGCCAATGCAGGGGACATAAGAGACTCAGGTTTGATCCCTGGGTCAGGAAGATCCCCTGGAGAAGGAAATGGCACCCGACTCCAGTATTCTTGCCTGGAGAATCCTATGGACAGAGGACCCTGGAAGGCTACAGTCCACAGGGTCTCAAAGAGTCAGATACAACTGAGCGACTTAGCACACACACACCGTCTTCTTGAGGCTTACACTTTAGAGGAAAGACGATCTCTGATTAAGTGTTAATTGAGCCAACAAGTGAAGAATTGGAGTTGTGCTAAGGAGAGGTACAAAGTTCTGTTAAGTAGATTTGGTCCGGTTAGGAAAGGATTTGCTGAGGAAGTGATGCCTGAACTGAAGGATGAGCAGGAGCTCACTGGGGAGGAGTAGTGGTCCATCCAGAGGGACCATCCAGGGTCCCTGTGACTGCAAGGAGCATGGTAAATACAGGAAGTTGAAGGAATGTCCCTGTGACTTGAGCATAGTGAGCAGAGTGTGAGATTATGCTGGAGAGGTGGTACCAGCCCATGTGGGTAGGACCTTAGGACACATGAATGGATTTTGTCACTATGCTAAGAGCAATGAGAAGCAGTCAGAGGGTTTTACACATGAATGGAAACTTAAGCATTTGAATTTTGAAAATTTAATCTGACTGCTGGATTAATTTGGCTGTTGTACAGAGAATGGGATGGAGGAAGGATTAGAGTGGATACAGGAGTCCTGGTGAGAGATAATGGAAGTGTGGACTCAAGTATTGGAGAGGGTGTATAAAAAAAGATTTTAGGAGATACATTTATTTGTTTATTTTTTGCCACACCATGTGGCTTGTAGGGTTTTAGTTCCCCCACCAGGGATTGAACCTGTGCCCTTGGCAGTGAAAGCGTGAAGTCCTAACCACTGGACCACCAGGGAATTCCCTAGGAGATAAATTTAAGAACCCTTTATGATTAATTGGGTTTCCCTGATAGCTCAGTTGGTAGATTCCACCTGTGATGCAGGAAACCCTGGTTCGATTCCTGGATGGGGAAGATCCGCTAGAGAAGGGATCGGCTACCCACTCCAGTATTCTTGGGCTTCCCTGGTGGCTCAGATGGTAAAGAATCCGCCTGCAATGCTGGAGGCCTGGGTTCTAATTAATTATGATTAATTAGACACAGGGGCTGGGGGTGGGAGAGTTGAAGGTGGAAAGATGACACCTAAGTTCTGATCTGGGCCAGTGGGTGGCACAGTGGAAGAAGACCAGGTTTAGGGACATGAGTTGAGGTTATTTTTTCTTTTTTTTCCTGTTTCAGTTTTATTGAGGAATAATTGCCTATTGTTAAATGCACATATCTTAAACACACAGTTCTGACAAGTATATTATATCCGGATATAGCATCTTTCTTTTACTCCCGATTGGTTTACTTTTTCTTCTTCTGTGTCCCGGCCACCAAAGCAAAAGGTTGTCACCATTCTGGTTGATGTTACCATCGGCTAGTTGATTTCTGTTGCCGTTGGTTATTTTTTGTCTGTTTCCGAACATCACATAAACATTATATGTTATTTTGTGCCTAAGTACACGTGCTTGGTACACAACATACACACACATATTTTTTAAAATCAACTTTATTCAGGTATAATATGCATATATTCATATGCACCCCTATTAAGTAAATAGTTTGAACTGTTACGAACATTCATGTAGGAGCCTGCCGTGATACATCAACACCACTCTCTTATAGTGTATTTTTTTTAAGTGTTTATAACCTTAGCTGTCCTTTTCCCATATTTTCTTAAAAGCCAAGATGCATCTGAAAGGTCTCAGGATTGTGATGTGCAGTTTAAAGCAAAGCGTGACTTCCTCATGAGTGGTTTGCCAGATTTGTTGAAACGACAAATTGCAAAGAAAGCTGCTGCATTAGATGTGTACAATGCAGTGAGCGCCAGTTTCCAGAGAGTCGTTCATGTTCAGCAAAAAGACGGTGAGTTTATTATTATGAGATATTTTTAAACATTAGTAAGCAATATGAAACTATGTAAGTTGGTTTTAGGTGAGACAAAGGTTCAGGTATAATTCTTATGTGGAATTTAAAGTAGCTTTTTATCCTCTCTATTCCTGGGAAATCCCATCAACAGAGGAGCCTGGTGGGCTACAGTCCATGGAGTCACAAAGAGTCAGACACGACTGAGCAACTAAACCAGCACCACCATATCCTCGCTGCTGCAGCCTTGGGCTGAGAAAGGGGGTGGGGCAGGAAAGCCGAAGCCCTTACCCCTGATGCCAGGGGAGGGCAGGCATGTGTGTGGTGCTGAAGTGAGTGCTGTCCAGAGAGGTGCTGTGTTCTTGAAATCTGAGCCTGTATGTGAACAGATCGTCTTTGAAGAGTTTCTTAGAGGAACTCCATCCCTGTCTTTGTCCAGTCTGCAGCTCACTGTTCAAGAGAAGTCTGTTTGCCTCCTTGCTGTAACAGCTTGCGCTGTTTGGTACCACACAAGTATCTTGTGAACCATCTCCTGGAGTTGGTAACAGGGAGCCGTGCTCCATTGTGCTAACTCTCTCTACCCTCACATGTCCCGCACACGAGAGCGAGATGTTTACACAAGCCTTGTAGGATGGTGTTAACTGGATCCTGATCTAATTCTCTGTGGATTCAAGTGCTCTAGCAACCAGAGTCTTACTTGAGCTATTTAGTTTTTATAATTACTGATCATATACAAAGGCTTCTATCTTTGCTTTGTTGTTGTTCCTGAAAAGTGTTCACTTCAGTCATGTCTGACTCTTTGTGACCACATGGACTCCATCCATGGAATTCTGGCTCCTCTGTCCAAGGAATTCAGTTCCTTCTCCAGGGGATCTTCCCAACCCAGCGATCAAACTGGGGTCTCTTGCATGGCAGGCAGATTCTTTATTATCTGAGCCACCAGGGAAGCCCTGGTGTTGTTTCTACCTAGTGATTTTTGTCAGGGCAAAAAGTTATCTTCTTCTCAGCTGGCTTTGTGGTTTGGTTTGGTGTAGTCCCTCTCCTCATGAAATGTTCACTCTGATCTGTCCTCCTTTCTTTTCCTTTTATGTTTCTGACCTTGATGGTTTTTGAGTTTTATTCAGCCTGTGACGTTCCCAGTCAGCCTTTCTAATAATATTCTATGTTTCCTTTTCTCTCAGTTCTGCTACAGCCGTTCAGTGGATGAAACCTTTCTTGTTACTTTCACCAGCTCAGTGTTATAAAGCATTTTCTGGTAGTATGTTCAACTATAGAGATTAGTTATACTTTTCCTTAGGATCATGCCCATCATCACCTAGTAACAGAATCTGGATTTCAGGATGCTAATTGCCCCTGAAATTTTTAACCTGAGCAGCAAGGTTGATTTTAAAAAATGAAAAATGTGCAAATATTTGCTTATTTTTAACAATTGGGAGGGAAGACTAGGTAATTTTTATTAATTGTATTTGTTACAGGTGAGGATTTTGTTCCTGTGTACTCCTTTGAATTTTGATACTTTTATGTTAACTGTGTAGTTGTTGTTGTGTCTTTCTGTGTTTGTTGACTTGACATTTGGTAAATGGATAAAGAATGTGAAGAATGAAGGTAATTAACGATTTTTCTATTTTTCTTTAGGGTGCCATTTGTGGCGTTTGAAACTACCCACTTGTCCTCTCTTAACTAAACTTAAAGAACTAAATACTAAAGTAATAGATCTCTCAAAATGTGTTATGGCTCTTGGTGAATTTTCAACACTGAATTCAAATTCGAAAAGTAATAATTCCACTGTTGTGGTAAGTATGAGAGCACTCAACATTATAGGATGTTTCCTTCACATTTTTCAGAGGGAAAAAATTTTACATGTCTACTGTTGGAGCCTAAAGATCATCTCTTCCTAGAGTCCAATTTTAAAAAATAAATCCCAATTGAAATACAAATCTCTTATAAAGTCTCTGAGAGCTTTAAAAACATTTTAAGAGTTAATGATATCCAGTTTCAAAAGAATATTAGATTATATAGCACATTTAGATACTTTGTCAGTCAGAATTATATTCTAATAAATGTATAAAATACAGTTAGTTTAAAAAAGTACAATAAAAATATGAACTAAGTCCTTCTAAAGCTGTGCAAATGCAGCTTTGCCGTCAAGGGTTGTATTTAGTGACTAAAGTTAACCCTACCCTGACGTAGACTTATAGACAGAAAATAACTGGTAGTATTCTGATTAATATTATTAGAACGTGAGTTTAATTGAACATTTGGTTTTTTGTTGCAGTTTATGGGGAGAAGGAAAGATTTGACTGAAGAAGTAAGAAATCTTTTGTTGGAGGAAATTAGGTGGTCAAATCCCAGATTTCCTTTGAGGAAATACTTCTCTTTGCTTCTAAAAAAGCGAACTGAACACCAGGTACTTTCTGAGTGTCATTGTAAACAAGGTTAGTGATAATCACTATCATTTCCATTAACATTTCCCTTTTGAAAATGCTGAGGTTAGCTATTGACCCTTGCAGGTGGTCAGCACCGAGAGAACTTCCCTGCGGTTAACGGTGAGGTTTGTTCAACTGAAGTAAAGCATCTTTTGTGATGCGTGTTAGCCTCTTCTGGCTTCCAGAGTGGCCAACCCCAAAACAGCGTTATGTTAAAATACTAATAATTTATTTAAGGAAAGTCTTAGATGAGGTAGTTTTTATAGCCTGTACAAAAGGCAGTCTAAATAATATAGCAACTAGCTTTCAGCATGCAATGTTTGATTCTTGGCTTTTCATTTTATAGTAATAAGGCTATTGGATATTTTGAAGTGGTATTAAGATTATTGGGTAATAAAATTAGTTTTCTGTTGCTTGGTAAGCACATGCATTTCTATAATTTCCCAAATAGAAAGTCCACAACTTGAGCCCATTGTCAGCCGAAAAGAAACCAAAAGGAAACGAGTGGAAACGGAAAATCATAAATCCAAAAGAAGGAAACCAAATAACTATTTAGAAAGTCCAAGAAAGATAAATGGGAAACCAGAAGAACTTGACAAAAGAAACAACTCCAGTGGGATAAAGCTAGATTCTTCCAAAGGCTTGTTTCCTAAAACATCCAGGAAGAAACAAACAGCTCTGAGTACAAGGTGTAAAGTGGAAACAGCAACAGTAGAAGATCCTGATATTCTGATAATAGATGATGATGACAAAGAGTCTTCATCAGAAGTGTCCTCTATTCCAGGTAAATTAGATTTTTCTCTCCTTCTGGTCCTAGACGGCTTTTGTTTGTTTTTAACCTGTCATTTTCCTCTTTTTTAATGTATGCTCATTGCAGCATTCAAACAAAATAAGACGTGGAAGCCTCACTGATTACGGTCTTACAGATAAACCACATTTAACAGATTTCTGTTTGGCAGTTGATTTTTCTGTGCTTCCCCAAATACGTATGCCTTTTTGAAAATTTGGGATCACACTCTACCTATTATTTTACACCTGTTTCACTGATTTTTCTGACATTAGTCCCATTTGGTTATCTAGCGTATCTGGATTATTCTATTGAACTGATTAATTTATTCATTTAGAGTATGTTTTGATCATTTGTACAGTACAGCAAGTCTCTTTTCTTTTAAGTGAAGTATACTTGATTTACAACATTGTGTTAGTTTCAGGTATGCAGCAAAGTGAATCAGTTATACATGCACGTACATGCATTCTTTCTTTTAGCTTTTTCCCACATGGGCCACTACACAGCATTGAGAAGTGTTCCCTGCACTACACAGCCGACCCTCACTGGTTACCTGTTTTTATATAGTAGTGCGTATATGTCACTCCCAGACTCCCAGTTTATCCCTCCTTCCATCTGTGATTCTGCTTCTGTTTTTAAAAATGTTCATTTGTTCCCTTTTTTAAGATTCTGCATATAAGCAATATCATATGATATTTTTCTTTCTGTGTCTGACTTACTTCACTCAGTGTGACAATCCTAGGTCTATCCATCTATAATTCTTTTAAACTATTTTCATGCATTGCTCCACTGAATGAACTACAGATTCCCTTACCCCACAAATTCCATGGGCATTTTGATTTTGCATTAGTTTGTAGGTTAACTTGAAGGGAACTGGTATCTTCCCAATGTTGTCTTCTCCGTCAGGAGTGTAGCCTCTCTCCATTTACTCAGGCAGACCTTATAGAATGTTTTAATGTATCCTTTTCGGAGAAGGCAATGGCACCCCACTCCAGTACTCTTGCCTGGAAAATCTGATGGATGGAGGAGCCTGGTGGGCTGCCGTCTATGGGGTCGCAAAGAGTCAGACACAACTGAGCGGCTGAACTGAACTGAGTGCTTTGAGTAACATTTTTAATGTATACTTTTAAATCTTACAGTCATAAGACTTTTTGTTTGTTTTTTTACAGTCATAAGACTTTATGGTGGTTAGCTTTTAAGGGGAACAGTTTTGATGAGAATTTTCAATGTAATGTTAAGTTTTTAAAATTGCCTTTTTTGGCAGTTTATAAACATTTCTACAAATACTTATTGTTACATGAAACAATGATGCAAATGTATAAGAATATATGTTTAAGTCAAGGAACGAAATATTTCAATATATATTTTTTTCTTTAGACTCTGGAATTGAAGACATGCTTTGGACGGAAAAGTATCAACCTCAGAACTCCAGTGAACTCATAGGCAATGAGCTAGCTATAAAAAAGTTACATAGGTTGGTAAAATTTATAAAGGAATTGAGAAATAGTTTATGAATCTAGTTTTACTATTTATTTATACTGAAATCTAGAAATTATGGGCTTCCCCAGTGTCTCAGATGGTAAAGAATCTGCCTACAGTGGAGGAAACTCGGGTTTGATCCCTGGGTCGGGAAGATCCCCTGGAGAAGGGAGTGGCTACCCACTCCAGTATTCTTGCCTGGAGAATCCATGGACAGAGGAGCCGGACAGGCTATTGTCCATGGGATCGCAAAGAGTCAGACACGAGTGAACGACTAACACAACACTAGAAATTATAAAGTTATACATCACAAGGTAAAATCTTAAAAAATAAAAATCCAAAGTGAAAAGTAAATGTACCTCTTCTCTTCTGTTTCTATTCCTTACTATTAAAGATGTCTTATAAAACCTTCCAGAAAAAACTTAATGCATATATTTGCTCTTCCTAACAGATAGGAGCATATTACTATTAACTCAGGTCATAATCCTTTGTTTTCAATTCCCACCTCCAAAGAGTTCTGGAAATTGAAAGTTTATTAACTTTATTATATACGTAATATTTATTATGACCTTCCCTGGTGGCTTAGAGGTAAAGAATCTGCCTGCAGCGCAGGAGATGCGGGTTTGATCCCTGGGTCAGGAAGATCCCCTGGAGAAGGAGAAGGCAACCCACTCTAGTATTCTTGCCTGGACAATCCCATGAACAGAGGAGCCTGGAGGGCTACTGTCCATGGAGTTGAAAACAGTCGGACATGACTTTAGTGACTAAACGATGACAAAAGTTCATTATAGTTTTTAATCAGTCCCAACCAGAAATATTCAGTGATTATAGATGTACTGCCACAGACCCACTAACGGTATTATGTGATATGTAGTATATGTTCCAAATTACATTTCTAGTATCTAAAAGATCCTGAATTCTAAAACTCACCTGGCCCAAAGGATTTCATACAAGGAATTGGAAGCCATAATAATAAACACTTTGAGATTAGTGTTGTTCTAAGTACTTGATAGTTCTTAGCTCATTTGATCCTTAGAATGATCCTATGAGGGTAAATACTATTCCTCAGGAAGAATGAGTCCTAGAGAGGTTGAGTTATTTGTATGAGGTCACACATCTAAAAGTAGTGGAGCTCAATTTAAACTCAGGTAGTCTAACTCTAGACGAGAATTTAATCTTTCTACTCATAGTGTCGTGTATGAGACATCTTTCAAGTCATTGTACAGTCTGTTCCATTTCTAAGTTTCTCTGTACTGGTTTCTTATGTGAGCATACCATGAGGTATCTTTTTCCCTACTGATGCACTTTTAAGTTTTTCCTCTTGGAGGCTAATTTAAACAGTGTTGTAGTACATATCCTTGCACATATAGTCTTGAGTATTTAGACAAAATTACTTCATTTTAAAATGTTAAATGCCAGTGTAAAATTATTTTACTATATAGTTGATTCAGAAGCATCATGGAATTCTTAAAATGTAATGATATACCATATCTTCCCCCAACAACCATTTAACTTATTGTCTAAAAGCTATCTATATTCTGTGACTTATTTTTATTAACATACATTTTCTTTTGATAGTTGGTTGAAAGACTGGAAAAGAAGAGCTGAATTGGAAGAAGGACAGAATTTGAAGGGAAAAAGAGATGAGAAACAGGAAGGTATTTTGAGTCTTTTTTTTCCCCATTTCACTGAACATTTTTAGAATTAGATTAGCTAATCACTTTTGTGAGGCTTCTTATTTGGTATCTTATGTTTGGTTTTTTTGTTTTCGTACATTGAATTCCAACATTTATCGGCAGGAAGATGTGGGATTTGGTCACCGGGTTTGGTGAGATAGAACTGCTGCCCATGCAATTGTTTCATGTGCGTTTGAATGATTTTCAGATTCGTTGGATAGCAGAGACTTCAAAGGTAGTTCAGATGACGAAGAAAATCGCCTTTGTAATACCGTTCTTATAACAGGGCCAACAGGAGTGGGGAAGACTGCTGCGGTATATGCTTGTGCCCAAGAACTTGGTTTTAAGGTTAGTTGACAGCTCTAGTGGATGAATATTAATGTAATGAAATGAAAAGAAATATAAACCGTTCTGCCCCTTTTCATGTATTCTTCTTCTAGATATTTGAAGTGAATGCCTCTTCTCAGCGCAGTGGTAGACAAATTCTGTCTCAGCTGAAGGAAGCTACTCAGTCTCATCAAGTAGACAAGCAAGGTGTCAACTCACAGAAACCCTGCTTTTTTAATAGCTACAACATCGGCAAGTCACCAAGTAAGTGAATTATTTTCTTCAAATCACAGCCTTTAAGAAATGAAAATCTAAGAAAAGAATTTCTCTTCCTACATATATATGTGCCTTTCAAATTTTTCTCGGGTTTTATGTTTTAAAATAAATCTCATGACCATCACATAATTTTACTCATTTGTGTGTGTGTGTATATATATATATATATATACTTTAGTACTTAGCTCTAACTGATAAGGACTTTTTAAAAGCATAATTGCAGTGTCGTAACCAGACTAACATAGTTAACCACATACCTTAATTTGATCTGATATGTAGTCTGATTTCAGTTTTCTGTTGTTTCAAATGGTTCGTTCAACTCAGGATTCAAACAAAGTCCACACCTTAGATTAATGTCTCTCTTTTTTTTTTTTTTTTGATTAATGTCTCTTAAGTGCCTTTTCATCTCTCTTAACAATTTGCTCACTCTTTCTCTTCATGTTATTTGTTGAAGAACATGGGGCATTGGTCATAAAATGTCTCACATTCTGGATTTGGCTGACTGTATCTACATGGTATCAGTTAACACATTCCTCTTCCTTGTATTTCTTATAAACTGGCAGTTAGATCTGTAGGCTTGATTAGATTCATTTCCATTTTGGTGCTAGTATACATCTACAGATGGGGCTGTGCTTCCTGCAGTGTCATAGCAAGAGATACGTAACAACTGGTTATCCCACTTTTAGTGATACTAAGATATTTTTTATTTTAAGATTATACCTCTTCCCTTGTGATGTTAAAATGCCTGATTTTTATGACATGACAGTGATTCCTATGGTAATTTTTTTCAAAGCTCAAAATTTCCACTGTTTTTTCAAACACGTATGATACACAAGAAATATAAGATCTCTGAAGGTAAGGGTATAGAAAAAGAATAGGACACAGTCATGGATATGTGCATGTATACTGGTATGTAAAGAAGATTCTGCTCTGAGTCCATGTGATAATAACTAGTGCATGTAAAGGCTGAATTGGGGTACAAGCTCTGGGATAAATGCCAGGCTGCTCTCAGGCTTCTGAAAGGTGGACATCAGCCGTTTGTTTTTAACTTTGTATCCATCTTTCATATCTAGAAAAACATATCACTTGCTTGTAGTATCATTTACTGTGGGCTAAATCAAAGTTGGACTAGAAGACCTGTAATGTGCTCAGTGTACACCAATATCACTTTTCTTCCAGCCTTTAGTTGTGGCATGTAAACTCTTAGTTGCAGTACGTGGGATCCAGTTCCCTGACCTGGGATTGAACCCAGGCCCCCTGCATTGGGAGGGTGGAGTCTTAACCACTGGATGACCAGGGAAGTGCCCCTCTAGCTTCTTCTGATCTCTAGTAGATATAGACAGAGTGAATGACGGGATTGTGAACATTATTTACTTCAAAAATGGAGAAGAGTATCTTTTCCAAATGATTGGCTTTATCTTCTCTGACAGGCTAACAATACAGTAATATTTGAGTGTAAAGAGTATTGACTATAAGAATGAAAAAATTTTTATATATTTGCTTTTTAACTAGTATAAGTAGAAATATACTGTGGATAAGTCAATCTTGCCATCTGTTTAATTTTTAGAATATTTGTTTTTAAGTGCAGTTTGTTTTTGGCAGAAAAATTATGCTCCCCCAAGAAGGTTGTTACATCACCAAGAAAACTTCCTTCACCATCACCACAAAGTAGTGGACCAAAGCGAACACTTCCACCTAAAACTTTGGCAAATTATTTTAAAGTGTCTTCTAAGCCAAAAAACAATGAACAAATAGGAGCACTTCCAGAAAATAATAAAGGTGAGACACTAATTAACAAAAAACCCCAGTACATAAAAATTGGATCATATTTCATGAGTTGCTATTGTAATTCATTAAACCTCTGAAGGTCCTGCTTGTAGCAGTCTTGATACTTTGTTTCAGTTTTGATAGGGGATTTCAGTTTAAGCTTATTCTGTGGAAATAGCCAATGTTCAATCAAAAGTTGATTTGAAAGAAGATGGGGTACATATATACAATGAATATTATTCATCCCACTAAGAGAAACAAAATGGGGTCATTTGTAGAGACCTGAATGAACCTGGAGTCTATCATACAGAGTGAAGTAAGTTAGAAAAACAAATATCGCACATTAACGCATGTATGTGGAATCTAGAAAAATGGTACAGATGAACCTGCTTCCAAGGCAGGAATGGAGACACAGACATAAAGAGGAAACATGTGAACCCAGCAGGGGACGGGGAGGCTGGGATGAGCTGTGAGATCAGGATCCTCATACACACCCTACCGTGTGTGAAACAGACAGACAGTGGGAAGCTGTCGGCGCAGGGCGCTCAGCTCGGTGCTCTCTGACGACCTGGACGAGTGGAGTGGGCCGAGGGGAAGGGGACATGTGCGTACATATCGCTCATTCACTTCTCTCTACAGCAGAAACTACATTGTAAAGCAGTTATATTCTAATAAAAAGTTGATTTTATATAAAATATTATTTTATATGCAGGAATAAAAAATTCTTTTGAACAGAAACAAATCATTCAGACGAAATCTACAAACACAACTAATTCAAATGTCAAAGAGTTTGGGGCTGAGGAACCCAACAGGAAAAATGCAACATCCCTCATTCTTTTTGAGGAGGTAGGTTTACAGAGGTATACATTTGTGATATCTCCTGATGAAAGCTTATTCTAGAGGTTCTATATATTTTACTCTGACAATCTGTAGAACAGCCAAGAAAGTCAGGAATAACTGTATCTATGACCTGGGTTCAATCCCTGGGTTGGGAGGATCCCCTGGAGAAGAGGATGGCAATCCACTCAAGTATTGTGGCCTAGAGAATCCCATGGACAGAAGAGCCTGGCGGGCTACAGTCCATGGGATTGCAAAGAGTCGGGCACGACTGAGTGACTAACACTCATTGCAAGTTAAAGTGAATGAAACTGTCAGCCATAGAGGAATTTTTCAGGAACATGATTCATGCAATTTGATTACTGTTTAGAGTTTGTAGAATTATACTGTCCCATACTTATCCAATTATATTAATAGGTGACTGTATGTCTTTGGTTTTAATGTTTGATAATTTCTTTACTCTTTTAATAGTGTAAGATATTGTAAGTGCTCAGCGTGGTGTGAAGTCACACTGTTTACAAATTCATAAATTTTGTGTCTGACATAGTGTATCTACTGTGTATACATAACTGATATTCAAGTAAGTGTATTGTTACTTACTGTGTCAATATCCTAATAACCATTTTGTTCTTAGGTTGATGTCATTTTCGAAGAAGATGCTGGATTTTTGAATGCAGTCAAAACATTCATGGCAACCACGAAGAGACCTGTAATCCTCACGACAAGTGGTAGGTAACCAGTGATTTTACAATTAATTACTTTCAGTTAAAATATTTGGGGAAAGCTTCTAATTTTGGTTAGATATGTTGCTTTAGAAGTCTGCTGGCAAATTAAATTGGTTGTTTTTTTCCTAAAGTGAGGAGGCTTTCTAGATCATTTTTATTAATCAACTAAGAATTATTCAAATTTGCAATTGATTTGTAGCCTTGAGTAATTATAAAACTTAGTATATTAACTTGCAAATAGCAATGACTTTAAAAAATGAGTACTACTTTGAATTACTGTGTTGGGGTGTTAGATATTTAGGATGCCAAGAACAGCCTACACAGATAGAGAAATTTATGGACAAGCTGGTGAAGGGGTTTGGGGAAGGAAAATAACAAATCTTTCTCTTTATCTCTTCCTCATACCTATAATTAGGTTACCAAACCTCATTTACTGGTCAGGATTTTTTATGGAACCTAACTTTTCTGCAGTTTCTTAATATTGAACTTGGCCATTCCTTAGCCCCTGATAATGTTTCCTATGGATTAATTGCATATTTTAGCTGAAGTCAGCCATCATCAGCCTTACAGAATTGGTCCCCTTTTCTTCATAATTAGAATTTGGTTTTTAATTTTAAAATTTCATACAATATTTTTCATTATATATATTATAATATTTTCAATATTTATTATTGCAGATATTCAGAATGTCTCTACTATGGATTTTTGTAGGAAAATGTGTTTGTGTTAGACTCTACTTAGAAATTAATGGCCCATTTAATAGTTAATGATTGTACTCTAAATATATCGATAAAATCATATTAATCACAAGTGACTTGGTAGTTTAAAAGGTCAAGGTAGAAATTTAGTTCCTTAATGATTTATAATCTGTATGATGTTTTCATTACTGATGAAATATAGGATACTTTCATAAAAAACATATGACTAGAGAAAGTACCTTAGTGGTTTTAATGTTTAAAAATATGTTTTTTCACTATAGATCCAACATTTAGTTTAATGTTTGATGGCTGCTTTGAAGAAATTAATTTTAATACTCCTTCACTGGTAAGCTTTGAATTTTGATGATCATAAATTATATATCACAATTATATAACAAGTAATTTATTATAATATTTAGCTATATTTTGACTATTAAGGGGTATGTTAACATTTTTGAGTTTTAGGAGACTTCTAATTTTTTTGTTTTAAATTATTTTTTCAAAATTTGAATATTCAAATTTTTGCTAGACTCTAATGTTCTTTAATTCTTTTTCATAGTAACCAGTAGCTTTTTTTAAGGTAAAATTTACACACAGTTAAATTGCACTTAAGTATACAAGTTGAAAAATATGAACAGAGATAAACATCCATGTAACCATCATCCAGATCAAAATATAGAACATTTCCTTCACCTCAAAAAGTTCCCTTGGACCCTTTTTAGTCAGCACTTCCCTCTCCACCAGAGATAACCACTATTCTAATGTGTATTAACTCAGATTAGTTTTGTCTGTTATGAAACTTTATGCTTTAATTTTCAAATTATTTGTGTTTGCATACATTATAAACTCCTAGATACAATGCTCTGTTTTTTGCTTTAGCTGATCATATATATTTTAAAGAAATTAAGAAGGTAAAAAGTCAAGTTTTTGTTTACCTGTGTAATTTTGTATGTTCTTAATTTCTTTATGAAGATCTGAGTTTTTCTTTGGTTTTGTTTCTCTTTAGCCTCAAGAACTTCATTAGCAATTCTTACAGAACAAGTCTGCTGGCAGTGGATTATATTAGATTTCTTTCAGTTTTTCTGTCACTACTTTAAACATATCATTTCATTGAGTTTTGGTCACCACTGTTTCTTTTATGTCCCAGCAATTTAAACAGATTTTTAAAATTTATGTTTCTGCCCCATATGTAATGTGTCATTTTCTTCTAGATGCCTTCAAGATCCTCTGTTTAACTTTAGTTTTCAGTGGTTTTCTTGTGATGTTCCTAGGTATTATTTTTCTTCATATTTAACCTGCTTGTGATTCTTCATTATCTGTTATCCTTAATTATATGTCATTCTTCCAATTAGGGAACTTTGCAGGCTTATTTTTCTTTTTTCTTTTTTTGCAGGCTATTTTTCCAAATTTATTTTATTTTCATTTTCTCTTTTTCCCTTCTGGGGATTTAATTACAAGAAGGTTGGACATTTACATTGACCCGCATGTCACTGAGATGTGCTGTTTCTTCCCCACGCCACCCCCTCAGTTTTTTTTTTTTTCTGTTTATACTTCTGATTTGGTGATTTATATTGATTTATCTTCAAGTGTACTGACCTTTTTTCCTGCCATCTTTGTTTTCCCATGAGGTCCATCCACAGAAATCTTTATTCTAATATTACATTAATTTTTAGTTTTATAAGTTCTTTTTGCTTCCTTTTTATGGATTCTATTTTTCTGTTGAAATTTCCTACTGTTCATTATAAGCATGTTTTCCTTAAGCAGAGTTTTACTAGCTGTTTTAAAATTCTTTCTTGCTAATTCCAGCTTTGTCATCTTGTGATCAGTCTGTACTTGATTGTCTTGCCTCTGAGGTATTGGTTACTTTTTCCTATTTCTTTGTATGTCTAGTAATTTTAGATTTTTATCTTGTAAAATCTTGTGAATGATATATTGTACATTGTGAATGTGTGTATATATATATATATATATATATATTCTGGACCCTTTTTTGTTCCTTTGAACAAGTATTCTGTTCAATTCTTTTAGTTTTAGCTGGGCTGCTTTAAGACAAGCTCACGCACATGAACTTCAAGCATCAGCTTCAAGCATTGCGTTCTTTAGAGCTAGGATTTCTGTTTCTCTGCTTTCGTGGATCTCCCCCTCACTTTCTAGCTGCTGTGAGTTTTAGCTACCACTGTTACAGCCTGCACTCAGTCAAAAATCAATTTTAAAAGGTGTGGTGGGGATTCACCCAAGGCCATTTCATTTGTCCAAGTGTTGATTTCCCTTTGATTTTCTTCTACCTTTGGTTATTCTATTGTTCATTCAGATAATTGGCTTTTTACATTTTCTTAAGTTGATTATAGAACTTATAGTTATTATTGATGGCAAGGTTTGTCTTATACTAAGTACTCTTTTGTTATTGAAAGGAGAATTCCTGGTCTGTGGGAAGAAGTCCCAGATGTGTGCAAGAATAATACATATATATAGAATAAAGTCAAAGATACCATAGGGAAAAATGTTTTTAATTGTCTTGTTTATTATAATGTATAAATGCTAGTAGTCTTGTAATTATCTGTGAACTGTGAATATAATTTTATATGTTTTAGCTTTTCAAGGTAAAAAGCTTTCCATAAACAATAAGAGAATTATATTGTTTTACAAAAAATATAGCAAATTAATTGTACACTAAATAAAATTTAAAAGTAAACTTTGTACATTTACTGCTAACAAATATCATGTATTTAAAATTTTTTCTTCTATTTCTCATTTACATACATGTATTCTTTTATGCATGCATTGATATAATTTACTCAGTCTGGTTTTCAAAAGTTATACAGTAAGTGCTTTTTTTCTGTATAGTATAATATTCATATTTATCACTTTAATGGCTGTAAATGTTCCATCAGGTTGTACCATTGATCCTAAGGGATTGTCTTAAGGTTTAGTAAGATTGCCTTTAGTATTCAGGTTGGAGAATGTCCCATTTAAAAAAAAACCAAGATACAGTCTTGCTGTCTCATACTGTATACAGTTAATGAAAGTATTATATATAGATGCTTTTAATTTGGTAACATATTTCCTTATATTTTTCAGTCATTCTCAATAAGAATTAAGATGTTTTAAAATTTTAGCGAAATTTGACTTTTTGTTAGAGTATTGAGGTATTTCTGTTAACTGTTCAGTTGACCATGTTTCTTTCCTCTCTTTCTCCCTTTCTACCCCTCGCCTCCCCCCTACCCCAGCTAAATGTTGCCAGCTACCTACAGATGATCTGCTTGACTGAAAATTTCAGAACTGATGTAAAGGATTTTGTAACATTGCTAACTGCAAATACTTGTGATATCAGGAAAAGTATCCTTTACTTACAGTTCTGGATTAGAAGTGGAGGTGGATCTTTAGAAGAAAGGCCATTATCTCTTTGTCGTAAGTTGCTTTGTTAGAAAGGAAATTTCTGTTATGGGATTCTATATTAAAATATATGCTGTACCAATAATTTGAAAAATTAAAAAATTTTAAGCATTGGGGTATCGTGTCAATATTAAAATAAACATATATACATCAACTTTGTTCCTGAAAGTTTTGTAAGCATTAAATGTGGGTATTTACAATTAAACTGACTCTGAGACAAATGGTTACTTGTACATTTATAAACATATAGTTTCTTATAAATAAATAGAATTATATTATTTAGAAGCTTTTTTTTCACCTATTAAAAATGTATTGGTGATTTTTCCATATGTAAATTATTTTTAGATGGCTGCATTGTAATTTCCCTGTTAGCTTCTTTAATAGCCTATAATCCTGTCTTTCCTAAGAATTCTCTTATTTCAAAAATGCTTTATTTCTTATCAATCTTCAGTGATTGTTACCTAATTCAAGTCACAGACATTTTCTGATAACTTTCTTCATGCCAGGTCCTGTGTTTATATGAATAAGACATGGTTCTTTCCCTGAAGAAGTTCATAGTTTGTGGTTTCCATGCTCCATAGTCACAGTTCTGTAGTTACAGATCTTGCTCTGGGAAATACACTAATATTTAAATTTTAAAAAGGTGAAGTTCTGTTATATTAAATCCCTTATCACTTTTTCAATTAGTTCAAAATTTAGTATCTTATTCAAGTGTTTATTAATAATTCAATTTAAGCTGGCAGTTTCACTTTCTTAGAAGTAAATATGATAAGACATGAAATATCCTATTATAAACAAGATAGTTAATAACTATCACCATATTACTGGATATAAAATGCAGTACCAAGAACTTTAACATTATTTATTTTCTTGAAGATCTTAAATGCATTTCATCCTGTCTTAAAAACACACATACATACACACAGATATACACTCAATGGAAATCAAACGGTAGAGAAATAGATAACATAAAAAGTAAAAGATCTTCCCCGCTTCTTAAAGGTAGCTACTGTTAGACCTTTATCTGTGCATATATAAATATTGCTGCCTACTTATTTAGCAAAATTACCAGCACTATGTATAGTTAAATAATTTGCTTTTCTTTTACTTGACAGTTTATTGTCAGCATATAGTTCTAGCCCTCTTTTTCTCAACTGCATGCTATTCTGTAATATAAAATGGAGGTAACATAATTAACCATTACCTACTAGGCAACATTTAAGTCATCTTCAGTTTCTCATTAACATATGCAGTGATTATCTTTTTAATTTTTCCCAATTTAAAAGGTGAAAAATGAATATCTTAATTTCCATGATTATTGGTGAAATTGTACATCTTTTTACGGTTTATTAGATATTTGTGTGCCCTTGCACTTTTTTCAGTTGGATTGTTTGTAAACTCACCCCACATCCCACCCCCACTTAATTTATGTAGAAATAATGTTTGTATTGTTCTCTTTGTGAATTAGATACACAGATGGAGAATAACAAAATGAGGATTAGGTAGAAAAAAATGCCAAAGGATCTTGGATGTTAAATAATTGCTTGTTATAGTCTGATAAAAATATGGATACTCAAGTTTTTCTTTTATTAATTTTCTAGGAGGAAATAGCAGAAATGTACCACTTGTTTGTTCTGAAGATGACCCTGATTTCAAAAATAACCCTAGAAATCCAAAAAGGAATCCAACAGACCTTCCCAAATGTGACACTGGTTGTGCTGAGACCTTGTTCGGCCTTAAGAACATTTTTTCCCCATCTGAAGACTTATTTTCATTTTTGAAGGTATTTTCAGCATCTGGTTTGGAATATTTATGTTCTTTTTCATCTTCCCAACACTCACTTATATCTTTTGAATCTAAGGTTAATTGTAATTTACCAGTAATTTTTATAGGCTTCAGATTGCTGATTTTAACACATTGTACCACTTTAACAAATGGTGCATAGGCATTGCTTTAAATATATATTATAGAATATAGAACTTAGAGATATTTCAGATTAAAAAAAGTTTCAGAATAGTAGTTTTTAAACAAATGAACTGCTAATTATTGAATTAGGGTATATACTGACAATTAGAGAATTTAATTCTTCAATTTAACACTCCAAATTAATTTTTTAGACTCAATACTGTTTTGATGTATTAAGGAAGTGTAAGTTAATAAAATTATGAAGGGTAGAGACTCATTACTTTGAAGATAGACAGGAATGACACTATTCATATGGGTAGAAAAATGTTCAGACTGGGTACTGGTATAACATTTCTTTACTCACAACTGTTTTTCAGCACAAAATCAGAACAAAGGAAGAACAGCGTAAGCTCATCCACCTTCTTACAGAATTCCAAACGCAGAATGTGGATTTCTTATACAGTAATCTCGAGTTCATTCTGCCACTACCTGTTGATATCATTCCAGAAACAGAAAACTCTTCTGGTTCATCAATAAATGTGGACACCAGTGCAGCAACAGAAAACATGAGATGTCTTGCTGGAACACCTTTTGAAGGAGAGAAGCCTTTGAAAAAATCACCAAAAAAGAAACATAAGAAAAAGATGGTAACTTTAGATGACAGTGACTTATTTGACAGTGAATTGGACATTTCTGATGAATGTATTAGTCTTCCCTCTGCATCTTCTTCAAATTTAGAAGAAAGGAAAGCCAGAGATAAAGAAAGCAATCCAGAGACAAAGAAACCAAACAAATGTCTAGAGCCAAACGTTGAATCTATTCCTCGTCCTCCTATAACACCAGCAGAAAAAAAATGTTCTGTCCTTGTTTCTCACTGTTTAAATTCTCTCACTGAGTTCGTGGACAACATGTCCTTCTTAGATGCCCTTCTGATGGATGTACGGGAACAGAGGGGGTTAGGTAAAGATGATTTTGGTTGGACAAATGGAAAGGTTAAAAGTGGACTTTGTGATGAGTTTAGTCTCGAGAGTAGTGATGGATGGACTTCTCAAAGATCTGGAGAAATAAAGGCGGCTGTGGAAGCTCTCAGCTTTACCAAATGTTCTTCTGCTATTTCAAAAGCATTGGAAACGTCTCTGAATTCTTGCAAGAAATTAGGAAGAGATCCCACAAAAGAGCTTACTTTTTATATTTCTCAAAGACGCAACAATGTACGCTTCAGTCAGTCTGCAGCTAATTTAGAGTAAGTCTTCTGTTTATTTTTTATTTTTCAATAATAAATGGTAAAGGGGAAGTTATCAGTTTCTTTCTCTTACTAATTTTGAAATGCTGGGCTTTATTGATCAGGTAAGCCCATAATATTGTAGCTTCTAAGGAGACAGTTGAGGAGACCAGCCTAATTTCTGGGAAGAGAAATAATGAGAGATTGGGGGCAGGGGGAGTAGATCTGGAAGACTCTTGGATCACAGGGAAGGGGTCTAGATTTGCTGTGCAGACAGCAGGTGGCCAAGAAAGTCTTTTCAATATGGAAGTGACTGATGTGTTGAAAATGGTACAGGAGGTTCATCTGGAATACAGTTAATCTAGTCTAGACTAGAATCAGGGTGGAGTAGAGACCAGAAGCTGGTTGTGTTTGAGACTGTTGCATTTTTATTGGACATTAAAAATCAAAAGGTAATGCATTACTTTTAATTTACAGCAGTGCTTGGCAGAGGGTAGCAGTCATCAAAAGTGTATTTTCCAGCCGATCTCTTCTGAACCTGGGTAATAGACAAGCTAGTATAATTGAATACTTACCAACTCTTCGAAACATCTGTAGGACTGAGAAGCTAAAGGAACAAGGAAAAAGTAAAAGAAGGTAAAGTTTCTTATAAAAAGAACATTTGACATAGCTGTTTACAGATTGATAAATATTCTTATCTGATGGAACTATTAATATTTAAATTGTATTTTTCCTTGTAATTTTGACAGATTCCTACACTATCTTGAAGGAATTCATCTTAACATTTCAAAAGAGACTATGAACACTTTGGCAGCTGACTTCCCTTAATATTCTACATTAACAGTGCCTTCTACAGAGTCTCACGTGGATCTCAAGATACATTTTTATATTGATTTTCATGGAATTGTTTATTTCTCTTAATGTACATTTAAAACAGACTACTTGTATATTTTTATTAGTGTGTAAATATTTAAAATGAAAAAATTGGAGTTACAAAGTATTTATAATTATGGTAGTATTTTTTTTTCTGTATTTTTTTGCATTACCTGATTTAGCTCTGTTGGAGTATGTGTGGGGGCTGTTTCTAGAAGGTAGAGTTCCCTAAATATTTCTAAAGGTGCTTCAATGCCAGACTAACCTACACCTTCTCCCTTTCTCGTGACCCTCAATCCACCTCTCTCCAACCAAGTGTCAGTGCCCTGTCAAATTGTGAATGTGAATGACCCAGGTGATGATCTTTTTAAAAATAAGTTTACACAATCCAGAATATGAAATAGCATGGACAATAGTAAGAAAACTTCCAAGGAAAGAAATTATGTATCATTTTTCAAAAAGTAAGTTTTTCCTGATAAATTTATTTTTAGTGTGCTCATCAAGGATATGTTACCATGTGAATCACTGAATACTGAGAAGGTGAAGTCAAGATTATGAATTGTAGTTTTCATAAATCTTTTTTTAGCAACAGTACAAATGTGATATCTTGTATATTTTGATAACTCAAATAGTTTGTCTTGTACATTTTTCTTGTATTTTTATATCATTGATGTTTTATTTCATAAAGATATTAATATAAATATTCTGGACAAACTGCTATTCATTCAAACTATAACAAAGGATTCTTCTCTAGGCTTTCTTCATGATAGCCATTTCCACTTAAGGTTATATTTTTGGAGAAAGTATCTTTTTAATTACAAGATTTTAAAATTTACAACATTTCACGTAAAATCATTTTTACAATCAGATAATCAGGGGTATCTGAAAATAATTTCCTATTTCAAGTGTTTATATTATATATTAGCTTAATATTCAGTTACATTATCTGGTGAATTATGTTTTCACTTCAAAAGGTAAGGATCCTAATTTTCTACAGTTAAAAAACATAGACATATACCTGTGTACAAAATGTTTTTACCTCTTAGAATATTTTTTCAATATATCTTTTCTTGTATTGCTAGTACATTGATTTAATTAAAGGCTAAAGGTAAGACTATGCAATATTTAAATGGGAGTTTCAGATGAAATCATCTGGGTAGCATGGATATTGAATAGGCTCGGATATAGGCTCTATCTTATAGATCTTGTCCCTATACAAAAGAGAATATGATCTAAGGCACCTTTTTTTTTTTTTAAGTATATGGATTTATTTTTTCTACTGAATACAAGAGTCCACTACCTATAGAGCATTTACCAGTTAATTTGGTCTTTAGTTATTAGAAAATTCTGACAGTTCTCATCAATTGAGGAGCTAAAGTAAAATTAACTCCATAGAATTGTATTTAAATGACCAAAAATCAAGAAATGAAAGAAGCATTTTCCTCCCTAGTATGGACACAGGTAATAGCTTTTTTCTTTTTTTCAGGTTTAGCATATTTTGGGGGAATACTTTCTCAGTCTTTAAAGCTGATAAATACCTGTAAGACTTAAGATTTACTTTTGTGATAAAAGTAACCACATTTTGATGACTTTTCAGTACTTAGCGTCTTATCCTTTAAATAATGGATAATAAAGCGTCTGAGTTGAACGCATTTTCACCACAGCTATTCCCAGAAATAGGTGAGAAGTAGAATGCCGCCCACCTGGCCTGACCAACTGAATGGTTGGTGACGCTGTTTACCAGAGCACAGCACAGTGGCAAACGAGGTGGCCTGGGGGAAGAGTGATTTCTGACATGTACTTGGAGGTGTCTGCAGCAGCTCCCTGGTGGAGATGCTTCTGTATACGGTCACAGAGGTAGAGATTTACAGTGTGCGTGGCTGCAGGTCTGGAGTGCACATCAAAGTGCCTGGGGAGTTGGAGGCGCTGGAAGGGAGGACGTTCATGTATATTATTATCTGATTACTTGGATTTTTTTTTTCAACAAGTATACTTCACTTTTTGGGGGGGGGGGTATCACTAGCTTTATTGTCCAGCCGTCCAGACAGATGGACACCAGCCCCGTGGGCTCAGGAAGCGGCCTGCCTGGCCTGGTGCTGCTGGGCAAACAAAAATATGGAACGCTTCACGAATTTGCGTGTCATCCTTGCGCAGGGGCCATGCTAATCTTCTCTGTATCATTCCAATTTTAGTATATGTGCTGCCGAAGCGAGCACTATACTTTACTTTTAAAGGAAAGAAAAGACAATGCTTTGACATCAGGGTGACTTGGGTTCAGTGTAAGTGAGATATAAGGAGGGCCTGAGTTTAAGCAAAATGGAGAGATATGGGGAAAAAAATTAAGTGCTACTTTTCTGAGAAGATGGTCTGTTGAGTAAAATATTTCAAAGTTAAAAAATGAGCCTGCACAAAATTCTATAAAGCAATTACCCTTCAATTTAAATTAAAAATGAGCCTCTTGGGCTTCCCCGATGGTCCAGTGGTTAAGACTCCATGCTTCCACCGCAAGGGGCACAGATTTGACACCGGGTCGGGGATCAAATACCTCACACACCACATGGTGCAGCAACGAAAAAGAGAGCCTGTTAAACAAAACTTGTTTGGTGCTTAATAGATTGAGCTGATGAAGTGCCTTCTGAAGCCATCAAACCACATTGTACTCACAAAGCAGGAGGAGGACTCGACAAGTTGCATTATCAATTATATTTAGCTTTATTCCCACAATGAGCACCATCCAGAAAATTCATTAGTCCTTATTTTAACAATATGATGATAATGCAAATCTTTTAGTATAGATGGCACTTGCCTTTCAAGGAAGATAACTGTTTCCTGTTTCAGATGTTTAAGGAACATCATATTTTTTAACACTTAAACCTGAAAGGCACAGAATCTCATATTGATTTAGCCTTGGTTTATCATTGTGTAAACCATTCAAGAGCCAAAAGTCTGACTTTAAATACATTCAAACGTGTGTTTTCTTCTCTGTTAACATGGATGTTGAAAACAGTTGCTTTTATAACTTAGGAGCTAATAAATATAAATTCATAGAATATTAACAGCATGTAACATACTAACCTCAGAATTTTAAGATTCAGTATTATGAACAGCCAGTTCATAGAAGGCAATAGCTTGTAATAATGAATCATATAACTCCTCCACTCTGTTGTGTTCGGTAGATGAAAACATCTGTCTGTAGCGGACTATCTTTGCGGGTGGGAAGAACACCCGCGGCTCATCTCTCAGGACAGACTCTGAGAGGAGCTGCTTCACCACCTCTTTCCCACTAGTCCGTGTGTCCCCAATCATCAACTCAAAATGCTTCCCCACTGCATTTCGATTCATGCTCAGCACCTGATGACAACCGTCCTGGGCAAACGTTGTATTCAGTAAGGCGTACAGCATGGCTTCTGTCATATGAAAATGTAACAGCACCGGAAACAGAGATGGGTTCTGAAATGAAGGTCCTGTTTTTTCCAGAACATAGAAGTCCGCTTTAGGCATCTTTGAAATGATTGACGAAATCTTTGGGAGGAAAAAAAGGTAAAATGAGTGAACAGGGCAACTAGGCCCGTGCATCCTAGAGCCCATGCTCTGCAGGAAGAGAAGCCGCCGTAATGAGAAGCCTGAGCATGCCAACTGGAGAGCAGCCTACGCTCGCGGGAACTAGAGAAAGTCCACACGCAGCAATGAAGACCCAGTGCAGCCAAAACAAATTAAGAATTCATTGAGTTTTACTGTTTAGGCCTCCACCTCTGTCCCACTTCTGTTTGTTAAATATGTAACTTCCATTATATTGCAGTTGACAATTTTGAAGTAACTGACAAAGACTTTTATGGAGGAGTAAGGATAGCCAAGTTCTTCTGGTCATGGTTCTAGCAGGAACAAGCTGAGCTAAAACAAGCCAGTTAATCCTCCTAATTACTAGTTTCTTCATCTGTGCAATGGACTTCATAATCCCTAAGATCTATACTGCCTTTAAAACTGGACAAAATTGTCTTATTTACCTTTTAAAAAATTCTACGGTAGCATATAGGGTTGGAATGACTAGACTCAATCACCTCTGCCACTGACTAATCATGTCAGACGATTGATTGAACCAGTTTTTATAGATATAATCAGGATGAACATTACTGCCCATCTCACCAGATTCTGAAGACTCAAATGAGACAATAAGTAATAGTGTGTGAAAAACAGCTTTATAAACATGGTGCAGAAATTTCTTAACATTGAGAACAGTATACTTTACCACTGATTTTCTCAGGATCGACCTTTGATTCATAAGGCATTTCTTAAAATAAATTATTCAGTTTTAAAAAGATCATAAGTGGGGACGTCCCTGGGGGTCCAGTGGTTAAGAATCCGCTTGCCTGTGCAGGGGACGCGAGTTCGATCCCTGGTCCAGGTAGGTCCCACGTGCCGTGGAGCAGCTAAGCCTGTGGGCCATAACTGATGAAACTTTGAGTACAGAAGCCACTGCAATGAGAGGCCCACGCACCGTATGCAGAGAAAGACTGCACGTAGCAGTGAAGACCCAGCACAGCCAAAAAATAGTAATTTTTTTAAAAATTAAAAAAACAGAAGTGATGGAAAACACAACAGGAACAGGTGAGTCTTAAGTATCCAAAGAAAATCCATCCTCACTATTTTATTTCATCCCTTTTAGGACTAAAAGATGCACAAAGAGCTCCAGCAGGTCAGGATTTGGAGGTGCAACTGCCTTACCTCTTCTAAATAGACAGATGATAGGTATGATCCTTTCATCAATTGGCAATATTCGGTTTGCTGCCAGTCCAGTACTGCCAATTTACGATCGAGGTGAGCCCAGGCAATTCTTCGAGTACCAGAAACAATGGATACAATACTATTAACTGCCTGAAACAAAAAAGGCTGGCTTAATTATAAGTGTGAACATTTTAACAGACATAAGATTTAAGATACAAACTCAGAAATCCAAATTACTTCATGTGATAGAAATAATATATACAGTTTATGAACTAAGAATTATTAAATAGTTATTACTAAAAGGTAACCAGCAGTAGTCAGTTTACAGACAGAACTTTTACTTGTTCTCAGCACCTAGCTCAAAGCAAGTGTTCAGATATTCAGATGTTGCTGGGGAATGTGCTAGATACTGGGAAACAAGTGACATGACCCTACATTTTAAGAAATACCACCATATTTCTTACACTGTAGAGAGGAGAAATGGCCAGGAAGACTTACTGGAGGACTAGGAGACTGAGTAAAATGGTAAACAGGAAGTTATTTCACCCAGATGTCTGCAGATATAGGCTGACACCTATCAGACAGTGGAATGAAGAATGCAAGTGGCAAAAGGGCAAAGGGGTGGGTAGATTTCTGCAGAAAGTAACTTCCTTTATCCTGAGAGCTACTGGGAGCCACCAAAGCATGCAACATTCAGGTGTAACAGATTTACGTTTCAGAAAGAACATGGACAGCTGTGAGAAAAGTGGATGGGAGATGGCTAGACTAGGGAGAAAGATCTGTTAGGTACTTGTTACACAACGAAGTTTTAAGAATCTTAGTCACAGTGAGAAGCACAAACAGATTAAAAGCAATAGGAGTATAACTAGTATGTGGAATAGAGGAAACGAAAACAGCCAGGTAACTCCACATTCCTTCTACATAAGTGCTGCACAGACCTACTTCTCTACATGAACTATCCTTTCTTCCTAAAATGCCTTCCTCTTCCTACTAGCCTAGCTCTCTCCGGGATCCAGGCTGAGTTTTTCTAGTCAACATTCCCCAACACACAGTTCTCTCCACTAAACTGCCAATTTACTACCTGTACATCTCATGTCTTTGAGAATAACTATAAATAGATTGTTTATGTGTGTATGCCTGGGTCCACAGGACTAAACTATAATTGCCAGAAGAACCCTATCTTGATGCCTAGAATAGGACTTTGCAAAGTAGGCTGTCAAATATTTAGGCAGTAAAAGAGACATTAAGGAAAAGAGTGTACCTTAACTCTCTCTCTTCCTATTTCTGGTTTGATGAGCTTTCTCAAGAGCCGACTTTCCTGTAACTTCTTTTTCTTCCCTTCGGTCTCTGGGTTAAGAATGGAGTTACAAACTTGAACGGTGATTTGATACTGAAACAAGGGCACATTCATTAAACTCTCCAAAGTCTGAAATGGTCCAAACTTTTCTCTGTGTTCTACAATATTGAGGGACTTTCTTCCACGAAGCAGTTTGAAAGCTTCAAGTTCTTTATTCGATGCTGTATTCAACACATGCAAGATGGAAGCCTTCTGTTCTGAAGAGAAGAGCTTCTCAAGTGTCTTTCCAGACTCCTTTGCGGTCTCATCAGAAAAATCGACATGCGGAATGATTTTCTTTGGTGCAGTGGATTCTTTCCGACAGCAGGAATTATGTAGGGCCTGGAATAAGGAGTACCCTAATGGAAGTGGAAAACATCTCCATCTCCCTAAAAGAAAATTTTAGCAAAAGTTAAGTTGGACGTTAGTTCCTTTTAGTGTTACTTGTGGCCTAACCAGGGCCTTTGCAAAGTGATACGGACTTTCCCATAATTTAAGAACTATCCATAAGAGATATAGTCTGATTTTTGTGGCTAACAAACCTAAATTTTACTGCATATAAATCTTATGTTCAATAAGGAGCATGTATTTAAAACGATTATTTCCAACTTTTTAACGTTTTTCAAATTTTTAACCTTAGAGAAATTTTCTTGCAATTAACTGATATTTTAAACAATATTTATCTTCACTAGTTTCTTTCTCATCCAGTGGAGCCAAATAAAACTAAATTTTAAAGAACTCCCTGACGCTGGAGTGGTTGGCGCTGTCACTGCCAGAGCGGGGGATTCAATCGCCAGGCGGGGAACTAAAATCCCAAAAGCTGCACAAAGCGGATAAAATAAAACTAAATTTTACCCGTTTACAAGAAATGTTTTAGCTGAGGGGTAAATTTAAGAGCGGTTTTTATTTTCTTTTGTACACTTACCACGATTTCTACCATAAGTCTACAAAGAAGAAAACACACACAAAAAGCAACTCTGTAAAACCAAGGGAAAGTTCTACATTGCGGCCACGGGACAATAACGCATCCAGAAGTAAGCAAGCAGCCGTCAGACAGTGAACCCTCTGCCCTCAGCCCAGTCCGAGGAGTCGCTCGTGGACCCTTAACCCAGGGAAAGGAATTACAATCGCTCCGAGGCTCGGCGACCAGAACCGTCCCGTCTCCTCGGCAGTCTCCAAGAGGGAGACCTGGACACGGGACCTGAGAGGGTAAATACGCCAGGCGCTAAAAGCATACGGCAGATTCACCCCGTATTCCAGGCACCCTACCTCCCACCAAGATGAGACTAGGTACGTTCATCCTCCACGCTAAAGCAGTAGGTTCCCACGGTCCAGTCTTCCCCCACGGACTTCCGGTTCCTGCGTGCTTCGCCCCAAAGCGCCCGGCCTCTCAAGGGTTCCGGCGGAAGCGGCGTTCCGGCCCGCCACTAGGGGCTTCCCGCTGGGCTGCGGGTAGCAGCTTCGTAGAACCTCAATGCAGACTCCGTGGGCGTAGTAGTGCCGGGATCCGGAGCTCCCAGCTGCGCCGTAGGTTCATTCCTCTGCATCCGGAAAACGGCCTCGCCCACTGTGGCCCCTGAAGGCAGCAGGGCCGTATCTCTGGGAAGAGAACGCCGGGGCCGATTTTAGCTTGTAGTTGGCAAGATCCCTCCTTTGGGTAGCCTCCCTGGGTTTGGATCCAGGCATCTAGATTGGTGAACTCCTATCCGGGACCCTCTCTGTGGCGCAGGGAGGACAGCTGGCGGGGGAACGTAGGCAGGAACATACATAACCAATAGCCCAGGTAGAATGGACTACCTGAGACCGGTGCGTGGTGGTGTTTCAGAAGCCCAGCAAGCTGTAGGAGGAAGTGGCTTTAGCACTGGGCTTAAAAAAATCCCCTGTGCAAGGGATGGATGCAGAGCAGCCTGGCACCAAAAATGTTTGTAAGGTAACTGGAAACCACCTGGACTTTTTGTAGAGTCAGACTTGAGGTATGTTTCTGAAAAACTGACCATATTTTGCAGTGTGAAGCTCAATTAGAGGTAACAAAGTGTATCTGGAAGCTAGTGTATCCTCAAGGTATAGGCAACCATCAGGAATTGAACCTGGGCAGGTGTGTGATCAGGCAATGCTGGATGGCTGTTTCTTGCTCTTTGTACACTCACTGCTAGAACAGTCCCCACTTCACCTACACCACGCTCGCATGACTGATCATCCCTCCTAGTCATAGAACCTAATGAGTAAATGCCTATGTACTTGCCCCCAGCCCCTGCTAGTGATTTTCTTAATCTATAGCTCAAAACATCTTTACTAGGATAGTTTATCAAAGGGGTGGTGAGGAGCATCCTCCTTCCCTGGTTTCCGGGCAACCTGGGGTCATTTCCCCCACACCCAGTGAAGACAAACTGCCTTGTCCTGCCTGCCAACATGCAGTGCCTCTCCAGAACCCTTTTGTTTCAGACGTGGAAGATTGCTTATCCATGAAACCACTGATGTCTCTGTTGCTGACTCTGGGCTCTTTCACGAAAGATGCATGGTATGATGTGTGTCTTCAGTTGTGTCTGACTCTTTGCAACCTCATGGACTGTTTGCAACCCACCAGGCTCCTCTGTCCATGGGATTGTCCAGGAAAGAATACTGGAGTGGGTTGCCATGCCGTCCTCCAGGGGATCTTCCCCACCCAGGGGTCAACCCCATGCCTCTTGCATCTCTTGCATTGGCAGGCAGATTCTTTACCACTAGAGCCACCTAGGAAGCCCATTTCATGAAAGATGGAGAGACTTTAATTTTGTGATGGACAGGGAAGTCAGGAGCATGGTGACTTTGGGAGGGAAAAGTGGTGGGTTTGTGTTTTTATGAGGCAGCAGTGTCTGTGTAGATACTGTCCAAGAGGTGGTGGAGATGTAGCCAGTTGTAGGTACTCATGAGAATTCTGGGATTCTTGCCAATTTCTGGGGGGCACTTATGAATCCAACACAAAGCCAACTTTTTGTACAAAATTCTCCAAATCAATGGGAAATAATTTCCTTTTTACTCTGAGGCTTATTCCACTTAAGTGAAAGTGAAAGTCACTCAATCGTGTCTAACTCCTTGTGACCCCATGAGCTATACAGTCCATGGAATTATTCAGGCCAGAATACTGGAGTGGGTAGCTGTCCCCTTCTCCAGGGGATCTTCCCAACCCAGGGATCAAGCCCAGGTCTCCTGCATTGCAGGCAGATTCTTTACCAGCTGAGCCACCAGAGAAGCCCAAGAATACTGGAGAGGGTAGCCTATCCCTTCTCCAGCGGAGCTTCTGGACCCAGGAATCAGATTGGGGTCTCCTGCCTTGCAGGCAGATTCTTTACCAACTGAGCTACCAGGGAAGCCCTAATTCCACTTAATGAAATGTCAGTGCGTTGAAATGTATCTCTCAAAAAGATACGTTAAAGTCTTACCCTCAGTACTAGAACCTGACCTTATTTGGAAAGATAGTCATTGCAAACACAATCAGTGAAGATTAAAATGAGGTCACACTACGTACATGGGGTCAGCTCATCCAATATGACTGCTGTCCATATAAGATGACCCTGTGAATGCCTGTGAAAATGGAGGTGGAGTTAGGGTGACATGGCAACAAGCCAAGGCCAAGGATCACCAGCAGGTCACACACACCACAAGCTAGGAGATAGGCATGATACAGGTTCACAAACAGAAGGAATCCACTTTGCTTGCATCTTGATTTCAGGCTTCTGGCCTCCAGAATTAAATGCTTAAAGTGCATTTCTGTTGCTTTAAGCCACCTAGTTTGTGGTGATTTGTTTAGCAACCCTAGAAAACCATAATATAGGGCCATAAGGAACCCTGGCGATTGATGCTTTCTGAGATGATGTGGTTCCCTAAGATGCAACAAATGACTTTTTATCTGCTTAGCTTTGTAGACAGTTTCTCATCCTCTCTGAACCTCACCTTCCTCATTTGTGAGATGGAGATCATGGTACCCACCTCATACTGCCAAGAAATCCTGCTAAGAGGATTTCTCCTTAGAAACTGGATGCAGAGAGCCTGGCATAGAATGTTACGTCCTCTATTAAAGCACTGCCTCTTCTTTGGAGCTGATTATTAATGACCTTGAGGGGAAACGCAATCATTTCTCAGAGCATTCATTCAGAATTATGTTGACCAGAGTCTGGAAGTAGCAAGAGGCAAACACTGAACATGATTTACTGTAAATCAGAATCAGTGGGTTCAAAATGAAAGACGTCATCTTCCCCAGAAACCAGCTCCTCACTTCCCTGTTTTCATTGCTCAGATGCAGATGACCCTGGCTCCTCTCATTCCTATTTCTAGCCCATTTTACCCAGTTTCTATATCTTCAAAACTTTTTTTGACCATGACCCAGGAGATGTTGATGTACATGTGAAACAATAGCTTTATTTAAAAATACTTGTACCACCAAGGACCTATTGTATATAGCACAGGGAACTATACTCAATATTTTATAACAACCTATAATGGAAAAGAATCTGAAAATGAACTTTACATATATGAACACTAAGAAAATTGTTATATATTATTACATATTAATGCACATAAGAACATTATAAATATGTATAGCTGAATCCCTTTGCTCTACACCTGAAGCTAACACAATATTGTCCATCAACTGTACTTCAGTAAAAAGAGAGACAGGGACTTCCCTTGTGGTCCAGCAGTTAAGACTCCACACTTCCAATACAGGAAGCACAGGTTCGATCCCTGATCAGGGAATGAAGATCCCACATACTATGTGGCGTGGTCAAAAATAAAATAAAATATTGATTTTTTTTAAAAAGAGAAAAAAATTTGTGTTCTTATGTAGGATGAACTTTGACATTTTCTATTTCAATTTGTGTGTGTGTGTATCTCCACTTTTAAAAAACACTGATGTGTGTTTAATTGTTTGTAACACTGGGCTGCTTTTAACCCACAGGACACTGGGTGGAGATGTCCAGTAGATGGTTAGATGTGTAAAGGAGAGGACTGTGATATGCCATTAAAAAAAAAAGACACTTTATCCCATGAGAATGTCTGGGCTGAGCCAGGGAGAGGGGTGGGTTGAAGAAAGTGCAGGGAGTCCAGGAGAGAACCTGGGAGCACCAGCCCTGGGGTCGAGTAGAGTATTTGGATTCCCCAAAAGATGGAGAAGCGATATTTGGAGAACTTCAAAGAGAGACAGGACAAAGTCAAGTTAAAACGGGGACAAAGGACACAGAAAATTTTGAGGTGGGAAAAAAAATTTTTTTTAATCTGGGTTAATTGTAACCACTAAATTGATATTAATTTCACAACCCACTATTGTGTGGTATCTTACAGTTTAAAACACATGAAATTCTATCAGTCTTACCTGTGAAATGTCTTTTTTAACCTTTCCGTTGCTGTGGCCACTCAAATCAGAACCTCCTGTCTCCACTGGCCTCCTGCAATAACCCCTCCCCCTCCTGATCCCTCTGCTTTCCGTGGGCCTGACCCTGTCTCTGTCCTTCACACACATCCTCCCTGTCCTGACCCCGCTGCTGGCCGAACCTCCAAGTCCTGCCCTGTGGAGGAGCCTCACCTTGCTCTTCTGGGTCTTTCTCTCTGGTCACCGCCAGGTACCTGCCTGCTGCTTCTACGCATTGTTGATGTATTCCTGGTTGTGGCAGTGTCCCAGGAGGTGAACTCGTTATGGGAATCCCACTTCCCTCTCCTAGGGATTAAGAAGGGGATGACAGAGGACAAATGGTTGGATGGCATCACCGACTCGATGGATGTGCGTTTGAGCAAGCTATGGGAGATGGTGAAGGATAGGGAAGCCTGGCTTGTTGCAGTCCATGGCGTCACAAAGAGCCAGACTTGACTGAGGGAATGAATAGCAACAAGGATTAAGATAAGGGTGGGTGTGCTGGCCTTTCCTGGTGGTCCAGTGGTTAAGACTTTATGCTTCCCCTGCAGGGGCCTTCCCTGGTCTTGGAACTAAGATTCCACAAGCCCTCTGCTGCTAAAAAATAAATAAATAAATGAGTGGGTGTAGTCCTGTTGGGGGACTAAGAGGAAGAGATTTTTATAGCTTGATAAAGAGTGGGAGTGATGTATGGGAGCGGAAGTGGCCACCTCCTCTTTCTTCTTGTGACTGACAGTGGGCGGGTGATATCACAGAAGCAGCCGTCTCTCCATGGACAGGCAGCCCTGACAAGGACTAGAACAGGCCTTGATGACAGCGTGCGGCTGCAGGACCAACCCTGACACCGCCTACTTTTGGCTCAGTGAGGGAATAACTGACCTTGTTTAAGGCACTTTTCAATCAGTATTCTGATACTTGGAACTGATCACTTCCTTCCTGATTAAGATACCCACTCAGGAGACAGTCCATGCGTTTTTGTTTGTTTGTTTGTTTGCTTTTTTTTTTTTAATGTGGACGAATTGTAAAGTCTGGAGTGAATTTGTTACAATATTGCTTCTGTTTTATGTTTTGGTTCCTTGCCCCAGAAGCATGTGGAATCCCAGCTCCCTGACCAAGGACCAAACCTGCACCCGCTGCACTGGAAAGCAAAGTCTTAACCACTGGACCATCAGGTCCCATGTCTCCTTATTTGACTATCTTTTCAAGATGATCTGGAAGCTACCAACTAGAATATATCACAAAGTCATTTCTGGGGACGTTCCTGGTGGTGCTGTGGTGCCAGTGCAGGGGACACGTGTTTGGTCTCTGGTCCAGAAAAATCCCACGTGCCCTGGAGCAACTCAACTCATGTGCCACAACTACTGAGCCCAAGAGCCTCAACGACAGAACCTGTGTGCCCCAACTACTGAAGCCCGTGAGCCTAGAGCCTGTGCTCTAACGAGAGAAGCCCGTGCGCTGCAACCCCACTGGCCGCAACTAGAGAAAGCGGAACAAAGCAGTGAAGACCCAGTGCAGCCAGTAATGAGTAAAGCGGTGTGTACATATCGATCCCAAACAAAACAAAACAAAAAGCATTCCTGTGGCTCAATAGGTCTCCTGAAGACAGAGGAGCTCAGTGGTTATGCTTAAACTTTGAGATCATTCAGTCCTGTGTTTTAACCAGGTTTTAACCGAGCAAACCAGCAGTGTGAACTAGGGCAAGTGACATCACCTGTCCGTGCCTCTTCAGCTCCTCCTAGAGTGCATGAAGGATTCGAACCATAATTATATCTGTTATAATATCCAGCACATAATTTAAATTCTTAGGCCAACTATCAAAAGGAAAAACAGCATTCACACTTTGAGACCCAGAATCAGAATACTTGAACTGTATTACATATGCATATATCAATATAAGAAGAGTCTTCTCTTTTGCAAAATAAAGCTCAAAATACCTCTACCTACAAGGCAGTTGTCAAAATGAAATTATAAAAGTGATTGGTAGATTAGAAAATGTTATACAGTGAGTGAGATTAATTGGACAGTTGGTTATATAGGTTGAGATGAGATGTGGTTGTCTAAGAAATAATCTCAAGGGGAAATACCCAGATGCTTTATAAGATAATTATTTA